>NW_026294562.1:152458776-152768776 GCF_007827085.1 Peromyscus californicus insignis
CAAGCAACGTCCCTGCACTCTGCGCAGAGTCCCAACGAAGTTCTCTGAAACATGCACATTCTCTCTCTCTCTCTCCCTCTCTCTCTCCCTTTCTCTCTCTCCCTCTCTCTCTCTCTCTCCCTCTCAATATTTCTCTCTCTATTTCTCTCTCTTTCTCCCTCTATTTCTCTCTCTATCTAATTTCTCTCTCTCCCTCCCCCTTCCCCTCTCCCTCTCCTCCCGTTCCAGGTTATTGGGAGTTCAAGGTGGATGGGGTTACTGCTTCTGCGCCCACAAACTCTGAAATTAAACTATTCTCCGAAAACGAAAACAAAACAACACCAATACCAACTCCCCTCAAATCTCCCCAAACTGGTCGGAGTGTCGTCCGATAGCACCAGGGCTTCTATTTCCAAGTTTCCCGAAGTGTGAGAGAGGGACTTCCAACCCATCACGCTTCTACGCTTTGCTATTGAGTGAGAAATAGCTGGAGACCAGAGACTTAGTATGTTTTCATGCTTAAGGGCTTGAAATTTTCCACACGGCCCCTCACACACAAGGGAGAGTTATTTTACCGATAGCCTGGAGATGTACTTCTATGAATATTTATTGATTTATTTTCTAGGCTCAGCAGGGGGGCGCAAATAAATTTAGTGCGTTCTTTAAATAATTCCTTTTCTATGAGGCAAGATGTCATCTGAAACTTCTAAATAGGCATTTAATTATCCCGGGTGTTGCTTCAGAACAAAAACCCCCAGCGAGAGCTTTGGGGGCTCACTGTATAGTAGAGAGGCCGTCGATGCGCAGGGTTGATGCGCACCGGCCTTTGTTGCCGCCCCATTGTGCGGGCCATGCTTATGAAGACTAATCCAATCATAAATTGCGTCTCTGCACCAATCAGAGAGCTCGGAACCTCCCGCGAATGAAGCCGGAGTGGAGAACTTTGTTGAACTTCATTGTCAGAGCTGTCAGTTTGCAAAGCTCTGGAGCGGGCGGGCCCCTATAAAACCATCTCCTGGACGGGGAGAGCCACAGAGAACTCGCAGACGCCCAAGTAGGACGATTACCAGGACACTGAGCCGAAGAGGGCACCACGGGAGGGGCGGGAAGCCAGACGTTTGCCCTCCGGCCACGGGAAAAGGGGCTACTGCACCCGCCAGGCTCTGACTATGATGTTCCCCGGCCTCCTCGCGCCCCCCGCGGGGTATTCCAGCCTCCTGCGACCCACGCCCACCTTAACACTGCCCCAGTCCCTTCAATCTGCATTTTCTGGCCACTCCAGTTTCCTAGTGGAAGATTTGATCCGCATCAGTCGGCCCCCTGCCTACCTGCCTCGCAGCATACCCACTGCCAGCCTGTCACCCCCCAGGCAGGAGGCCCCCACAGTCCTCGCTGACTCGGGGACCTCGGACCTGGGCTCTCCAGGGCCCGGGAGCCGGCGTGACAGCTCTCCACAGACTGCCCTCTCCCCTGCCAGCGAGCCCACGTTTTTGAAGTTTGGGGTGAACGCCATCCTCTCATCCGCGCCCAGAAGAGGTAAGTGACAGCCAAGCCCTCGATCACATCCAGCGACTGAGCATCCTTCCGCTCAGTCCTTCACAAACGAGTTCCTCTGAGCTTGTTAGTGCACAGGTCCACGCAGGAACCAGATCCCAAGGGCCAGGTCACGGATTATGAAATTTAGGTACCGAGGATTTAGGAGGAGGAAAAGCCTCCCAATGAACTTGAGCCCCGGGACCTCTAAGCGCAGCTCCCCAGTCTGGCATGTCAGGGCGCAAGCGCTTTGGTGTCTGCGTTCCCGCCCTCAACACCTAGGAGACTTTTTTTTTTTTTGCTTTAAACACAGCATGCTTATTTAAACATGTTTATTGTGTTGGTTTATATTATGGATGGATTTGAACATCCCACCCCACTCACCCCCATCCTATTTGCCTAAGTCTCTGGAATGGAGAGGGTCCTAAAGGGGATCCAATAAGACAATGCTACACAAATTTATTTTACTAGGTGAATACGCCTGTTGCAGTGTTAATTATATCTTGTATGTGACGTGCCACGTAGTGATCAGGCACATGACCAAATTCTCCCCACCTCCCTTACTAGAAACATCGCCGGCTTTGCTGCAGAGCCCCCCTCCTAAGACGTTCGCCTTTCCTTACTTCGAAGGCTCCTTCCAACCCTTCATTAGATCCTCCTATTTCCCAGGTAGGTCTCTTTCGCGTTCCTTGCTCCAGGAGGGGCAGCCCGCCCCAGTCCGGGTTTGTCGCTCCCTGCCCCGAAGTCGTATTTCTCCGTCCACCCCTTGGGGTTACGCTCTGGTTCAGAGGTTGCGAGGCGTACAACATTCACGAATCCGTCGCGCCAATTTGATACCCCATTTAGCACAAGCAGTGACTGCTTGACACTGCGCACCAATTCCCTGCTCTACAAATTAGCAAGAATTGTCATGGTCGGCATTTGAGGCGGTCCCCTTCCCGGCGAGGAGCTGTTGGCATCCCTTCACGCCGCCGTTTCCCACAGAGTCGGTGCACTTGGCCACCCTTCGCCACAAAGGTCTCAGCACCGTGACCAATTGGCCAGCTCCTCCGGGCAGCCACACGCAGACCAGCCCTCTCTCATCCACGCAGTCGAGAAACACCTACCAGCCGCGGCTAATTTCCCTTTAACACTCATTCAGGGCTGGGTGGGGTTTTTGTTTTTGTTTTTCCACCACACCGCATGGCATACCCTCTTGTGTGGGATGCCTGGGGTCGCCCGGGGGTAGGAAGCAACGATCCTCCTGCGACCCTAACCTTCTCCTGCCAACCTGATTTCCCAACCCCATATCTTGCCCGCGGGCTCTTTTTGAGAAAGAAGAAACAGTTGGCAGAATCCGGCACTGGGTACTGGTCCACAGGCAAAACGCCCTCAAAAGTTTTCATCCTGGGAATTTTCGAGTGTTCAAACGTCAGCTAGAACGCTTTACAGCTATTTAAAACTCAGAAAGCCGGGAAGCCCTTAGATGGGGATGGGTGGGGGCTGGGCATGACCAGGACAGAACTCCCAATAACAGCAAAAGAAACTAGCGACGGATTTTTTTTAAAGTTGGGGGGGGGGAGAAACTCCCCATCACCACCATTCAGGCTTTTGCCCACAATGGAATTTGCTCCTTTCTCCCGCCTCTCAATGGCCTAACAAAAACAACCCGAGCTTTATAAATAGCTTTTCGTGTCCATTTAATGTGAAAGATTGGGGGTAGAGAAGCCTCTGCCATCGCTGCTCTCCCAATGGTCTCGGCCTGCAGTTGTGTTTAGTTTGAGTGTAAATCTCTTTTGTCCCGGTAATATATGGCTCTCGCTGCTTGTCCGTAGCCTTTTGCGGTTAGTTCATTACTACACAATTACCATTCACGCTTCGTTAGCGTCTCTGTTTCTTTTTGTTTTTCTTTTTCTCTCCCTTAAAGTGAAACTCTCCCCCTTTTTATAGCACCAATTCCCAGTGGGAAGCGGTCAATGTGCTAATTAGACGCCACTTTCCTTGTATTCAGGCCGATTTCTTTACGTTGTGGGGGGGAGACAGAAAAAAAATCATATTAAAAAAAAAAAAAAGATGAAGGACTGGATTAAGCCAAAGCGGATTTTCTCCTGTCCGCCAAACCAGCAAAGTACCTTGTTTTAAAAGGTACAAACGTCACCAAGGTGATTGCGGAATCCGTGGGTCTTAGAGGGAACGCGAGTGTGTGTTGAGTAGTCTCTGCGGGATTATTTATTTTTATTTTTGAAATTTACTTTCTTCTGTTGCTATTTAAGCTGGTTAGTGCGGCTTCAATGGTAGGGGTTGGGGGAGCAACAGGCGATTGTGGCCTCTGTTTTCGTGGTTTTTCCTAATCCGGGTTTGCACGCTTGAAAGGGAAAGTTATTTGTGCGGAAAGTGCCTTTCACTCAGGCAGGTTGTAGGTTCTCGGTCTATTCTCTACCGGGAGAAAAAGGAGTGCTTTAAAGAGATGAAGGGACCCGAGAGAAAGGGAGGGAGAAAGCCAGGGAAGACTGCCTAGGGGAGGTGGAGGCTCCCGCTCGGCAGGACACCCAGCTCACTCGTCCCCTCCCCCACCCCGCAGCGTCCTCCAGCGTGGTGCCCATCCCCGGGACGTTCTCCTGGCCGCTGGCAGCTCGCGGGAAGCCTCGCCGGGGCATGCTGCGCAGAGCTGTGTTCTCCGATGTGCAGCGCAAAGCCCTGGAGAAGACGTTCCAGAAGCAGAAATACATCAGCAAGCCGGACCGGAAGAAGTTGGCGGCCAAGCTGGGCTTGAAGGACTCGCAGGTGCTTGCGGCCTCCCCCGCCCCACCCTCACACTCCACCCTAACCCGCGCCAATCAATTGCAAGAGCTCTCTGCGGCTTAGACCCGCAGTGCAGCTGGGGAAACCCGGGCCTAGCGAGGGAGTAAGCGTAGGAGCCAAGTTATTTGAGGCCCCGCAGAGCAGCCTGCTTCCCCTACTCCCATGTCAGCAGACCCAACGCCCCCACCCGCTCAACTGAGTCAAGTGCCAGAGGAGAGGGTGGATGGAGGGGGTGCAAGGATGCATGGGTAGATATATGGATGGAGAGATGTGTGTGCATAGATAGGTGTGTATGCATGGATAAGTGTATGCATGGTTGGGGAAGGTACACGAATGGGAACATGGATACATGAATTGGATACGTACATGGATGAGTGGATGAATGGATAGGGGGTGAGTGGCTGAATATATGAGTGCGAACATTCCTGGATGGGAGGGTGGGTAGAAGATGGAGCAGGGGAGAAATGAGGAGCTACAAGGTTGGTAAGGAGTAACTCCGCAGAAATCACCTTGAAGGCAAGAAAGACAGCTCCCTCCCCCGTGTTCCCAAGCCTGGGTCCGGAGGGCTGTGTCTCGCCCCCCCGCGCCCCCCACTCCCCCCACCCCCCCCCACCCCCGTCTGGCAGTGAGCACACTCTGACTGGCTTCCCTGTTCTTCCCTCACAGGTGAAAATCTGGTTCCAGAATCGACGCATGAAGTGGCGGAACTCCAAAGAGCGCGAGCTCCTGTCTAGCGGGGGCTGCCGAGAACAGACCCTTCCCACAAAACTAAACCCTCACCCAGACCTTAGCGACGTAGGCCAGAAGGGCCCTGGGGATGAGGAGGAAGACATCCCGGGTCCCTGTCTGGCCTACCATGCGCCCCCTGACCCTCGACACCTGCTGGAAGGGCCCCTGCCCGGCTCTCCTGCGCACTCCAGCAGCCCGGGTAAACCCTCGGACTTCTCGGATTCCGATGAGGATGAAGAGGGCGAGGAGGACGAGGAAATCACCGTGTCCTAGGAACCCCTCTGGCTCCCGGCTCCCGGACTGATGCAATTTTAAAATTGGAGAGGGAGCGCCCACTCAGTGACCGCCTCTGTGCAGGAGCCTGGACGCTGCTGCCTCTTGTCACCACAGACCCACCACCTTCTCAGGGGTGCCACAGTCCTTTCTTTCTGCTGTCCCAAAGAGACATTTCCTTGCTCCATGCTGCCACCTCCAAACAGTCTTAACTCCCACAAGGGCCACATGGTGTCTATTTATTGCAAACTATTTTAGACAGGGTGTGTGTGTGTGTGTGTGGAAGGGTGTCTCTAGTCCCACCGCCCGTGCTTACTGCGAGCCAGGTCCTGTCAAACACCAAGCCTGTGACCCCAACCTCCTAGATGGTCATCTTCCTGCAAGGAGTAGCAGTCAGTCGTCCCGTTTTCTCACCATGAGAGTAGAGAGCACAAGAAATTCCAAAAGAGAATGAGGGCACCGTTGTGCCTTCCCATCTAAGAGGAAAGCACCATGAGCTTCTCACTTCCTGATGCTCCTTTGTGGGAGGAAGTGATTTCTCTCTGTAGAGAAGAGTGTGTCTCTATGTCTATTCGATTCTGAAACATTTCGCTTTCTCGACACGTAGAACATGTACACCCAGGACTCTGCTTTGTGTCCTTTTGTTATTTCGGGGGGTGAGGGGGAGTTTGCAGGCTGCCGAGCTGCAGGCACTGGGGTGTGGACTTGTGTGCCTCTTCGATACTTTTTTTCCACACAGCTTTGCTGTCTGTGCAGCTTTTATGAACCGTGCTCTCCTGTGTATATATATTTTGTATGGATATTTTATACTGAGGTTATTGTGAACGACCAGAATGAAGGGCTGGCTACATCTCTCTCATTATTTTTCTCTGCAATGGTCTTTAAAGTTTAAAAGATAGCTGTGTAACTTCATAACTTATAAGGAAATGCTTATTTTGTATTTTTTACCATGTACAGAGCTTTTATATATGTATATATGTATCAAATGAACAAATGCCAAATAAAAGGTAGAATGGATTTGAGGGCTGAAGGGCATCATTAATTCACAGAATGTGAGAGCTGAAAGAAACAGAGTTGGCCTGGTGGATACCCAGAAGGGTATTCTAACAGCCGTATATGCTGACTGACAAGTAACAACCCCAGTCAGAGGGTTCCAAGAAGTTGAACTTGCAACGGATCCTCCCGTTTTTTCAGACTGAGTGATGGGCTGCAAGCAGTCAGTGCGGTGCAGTCTGGGGGCTCAGGTCTGCAGTGGTTTGCATGTTCCCCCTTGGAAGCGGGAATCTTTTTTAGTCCTCCAGAAGGCTTGAGAGCTAGTCCTGATTCTTCTCATAAGGCCTAACTCCATCAGGAATGTCAGCCACAGTCATGGCCTGTGAGCCCAGATACAGTTCCAGGCCCTGGGGTCTGGGAGTGAGAGGGGTGGCCTGATGACCCCTCCCAGCAGCCATGCTTCTTAGCTGTCGCCTAAGAGAAAGGGGCTCTGCATCAGAGTCTTGGAGGGGGCTTTTGTAGCCTGTGAGAGACTAGTCTCTGTCCCATGCGCCTCAGATCTACAGTTCTTCGTGAACTCCTAACTCAAACTTCCATGGTCAGAGAAGTCGCCAAACTCCAGGGAGGCCGTACATATGATAATTGAAATGTGAGCCCATTCTCCCTCTTCTGCAATAACACAAACCCCCATGCTGACTTCTTCAGCGCTTGCTTGCTCCTGACCTTGTGACCAGGTTGGTTTACACATAGCCCTGAGAACTTGAAGAAAAGAAATGTGCTTATCTTGATAATGATTCCAATTCAAGAAACTTCCCAAGTCTCCTCAACATGTGGTCAGTGTTCTATTCAAGTTCCTCTGAGGCAGGGATTTCTCTACTGTGGCCCACATATTCAGAGATGAGAGTCCAACCAGAAATGGCTGACTTCTTCTTCCCTGTCAGCTCAAGCCGACAGCCAGCTATGAGAACGCTTTAGTGTTGATTGCTGGAGTTCAAGCACTCAGGAACACCCTGTGCTCACTGTGGCAATGCACCACAACCAGGGTTGGGAGCAGCTCCAGTGCCCACCAGTGCAGGCACTGGCAAACAGTATGGTTCACAGAGCAATGGAACATTACTCACCCTTTACCAGGAAGGGAGTCCTGTCACCTGCTTCAATGTGGATGAACCTTGAGGGCATTATGCTAAACCACAGCCATGTACAAAGTGACATGCTGTGACTGCATTCCATGAGGAATCCAGAGTTTGTGAAATCTACTGAGAGTAGGGATGTGGTCTTAAGAGACTCGTGGAGGAAAAACAAAGGGGGTGCCGTTCAACCAGTCCATCGGGTTCCAGTTTCACAAAACAAAAAAGTTTTAAAAATCTGTTGCATGGTAACGTGAATGTAATTGACACTACTTCATTATATAGCTAGTAATGGTTGACACAGGACTGCACACATAGTCTGAAAACTACCTGCCACATAAGCCTGAGACACTTAGTTTGGATCCCCAAGACCCACATAAAGGGTCAGACATAGGGGTGCAGGCCTGTAACCCCAACCTTGGGGCGATAGAGACAATGAGACCCCAGAAGCTCATCGATCAGCCAGCCTAACACATCCATGAGCTTAAGGTTTAGTGAGAGGGCCTGTCTCAAAAAATAACGGTGAAGAGAGATGGAAGAGAATAACAGACATCAGCTTCCATACCTATATGCACACATACATACCACACATGGGGGGGGAGAGAGAGAGGGTTGAGCGCCATAGTTAATAGGAAGTCTGCAGCGGCAGTACGCACCCCTAATCCCAGCATGGAAGGCTGAGGCAGGAGGATGGCCAGAGTTTGAGACTGACCTGCGCTGTGTAGTGACCTCAAGGCCACCAGGTCTATATATTGAAACCCTGTCTTAAGAAATAAAATAAAGGTTGTTAAAATGGCAACTATTATAGATTTTTTTTTTGCCATGGCAATTTTTAAGTTTCAGAACATAATTTTGGAAGCCAGGCATGGTGGCACATGTCTGTGATACCAGTATTCCGGAGGTGGAGGCAGGAGGCTCAGAGTTCAGGGATAATGTTGGCTGTATAGCACTCTCGAGGCTGACCTGGGCTTGTATGAGATTCTGTCTCAAAAAAAAGAAAAAAAATGAAGTAACTTGGAATAAATACTCACATACTGAAGAAATGAAGATTCTGGAATATCAAGCTGGTGAGATGGCTCAGTGGGTAAAGGGTGCTTGCTGCCAGCCCAAGGACTTTAGTTCCACCCCTGGGACCCCCTCAGTAGAGGGAGAGCCAACTCCTGTAAGTTCTCCTCTACCTCTTCGTGTCCACCATGGTACACACACACACACACACACACACACACACACACACACACACACACACTAAATGCAATTTTTTTTTAAAATTCAGCAATGTATTAGTCAAGGTGTCTATCTCTTGAAGCAAGTAGCATTACAGCAGACAGAAGTATTTTTAAAATATTAATAAATCATATTGAGATCAAAGAATTAATAATAAGTGCTAAGAAAGTCCAGAAAAGAGAAAGGAAATACCCAGAGATCTTCTGAAAGGTGTGTGCTCCTCCCACATGCACAGAGCCCGACTCACTGAGACGTACAAGTGGCCTGTTTTGTGTTGTTTCAGTATCTCTCATGACTGAGCACCACAAGGGGACCACGGCAGCTTCTCATGTCTCCACCTGGTGTCGTCGATGCCTCCTCATACACAGTAGGTTGTTGCTATATGCCCAGTGTGGAAATGAATGAAAGAAAATAAGGGACAGACACACAGGGATCCAGACCTTAGGCCTGGGATTCACAAGGCTTTGAGGCAAACAGAAGGATTATTTAATAAAAGAAAACAGGGGCTACAGAGATTGCTTAGTGGTCAGAGCACCTGCTGCTCTTGCAGAGGACCCACATTTGATTCCTAGCACCCACATGGCAGCTCACAGTGATATGTAACTTCACTCTCCAGGGATCCCATGCCCTCTTGTGGCTCTGAACACACCATTTAGGCAAACCTTTATATAATAAAGCATACATAAAATAAATCTTTAAAACAAAAAGATACTAAATAATGAAGTTATTTATTATTTTGTTTTGAGACAGGGTCTCACTATGTAATCCTAGCTTGCCCAAAACTCATTATATAGACCAGTCTAGCTAGGATTTCAAGAGATCCTACTGCCTTTGCCTCCTGAGTGCTGGGATTGTTTTTGTTTTGAGTCTCATTCTGTAGCCCAGGCTGGCTGTCTTCCTTCTTCCTCAGCCTCCCCAGTACTTGGGTTACAGGTGTGCACCATTATACTCATGTGTAGTCGGATGTTTCTCCGGTCCTGCCCGGCCGTGGTCCAGACGAATCTCTCCCATCCACATCTCACCCAGGCCCACAGTCCGGCAACCGCTTATAAAATAATCACTCAGAGGCTTAATATTACTTACAAACTGTATAGTTCATGGCAGGCCTCTTGCTGGTGAGCTCTTATATCTTAAATTAACCCATTTCTGTTAATCTATGTTTTGCCATGTATTCCGCAGCTTTACCCGTCTGCTGGCATCTTGCTTCTCCTTTGGCCGTGGCTGGCGTCTGTCCTGCCTCTGCCTTTCTTCTTCCTGTCTCTCTCCTTAGATTTCCTGCCTGCCTCTAAGCTGCCTTGCCATAGGCCAATGCAGCTTTATTTATCAACCAATCACAGCAACACATATTCACAGCATACAGAGAGACATCCCACAGCACCCATGTTTAAGTCTAACTCACAAGTCTAACTGCTTGTTTCCATGACAAGCACACATCCCTTTCGCTGCTGTCAGGAGACATCACACACGGAGCCTCTTGAAAACTTCACTGTGTAAATGGGGAACTGGACCCACAGGCTCCCAATCTTGTTGTGAGAGCTACAGAACAGATGTGAAGGGTGGGAGGAAACCATCAGGCAGAATTCCTGCCAGCTTTCCAAAATCTGCTGCAGCTGTCTGCCACACATGTGCCTCCCCCGGGGCCTCAGCCAGACTCAGCTCCATCTTTTCCCTTCAAGAGCAATACTGCCTCCATCTGCCACCTTCCTCCAGCCTTTTGATGGGCACAATCAACCCTACCCAGCCCTAGAACCTTTCTCTTCTTCTTGCCTCTAGCCATTATCTATGTTTCTCCTGGTCCAGGTACCTGGCCTTAGCCCCGACGCTTGCCCTTCCTTTTCCTGGGTGTCTCTTCTCAGCCCTTGCTGCCTCTTTCCCTGTGAATTATCAGATAACTGCCAATCTCTTCTCTCTGATTCCAGGCAAATCTGCATGATGATGAGCCCCCCATCTGCCCACTCAGAGATCTCTCTCCTTAGCCCCAGACCTAGATGGCCAAGAGTCTTAGGACATCCACCCCTGGGTGTCCCCCAGACTTACTGACTTTGTCCACCTGAGTGGATTTTGGAGTCACCTAGGAGACACACTTCTGAGCCTGTCTGTGAGGGCACTACCCAAGAGGACTGACTGAGAGAGAGGATTCATTCTGAATGTGAGTGGCACCACCCCATGTCTGTGGTCCTGGGCCGAATAAAGAGCTGAGAAGGAAGAAGCCCAAACCCCTGTCTGCTATTTGACCTGCTGAGGTGTGAGCTAGCAGCCACCTATGGCCACACCTTCTCTACCACAGTAGCCTTGTATCCCCCGATCACAAATCAAAATGAACTTTCCCTCAAGTTGCTTCCTGTCAGGCCATGACGATGTGAAATGCAATTAACACCTTCTAGTTTCCTGAAGTACTCAAACAAAACAAAGAGAATGCTCCCTAACTCCATAGATGCTGTCTCTCTTGCTCAAAAGTCAGAGATGTGAGTGCCACTCCTGGACTCCTACCACCCTACTGTCATCAGCCAGCCTCCCCTAAGACCTGCCTGTACTTTCACCTTTATTGATCCCCTGTCCTTCCCAGTCTGACACGCCACTGCCACAAAGAAAAGCCACCATCGTTATTTTTGTTCAAGGAACATTCTTAGGGCACGATGCCACTGTCAGTATTTTGTACACATCATTTGCTTTGATTCACACCGTGGCTATCTTTAATATCATTTTATAGATGAGAAATTGGATTTGCAGACTAGCCTGGTATTCTCTGACCCACTCATCTCCCTTCCCCTGAATAATGAGAGCAGTGAGGAAGACTTTGAGGAGCAATTGCTGAAGTTTTCAAGGATGATATAGCTCTCTATGGACAAGAAGCACTGTTCTGTCTGGGAAATACAGAAAAGAACACACGCTTTGGGGTATGTGTGAGGTAGAATGTAGATGCTTTCACTTGAAGGCTTGTAGATTGAAACATGTAGGCTGTACCTAAAACATTTCTAAATGACTCTTCTTTCAGGTGTGGAATATTATCAATGGTTTCACTCCATGTCCTTAACATCTCACCATGCAGGGCACTGGTCACAGCTGATGCATAATAGTACCAGGTCTGCACATGACAGAACAGGCAACCAAGGCTGAGTGATATCCCCCTTCAATCACCCCAAAAGTGAGATTGAAGTGATTACTTATATTGTTCTATTATTAAGTAAAATTTGGGAGTCAGATATTGGGGTAAAAACCTGACTGATCAGAGAAGTGGTAGAGAAGCAACCAGTGACTTCCTCTTTCTCTCCTTCCTCTATTGTGGAATGTTGTTTTTTAAGATGTGTTACATTTGTTTATGCTGTGGAACACTTGTTTTAATGATGCAAAGACGTGTTACATTCTTTTATGTTGCACTTGTTTAACTCTGTGAGACTGTGTTACTTTGCCTGCCTACAACACCTGATTGGTCTAATAAAGAGCTGAACAGCCAATAGCAAGGCAGGAGAAAGGATAGGAAGGGCTGGCAGACAGAGAGAATAAAATGGAAGGAGAAATCTGGGAAGGAAAGATGGAAGAGAGATCAAGGAGGAGCAAGGAAAGAAGGGGCCAGCCACCCAGCCACACAGTCAGACATGGAATCAGAAGGAAAGGAAAGAAATACAGAAATAGAGAAAGGTAAAAGCCCAGAGGCAAAAAGTAGACAGGATAATTTAACAAGAGCTGGCTTGAAATAAGCCAAGCTAAGGCCAGGCATTTATAAGTAATAGTAAGTCTCTGTGAGTGTTTATTCGGGAGCTGGGTGGCAGGTCCCAAAGAGTCAAAGAGTAAAAAACACACCAACAACATTCCTTGATTTAAAAGGGCTGAGAATCTTTCTAAGCCCCTCCCTACTACTTCCCATGTCTCTCTATATGTCCTGGGTCCTCCAAACCCTATCTGGCTAATTTTGGTCAACTAGTAGCTAGCTCTAGCCCTCTGATTCAAGGTAAACTTTATTGTCAGGTTCAGGAGAGTCAGAGTGAGATCAAAATATCCCACAACATTTCCCCCTTTGTGTATAAATAAAAAGGGAAGGTTTTAACACTAACACAGTAAAACAATATACATAGATATAATTCAATTAAGTATACATAGATATAATTCAATTAGGTAGATAATCTTCAAACACTTCAAAGACCTACAGAATATGACATTTAAAATGTTTTAAAAACTTAGAATTTCTGGACAGTGAGACATGTCTGTTCCTGGCAGCACCGATTTACTTCAAAGAGAAAGATGGGCGTCGAAGACACTCCATATGGAGTTTATCTTCTTCTTGGCAAAAATAACCATTAGGGCAAGAAACTGTTCTTGCCTGGACTGCTTGACAAAATGTTGTATTAACTGGACACACAGGACCCATAGGAAAGTGACCATTGAACTTTGAAAATAAAATGGTCCTTCAGGTTCATGCTTCACAGAAGAAACTGCCAGACATTCTACAGGACACAGAGAGAAGCAACTGAGAGACTCTAGGCCTGTAGGCTAAAAAAGGATGCCTCAAGATTACAGAGGAATTTTAGGTGACTGTCCAGGCAGCCAGCTGTCTCTGTCATTCTAGATTTTTGGAAGTTGCTTACAATGCACTTCTTATTTACTTAGGTAATATTACATCCTTCTGGGGTCTTTGATGTAGTTGGAGACTAGATAGTCATAATTTTACTTCGTTATGATAAAAGATAAGTTAGATATGAAACCTTAGACTCACAAATATGGGATAAATAGAATATTTTCTTTGAATTTGCCAAATATAAATAGACTAGATATTGTAACTGTAATTTTTGCTTGATAACTGTTTTGTTATATATAATTTAAAACTTTCCTTTTTAATTAAATGGAAAAGGGGAAATGCTGGGGAATAATGCTTTTATACACTGGTTCAATAAAATGCTGATTGGCCAGTAGCCAGGCAGGAAGTATAGGTGGGATAAGCAGACAAGGAGAATTCTGGGAAGAGGAAGGCTGAGTCAGGAGACGCCAGCCTGCTGTCCAGGAAGCAGCATGTACTAGTACACAAGTGAAGCCACAGAACAGGTGGTGACATATAGATTAGCAGAAATGGGCTGAGTTTAAATGTAAGAGCTAGTCAGTGGTAGGCCTGAGCTAATGGCTGAGCAGTTTTATTACACCAGTGTACAAAAGCATTATTCCACAGCATCACACACTTATTTTGAAGTGAGAGGAGAAATCGACACACATGACTTGTTCCCAAGTAGCTCCTGAGGCTGCAGGGCTGTGGTCCTGCTCCGAAGGCAGGTTAGGGTGTGACAGTCACTCCAGATTTCTTCAGTAGCCCCTCCTCCTCATTGGCGCCCTAACCTCTCCAGGTGACCTCTGTAGGGCTGCACTGTTAGGACCCAGGGCTGCTCAGACCCTAATACCCTGTAGCTGCTCTGTCACCGTTTCTCCAGACAGGAGCCCCATTGAGACACTGAGTCCCTAGCTAACAGATCTCACACCTGAGGAAGCAACTTTAGACCACACACCCTGCTCAGCACCCCCTTCCCTGACATCTGCCTGGGAATCAGAGGGCTTGGCTGCAGGTCTGTGCTGTGAACCTCAAGCATCCTGAGAAAGGCACAGGATGCCCGGACGTCCTCTCTTCAGAGACCCGGCCATGCTGCTGTGTGGGTCCCTGGTGTTAATAGCTCTGAGCCCCTTCCCACCACTTCCCACCACCAGCAAACCCTTCTGTGTTCCCCTGGAGCCATCCCTCACCTGAGACCTTGCGACCTCTTGCTGGTGAAGAGGAGGCCATCCCTCACTTTCCTTCCCAGCTATCTGGCTGCCCTGCTTTGTGGCCTCATGCCACCTACTGCTTCCAGCTGTCTGGAGGGCCACCACACATTTCCTGGCTCATAAACTGCTCTGGGGTCCTGGACTTCTCTTTCCAGTAGCATACTGGGCACCTGTGAAAGAGGGAGTATGGCCCAGGTCATGTTTAGTGCCTATGCCTACATGTTTTACCTCCCAGGCATTGGCTGGCATAGTGCATCATACTCTCAGAAACCCAGCTCGGAACCATCAGAAGAGAAGACCTCCAGTAACAACAAATGGCCCCCTAGCCCTCGGGAAAGGTGGCTGTGCTGCAGTGTTGGCCAAGGCGAACCTTGCTAGCAATGGCATAAGTGGTAAAAACGTGTATCACTCTCTTACAACAAGTAGGGTGGAAAGACAGCTCAGCAACCAAGAGCACATATGACTCTAGAAGAGGACCTGAGTTTGATTCCCAGCACCCATATCAGGTGGCTCACTGTGTGTAACCAGCTCCAGGAGACCAGATGCCCTCTTTTGGCTGACTCTGTGGACAATTATATGCATATGGTGCACATAAACTCACAGGCACACACACACACACACACACACACACACAAATAGATAGATAGATAGATACATAGATAGATAGATACATAGATAGATACATAGATAGATAGATAAAAAATAAATAAATGCCATTTTATCTTCCGCACAGTGGCTGCACCTTAATCTACTGCTATTTCAGCCGGCAACTGTGTCTCTGACGTTACTGGCTTGCTTCTCTGGCAGCTGCCTGGCCGCTCAGGCCTTAGCCTGGCAGGAATTCTGTTCCCACAGGCACTGGCTCTGTCACCGCCACTAAAGGTGGCTTTAACTAAGTCTCTATCATTCTATTCATAAATAAGACTTGAGATTCAAAGGCTAGGGTGAAAACCTGCTAGCTCAGAGAGGTTGAGTATCAGCTAGCTGACCTTCTCTGCTTACTGACATCTCCCAAAAGCCTGTCCTTCCTCTTCACCAAAACAAAAAAAGCTGCACCACTCAAAATCCCTCCTTTCTACTTCCAGGGCCTCTATCTCCTCCAGATGCCCTCTGATGCTCTTTGATCACTGTCGGTTAACTAATTGCTAACTCAACCTCCTGACCCAAGGTTAATTTTATTTAATTAATGCAAATGCCAACTTGAGGTTCACAGTGTGATCGAATATCCCCCAATAAATGATAGATAGATAAATAAATAAAGAAATAGATGAATAAATAAATAAATAAATAAATAAATAAATAAATAAATAAGTGTTTTCTTTATAAAAAAGAAATTTAGATGTAGGGTTCCTGGGGTTGATCTGTCACTTGGTGATGCTGTTACCATCTGGGGGTCTTGACTGGTTCATTTTCTCTGACAGTTAAAGAATTAGAAGGCAGGAAAAATCTTGAGCACAGAGGGTAGCAGCGGGGAAAGTCTCAGGACTCTCAGGAGTGGGAGGAGCCAGAATGCTGTTGTCACTATCAACTTAGGGCCCTGTTCCAGCGGTCTGCCCAGCAGGGGTCTGTTAACTCTCAGTCTCTCTTTGTCCCTCTACTTCACCTGCCCAGTGTGTTTGCTCTGAGCATGCTGGCTCTTGGTGGTCGTGTGGCCACTGTAGCTCCAGCCATCACTTCTTCGCTTCATCCAAAGCAGAGGGCAAGAAGGACCATGGCAAAGGGAGCTTCCTAGTTGTGTGAATCTGGAGGGAAAACTCTTCCCAGAATCCCCAGCAGACATCCCCTATGACTCACTGGACCCATTCTGTGACTGAACTGGTAAGTGAAGGATTCTCAGAGTTCACCCAGGCTGACTGTGATCTGTTCTCTGCCTGCACCAAACTGGGGTTCTGATAGAAGGGTGGGGTGACTGCTGGGTAGACAGCCATCAGTGATCTTTCCCCGCTGCATGTAAAAACTTCAGTCATCCTCCCATTCTGCCTTGTTCTTCCAGCCCACCCTGCACTTGGTGTTCTTCCTCACATATCACCCAGGAAGACTCACACTATTTGGACACCCCCTTCCCTTCCGCAGGGCAGGGACTCAGTTCATTATGCCCTACTTCCCTCCTGTGTCACATGACTACCCCATGTGCTTTGCTTCAAACAGGAAGGCAAGAAGAGACGTCTGTATCCGGGGTATTGTACTGTCCTACTGTGATGATTAACCTAGGTCACGTGCAGGAGACGGGAGGTACAAGCTAAATGCTACTGTCACCGAGATGATGCCCCTGTGGAACCTAGGCAAGAAAGAACTCAGGCTGCGAGGCAGTCTGTGGCCACCCAGTTAAGATAGAGTGTTGTCTCCATTGCATGTGTAGACATCTGTTCAATGCTGTGTATGTTTGACCCACCCCAGCTCAATAGATAGGGACACATAACCAGGGTGTGTGCATCAATGCAGCTGGCAGGGCCCAGTGCAGATGGCAATGTTAAAACAGGCTGCCCCAGTCTCCCGCTCCCTCCATCCTGGGACTTCTTTCAACATTTGCCAGAGAGAAGGAGCAAGGAGGCTAACTACGGGACCCAGTGCCAAGGCTGCTATGGAAGTGGGTACCTGCCAAGCTGTTCTACTGGCAAACAGGCAGGCCCAGGACGCATATAGGGATACAGAATGAGGACCAGTCAACGATGCAGTGGAAGGCCAGTCATGAAAGTGTTCTCACCTCAGCCTGCCAATATTTCACTCGAACCTTCCTGACCCCGAGGCATGGAATGAGTTTCTGAAGGCCACAACCAACTTAATAGCAGTGTCTTGTCTAGAACCCATGCCTCCAGAAACTACTCCACCAGAAGGCATGTGGCCTGGTGTGCATTCCAGCCTAGAAGATCTTGGTGACATTTTTGTTTTATTTTTGAACAGGGTCTCACGGAGCCCATGCTGGCCTCAAACTCATTATTTGGCCAACGATGACTTTGAACATCTGAGCCTCCTGCCTCTACTTCCTAAGTCCTGGGACTAGAGTATGTACCACATGCCCTATATTATGGGTGTTAGGGCTCAAATCCAAACTTCATATAAGCTATGGAAGCCCACATCCTCAGCCCCCTTTAAATGCAGAAAAGATCACGCTCACAGCTAACATTCGCAAGTGTGGCATGCAGCACTTGCTCTTCTCAGGGAGTCACACATCCTTTAACCAGTTTAACCCTAGCTGGACCTCTAAGAGACAGCCCTGTTACTGGCACCTTCATCTTAACCGTGTGTAGAGTGCAGCCTCTGCAATGTTAAGTGACTTACCCATACCCCCGCATGTTTAGCACCAGGCTGACCTAGGATTTAAGCCCCAGTGGCTGGCTGCAGGTCCTAGGTTTTGCAAGTCTCAGCCAGCACACACTGCCTTGCCCGGCTGCAGTCACCAGCCATGGCTGCGGCCTCTGTGAACAACAGAAAAGAGGCCCAAAATGGCTCCCATTGGCCCTGTGCTTGCTTCCCAGTGGGTATCACCATCAGTAGCTTTCACGGTGTCTCCATGGTGACATCTCACTCAGGTAGAGGACCTGCTTAGGTAGACTCCAAGTAGGACATTCTTTCACTACAAGTCCAGAGGGAGGCTGTGATCCTGTGGCCAACGTCAGCAACTCAGTGTGAGTGAGTGAGTGAGTGAGTGAGTGAGTGAGTAAGTGAGTGAGACCGACCCCCCCCCCCAGGACCCCAGTCTCTCTGATCCACCTTCAGGATGATGCCAAGAAGACAGAACTAGGTGCAGGGTCACCTGTAGGAAGCTGGACTCCTGCACAAAATAGAGCTCTTAGGAAGAAGGATGCTGGGTGTGTGAGGGGCACTTACAGCTTCTGCTGTAGGAGACTGCTTCTCGTGACATTACTGAAGAGCTAGCTGAGGCTCACGGAGCAGCCTTGACTGCTCAGGGACTCAGCCCATAAGCAGAGGAGGTGGGTGCCAGCGACTCCATAGCCTGTACACTGCACCCACTGGTCCTGAGGATACCGGGGATCTTGTTCTGCCTCAGGAACTGTTAGGATATAATTTTCTTTCCTTTTTGAACACCAGTTTCCCCTCTTAAGTATAACAATGCCTCCAGACTTAACTGCAGGACCAGTTTTTAATGTCACTAGGGTCCTGGCAGTGAGTGCTGAGGTCGCAGCTACTGATGGATGATAAGGTTCGGCCTAGGACTCTGGGTTTTGGAACCAGACCACCCCAGGGGTCTATTCCTGACTGGGGACATCTTGCCACAGTCCTTTCTCTACTCATCCTAGAGGCCAGGTCAACCTCACCTTGCTGCAGCTGCAGAGGATAGTGTGGTGCCTTAAGATCCCCAGAGCCCGTTAGTTCTTCTGCTCTTTATACACAGCTTCATTCCCTGAGGTGGGAACATGGGGCACAGAAGAAGGAGAGACACATGGACAGAGCAGGAGAGAGAAAAGAGAAGAGCGGGGGCCGGGGAAGGGGGAATGGAGAGACACCTGGATAGGGAGGTCCGAGAGATGAATGGAAGAATGGGGGGCGGGGGAAGAGCAGAGAGCAGTTGCTGACCGGATTAACTTTGTCTGGGCTTTGCTGCCCTCTGCTGGTCACTGTGAGGTAGTAATCAGGGCGGCCCCTAATTGGCAGTCTCAGAATAATATCCGTGCTGGGAGAGCTAGGCCCTTTGCCAGCACACGTTTGTGTGTGTGTGTGTGTGTGTGTGCGTGTGCGTGTGCGTGTGCGTGTGCGTGTGTGTGTGTGTGTGTGTGTGTGTGTGTGTGTGTGTGTGTGTGTGTGTGTGTGTGTGTGTGTGTGTTATTTTTTGTTTGTTTATTTTGCCATGTGGTCTCTATACATCCCAGGCTGGGCTGGAACTTAGATTCCCCCTGCCTCTGTCTCCTGATTACAGGTTTACCACCCTGCCTGTCTCTCCCAGAACATTGTAGCTCACTCCTGGGCTGAGGGCTGGGGTTTTGCCCTCCTTCCTAGGCCAGTGGTGACTACCCAGGAATGATGGAGCTAGTGGACTGTTGTTACAAAACACACAGGGAGGGGGAGATTGGGTGCCTTTAAAGGTCAAACAGTGCAGGGCAGGTAAGCAGCTTGCTCATTGCCCTCTGGCCTCACCCTGCCTGGTAAGTCAAGCTGCAGAGGAGCCAGGACCAACCTGCCAACCACAGCATGGTTATCTGCTGCTACCTTGTCAGGGGTTTCCCAGATTCTGCCTGGATCCCAGTGGTAAAACAGTACAGCCCATTTCGGCCACCTTCAGGTCACAGGCCCTCCTACACACTTGTCTGCATCCTTTCCTACCGGGCCCAGTTTTGCCCTTGGAGGCCATGAAGCTCTGTCCTGAGACACCTAGAGACTCTGTAGGCCAACAAATTAGAGTTATGGGGACGAGCAAAATTAAGAGAAGGTGCCAGGGTCCTCAAGGCTCTGGCACAGGTGTGACTAGTGCTGCCATATTTGGGGCACCCACAGGGGCGGGGGAGTTGAGGTTTAAGGGAGTGACATTAAGTTGTCTAGCTCACACTTAACTCTATGCTTACCCAGAGACGGACCTGGACCTTCCTTTGTTGGGAACAGGCAAAAAGAAGCTTGTCCTAAGTGCTGCCATTTTGACTTCAGAGTCCATTTTATGGTGAAACAAAGTTCAGGTTCCCAAGCCCTAGGACAGCTGGGAACCTTCCAATAGCTGACCGCCTCCTCCTGAAACCACAGACATTCGGGGTTGCAGTTCAGCTCCTGAGTCTGTTCTGCGGCCTGATCAATCAGTCCCCTCCCCCTCCTCTTCCAAGTCTGTTCTGTGGCCTGATCAATCAGCCTCCTCCCCTTCCTCTCCCAAGTCTGTTCTGTGGCCTGATCAATCAGCCCCCTCCCCTTCCTCTCCCAAGTCTGTTCTGTGGCCTGATCAATCAGCCCCCTCCCCTTCCTCTCCCAAGTCTGTTCTGTGGCCTGATCAATCAGTCCTCTCCCTTTCCCCTCCCAAGTCTGTTCTGCAGCCTGATCAATCAACCCTGTCCCTTTCCCCTTCCAAGTCTGTTCTGCGGCCTGATAATCAGTCCCCTCTCTCCCTGCTTCTTTAGGGCTGCCCTGTGTTATAACCTCTTGTGTCTGCTTGGGTTGATTTGGAGCCTTGGACCACAACATTTTGGTGCTTTGGCTGGGAATTCGAACGCCTATCCACAAGGGCCCCCAAGGCTGATTTGGCAGTACCTGTGACCTCCAGGGGTAAGCCTAGTTTCTGGCTTCTGGTTTCTGGTTGGCACCTATCTGGACTCAAAGGAGAAACTGGCCGCAGTACTGCTCCTGGGTTCAGAGGACAGGAGATGCTCAGCTTCCTCTCTGTTCCTTGTAGCTAGAGTTTTTTTGCCTGGCCCACAGTCAGGACAAATCTCTCTCATCCGCCAGTACTGCAGCCACTCAGACCCAACCAAGTAAACACAGAGACTTATATTGCTTACAAACTGTATGGCTGTGGCAGGTTTTTTGTTAACTGTTTTTATATCTTAAGTTAATCTATTTTTATTAATCTATACCTTGCCACGTAGCTTGTGGCTTATCAGCATCTTTATATGTTGTTTGTCATTGTGGCGGCTGGCAGTGTCCCTTTTTGTCTTTTTTTTTTCTTTTTTGTTAGTTCCGCCTATACTTCCTGCCTAGCCACTGACCAATCAGTGTTTTATTTATTGACCAATCAGAGTAATTTGACATACAGACCATCCCACAGAACTTCCCCTTTTTTTTTTTTTTTTTTTTTTTTTTTAAAAAAAAAGGAAGGCTTTAACCTTAACAAAGTAAAATTACATATAATTTAGGAATTTGGGCGTAGCTTCTCTTACTACTTCCTGCTGGAGGGGGGCGCTGTATCTTATGGGGACACAAAGAAATTTTAGAATTATGGAATAGTCCATGAGGCTGTATTGTCTGAGCCAGATGCCTTTAAACCATTTTGGATGTTGGATCATCTGGGCCATGGTGTTATCGGAGACCTTTCAGGGGGTCTTGGCTGGTCAAACCTGATGTATCTTAATCTGGAACAAATCCATAGCCTTTGACTTTCTGTGGGAACAAAAGCAGAGTCTCCTTTCCAAAGTAACACATCCTTACATCCAAATTTTGAAGTCAAGGTATCTTTAAAATATACATATTGGTTTAACTCAACATCTTTTACGATCAAATGTTTTTTACAGTTAAAAATCCCAAAGCCAACACAATCCAGATTCTCTGTGTAATATTTATCTTATTTTTTATATTAATTTTACTGTCTCTTTAAAGACTTTATTTTTTAAAACTATGTATTTGTTTATATAACTGTATATATTACCTTTTTTGTCTCTTTTAAGCCTACGTATATTTTACACACATTGTAAAATATTACATCTGAATCTGTCTTATTGTGAATCTATTGCTTTAAACTGCAGCATCTGTGGCTGCTGGCTCCTCCCACCTCAGCTTCCCAACATGGTGATGGTAGCTATCGTGGGTTTATGCTTTTATCCAAGCAGTGTGTAGCCCAGAAACCTTTTTTTTTGTTTTGTTTTGTACTAGCAAAATCTAAATCCACCATGCAGCTTAATGTGCCACTTACAGAGGCCTCATTCCTGCCATACGGCGGCAGGTTGAGCACGCATGCTAGGAACCCACAAGTAGCTCAAACCAGCAGCTGCCCTCCATTTGAGAGAGACAATTAGGAAGCTGTTTTTAGCTCCATTTTAGAATCTTTTTTTTTTTTTTTTTTTTTTTTTTTTTAGTTTTTAGGTGGAAACTCTTGCCCCACGTTGGGCGCCATTTGTAGCTAGAGTTTTTTTGCCTGGCCCACAGTCAGGACAAATCTCTCTCATCCGCCAGTCCCGCAGCCACTCAGACCCAACCAAGTAAACACAGAGACTTATATTGCTTACAAACTGTATGGTTGTGGCAGGCTTCCTGCCTACTTCCTGCCTAGCCACTGGCCAATTAGTATTTTATTTATTGTCCAATCAGAGTAATTTGACATACAGACCATCCCACAGCAGTTCCTGTTGGAGGAACATCTGGTTGTGGTTTGAGTCTCCCCTAATAAGTGTTTCTGTGTTGTCTGTCTGTCTGTCTGTTACTGTCAGCTCTGTATTTTGATTTGGCTTTTCTGTGTCAGCCTTTGTCTTGTCTCATACTTTGAGATCAGGGCACAAGCTTCTTCAGATTCCCCTATTCCCCTAGACCTTGTCTGTGACATTTCAAGGATTTCCAGGTGAAGGCCAACATTTCAGGAGAACGATCTTCCCAGGGATGATGCCTCATCTGCCTCTTGGGTTGACAGGGCAGCGGGACACCTGGTTCTCTCCTATCTCCTCTCCCACTGATCATCCTCAGCATGTCTGTCTGTCCATGTTTGTCAGTTTATGTCCGTAGTTTTGTTTGGTTGCTTGATTGTTGCTCTGTGTTTCATATTCCAAAAGAAAGAAAAGGTGGTTCCTTTCCAAAAACTGACAAGCTGGCTCTTCTGTTGGAGCACTGCACCGAAGCTCCTTTAAGCTGAGCATCACAGCTGCCCAGAGCCACAACCTGAAATAATTCAATGACAGTGTGTGGTTGCAGAATGTAATACCTGGATTTGTGGGCAGACTTCTTTGGTGCCTGTGAGAAATGGATCCAACAGGTATCAAGGTACCCTTCCTTGAAATTACAGCTGGAGGAAGTAGAAAAGTTATGTCTGTTTTAATGTTTGAATGCATAAGTGTGGCCACTGCATGTCTGTATCTGACCGGTCTTCAGTGTATGAGTTTACTATGTTCTGTGTGTCTTGGTTACAGCTCAGCCGTTACTGTTGCAGCCAGTCACCTGGGCTCAGAATTTATCTCTGGGCCATTGGAACTTATGTAATAGGGATTCAAATGTCAGTTGGGTATGAATAAAAGTTGTTTTGTGCTGTTCTATTTTATTGAAAAGCTAGCTCTGGAATTTCATTATGGCCCACCCTTTTTCAGACTGAGACTCGTTTTTAAAGTCTCTACATTGGGGTCAAAAATTGGCAGACAGGAAGAACAAGAGCAGAGCAGCTAAGGAATTATTGCCTTGTAAGTCTACTGGGTATGGTTAAAAATCCGTAATATTTGTAACAAAAAGGTTAACTCAAAACTTCAACACAGGGTTAATAATCAGAAGGCTACATAGGTAGCCTTAAAGCAAAGTGCTGTGGGCTGCAGGAATATATTATAAGAACTCAGCTGGTTATGGCAAAGTCACTACCTGGAGGAATCAGGGAATTCGGCCAGAGGAAGTCAAATCCCAAGGAGTTTTTGGTGTTACTTGGCTTGTTATATATCAGCTGTATTCTGTTATGAAAATCATGTGTGTCTTCATAGTTTTCCCAATTGACTTTTCCCCAAGAAGGGCTAACAGTGTGGACTGATCACTCTCTGGACATACACATTCCAGGTATTTGGAGAACTGCCTCAGGAAAGGCTTTCTCTGGAATCAGATATCACCCTTGGCCACTTTCAAGGACTAGCAGTAATAACAGTACACATGCAAGTCTCCTGATTTAATCTAAATTCCACAAGGAGACACCACCTGGGTCAGGTGGACATTAAGTAATAGCTTTACACAATTCATCTTGAACCCTCCCTTCTTACAGACTTACTAACTTTATAGACCGCTAACTGCTTACCTAACCACTTCTAGGAATATTTAGATAACCTTCTGTGCTGACAGCTATGCTCAGCCCAAACCCCAGTTCAAGCCTCCCTGTAATTATCATCATTGGCAGCATCCGGCCAGGTCCATCCCCAGATGGAGGAAAGTACCTTATCAGAGATACCTCTGTACTTTCTAAGAACAGACTTAAGCATCCAGGCTACCCATTTGAGAAGGCCTGGCGGATATGCCAATTAAGCTTTACTTCCTCCTTTCCCAAACCTTACCTCTGGTTCCAGATCTCCCTTTAACTATCACCAGAGGCATCTAGCTATACACAGGTTGCCGAGCGACTGAGCACACTTTCCCCCACCCTGCAGAAAAACGGCAGATAGCTTGGACAGATAGGAGCCACAGGAAAAAAGAAGACAGTTTTATTTTCTCCCATTGACCTAGCAACTTATAGATTCTTAACATTTTCTACTAATCACGTTTAAGACTATAGTTGAGCACATAAGATTCCCTCTTTTTAGATATTACCCAAATTTAGCCTTTAGTTAATTCATTTCCCCATTGGTCACTTCCCTTTGGGGTTGCAAATGATTATTAATGGTTATTGCCTCCCTATGTGATTCTTATCACCTCTCTGTTTGACCCTGGAAGCCTGGCTCTTATATACCAGGACTTCCAGGGCACGGGGAGAGAGAAGAGAAAAGAGAGTGGAAGAACTAGACGGGTAAGAACTTGAGAGGAACAAACTGAGATGGGGAAGAACTAGGTTGAAGGGCTAGAGGAGAGCACCAGAGGAACGAGATGGAAGATGAGGAAGAGTCAGATGGGAAAGTACTAGCTGGGTAAGAACAAGGTGAAAAGGACCTAGATGAGGCAGAGCTAAGACAAGAGAATTAAGATAGAACTTAGAGGAAGCAGTAGATAAATATAGAGAGAAATCAGCCAAGAAAGGAGCTAGACATGAGGACAGAACTGAAGCTGGGTATAAAGGATGTTATGCCAGAGGAATTAAAGCAAGTGGACTATAGAGCTCGGTGTGCTGAGATTCTGTTTCCTGAAAATAGTCCTCGCCGTTAGAAGTTCTCTCTCCTGAGCCCCTGGGATGTATAATATTAAGGCTGATCCCTTTAATATTATACAAGATTTAAATGTGCTAATCTTGCTTTTTAACTTCTTTAGCTCTGCTTCTGATTAACTTTTTCTGTCAACTGAAATATGTCAACCCCAAAACATGGTTTTTATGCTTAAAGGCTCACCCTGAGAAAGGCTCAAGACTACACTAGAATCCCAAACAGCCAGTGTAGTCACGGGCCAGCTGAAGCTAGGGCCACAACTGCTAAGCACCAGAACCTGGGATGTTTCTATCTTATGATGTAGTAAGACTGTGACCTTAAACAGTTTTTCCACCTCGAGACCCTTTGGAGTCAAAAGACGTTTTTACAGGAATAGTCCAGGGTGGCCTGCCTGCCAGACGTTTGCATAACAATGCACCTCAGAAAGTGGAAAACCACTGGCTTAAAGAATGTCTCTCCGTACTTAAGCTTTGTTCAGATTTACAAAACTGGCTTAAAGATATATGTCTAACCTCCTTGTTCTTGCTAGCATTGTTAAGCTATGGTTATTTTGGTAAACTGAGTCATACAAGAACCTGTTATGTTCTATAATGGTACACTATGTAAGGATCAGGAAAGTTCCCAGTCTCTTTGTGGGCTGTGTTTATGAGTTAAAAGTCTTATCTTGTTATTAGAAAGATTTTCAATTCAGAAAGTGTTATTTTTATTATAAACTGTTAAAGATAATTAAGCCTTGAGATAGATGTTCAGAACTATAGTTAAGTCATGCCAAGTGCTAATGTAATCAAGCACAGGAAAATTTTATCCAGCCTCTTCTATGTTTTCAAGGTATTGTCTAAAACAAATAACTAAAAACAAACACGGGTTGTTTGGCTCAAGTCCTCAGACTGACAGAGATTTGCCAAATGTGGCATTTAATGTATCTAAACGTATATGGCAGACACTCTCAGATCCTAGCAGTGACTCCCAAGGTCTCCAAGAAGACAATGGACACAGCAACGGACAACTCCACCCGGACTATGGTAATGCTAACCAGCTGACCACTGGGTGAGACTGCCCCAGTGCCTCACCTGCTGCCAAGGCTCAGCCCACACTGTGGACAAGCAGATACGGAGAATTGATGCCCCACTTAACCTAGACAGGGTAAGATCAGTCCCCCCATGTTCCTCCTCCACAGGAAAGCCTCTCATCCTCTGGGCCTGGAAGCCAAGACTGCTGTCCTGATACCTCTGCCCTCATCGCCATGGAGACCACAGGAGTCTGGGATATCTATCCATGGACTAGCTAGTCTCCATCATTTTGGTTAATCCTTCTCAGATCTCTGACATTGATGGGTAAGCTAATTGTAGCTTTGTCAGCTAGACAACAGCAGTGGGCAATCATCTCCTTCCCTCGAGGCTACAATCAGCTTGATAGTTCATTAGTCAGTTCATTAGTTAGTTAAAGGTCTATTGCTAAGAAAAAGCCAATGGGTTTGCCTTGCTCACAAGCTTCATATTAAAGAATAAACAGGTTTCAGATGTAAGTTTTCATTAAAGAAATATACCTTGCAATGGCTGTTCTCAATAACAACTATTCCTGTCTCTGGTAAAATACACTTTCTAATGATGTTGCGGGAGAAGATAATAATAATCAAATTGCTTCATATATAAAATGTCAAATGCTAGTAAGTATAATGCAGAGAAAATAGGAAAGAGAAAAGAAATCGCAGAGAACCATGAAATTGGCTTGGTCTAGCTACCTCCAGAGGCATGCATCATAGGTTTTCCTGGCTATATTTTTCTGTATGTTCCCTTAGTAGCCAAAGAAACATGAAAACGTGACAGGACAATTGGTCTTAGACATTAATCTATACACCCTGTATGACTTGCAAACTTCACTAAAAGTAATATTGTTACACTGAGATTTCAGAGGTTCAGAGTTTTGACATTAATAAAAGGAGTTCGGATAAATTGATAGAGCAGTGACTACTCGCTACTCAGTCATAAGCTCAGGATCTTAAATTTCCTTTGGTTGTCTTCTAAGCATAGACTTAAAGATGGTTTTCTTCAGGCTAACCCAAAGCCACAGATGTTGTTATGTCTCCAAGGTGGAACTGTTCCAGCTGTTTCACAGACACCAGTTGACTGCCTTTTTCTACAGTGTGGATTTCAGGACAGTGAAAATGCTAACATAGCTAGAACTTTTATCTCCTTTGGTAAACTAAAAATTCATGTAAGCCTCAAGGAGTCAAAAAGGTCATAAGGCTTTAATCCACCGGTCACAGGTCAAACGGACTCCAGAGAAGTGAAAGGTCCAAATATAAAGCTCCTAAATCTTAACTTTTTTCCTCACGAATGCATGGGTGCTGTCAAGCTCATGATTTTAAGTCACAGTACAAGCCCTTATTCCAGCCCCTAGACAAGATTCTTCTCATTAGTTACCAAGACAAGGGGGGGATGTTGGGAACAGGTGAGAAGCGCCTTGTCCTAAGTACTGCCATTTTGACTTCAGATTTCATTTTACCTGCAGAGTGAAACAAAGTTCAGGTTTCCAAGCCCTAGGGGAGCTGGGAACCTTCCAATAGCTAACCCACCTCCTCCTTATATCACAGACACTTGGGATCGCAGTTCAGCTCCTGTGTCTGTTCCGCGGCCCTGATTCATCAGTCCCCTCCCCGTCCCCCTTGTGCTGTCCTGCATTAAATCTTGCCTTGCGATAACCTCTTGTGTCTGCTTGGGTTGACTCAGAGCCTTGGACCACAGAACCTTCTGGAAGGGCCTGAGTGACTGCCCCTGCCCCTGTTGGGCTGTGTGGTCCTTGCCAAGTTCCATTCCCAGCTATAAACAGACACAGAAAGTGGAGCAGGGTCCATGTTCCAGACATCCTGGTCCCCGCCCCTTTGTGCAGCAGCCTCACCGGACCTTGTCATAACCAGGGTCATTAACCCTGGAGCCTCGTGACTCTTTTCTAGTACGCTGGTCTGCTGAAACTGGTAGTCGCCGTAGGGTGGCAGGTGAGGCTTTAGACTTAGTCTCAGAAGCCTGGCTGTGCCCTTGCTGTCTCTTCCGTGGTGCCATAGAAATTCCAGGCATTGTCACTGTGAGTCTGCAGAGCCTTGAGCGGCCAGTGCCCCAGGTGGGTACAGCTGCGCTGGAGGGGATGTGTGTGTCCTTCTACTCACCGTGCCCAGACACTTATATTCTGGCTGTTGGCACAATCCAGCGACTAACAGTTGACGGTTGAACACTGCCCAGAGAGGAAGCCTCAATACGGAAGGTCTTTTCCGAGTGGGTGGGCACATTGAGCCTTTAAACAGGCCAACTTCAAGCTTCACAATGGGGACTGGTGACTGTCATTGGCATTGTGCTTTGCCGTATCTTTTTCTCCTCCAATCCTGCAGTCATTGGTATTATTCACTGGTCTACATCATACAGGGAGTGTATGTGGGTTTGTTTGGATTTATCTGTTCTAGTCTCTAGTCCTTCAAACTGTTTGCTCATTTGTTTTATTTTGATTTTTGTTTTGAGACAGGGTTTCTCTGTGCAGCCCTGGCTGTCCTGGAATTCACTCTGTAGACCAGGCTGGCCTAGAACTCACAGAGATCTGCCTGCCTCTGCCTTCCAAGTGCTGGGATTAAAGGTGTGCGCTGCCGCTGTCCCCTGGCTTAGAGTGTACTTTTTAGAACTTCCGAAAAACCCTTGTCCATCTTGCATTGCATTTACGTCTAAGAATTTGACATTTTTTTCTCCAGTCGGTCTTCTACAAATTTTGCAACAGATGGTATGTGGGCACTGGATGTCTGCTACTTAAGAGTGTGGTCCAGGGAGCTGAGCTCCAGCATCATCCAGGATGCTGGTTCCAAACGTCCCAGTTAGAGTAGATACTATCAAAAGGACGAAAACAATTAAATGCTGGTGAAGATGTGGAGAAGGGAGTTAACACAATGTCAATGGGAATGTAGCCTGCAGAGCTGTAAGAGAACACTACAGAGGTTTCTCCCGACATTACAACAGGGGCTGGAGACGCAGCTCACCAGCTGACAGCGCTTGCTGCTGCTTTTTTTTTTTTTCTGTTTCTTTGAGACAGGTCTCTCTACAGAGACCTGGCTGACCTAGAACTATGTAGACCAGGCTGGCCTTGAACTCAGAGATCAAGGCCAACCTTAGCCCCCCACAAGCTGGGATTAAAGGAGTGTGCCACCACACCCAGCCAGTACTCACTGCTTTTGAAGAGGACCTGGGTATCATTCTCAGCACCTACATGGTGTCCCACAGTGTCTGTAACTCCAATTCTAGGGGATCTGACACCCTCTTCTGGACTCTGGTGGAACTGCATGCATATGGTGCACAGATTATATATGCAGACAAACACACATATATATAAAATAAACAAAAACCATAAAAAACTGACTAGAGCTGAGCGGTGGTGGCGCACGCCTTTAATCCCAGCACTCGGGAGGCAGAGCCAGGCGGATCTCTGTGAGTTCGAGGCCAGCCTGGGCTACCAAGTGAGTTCCAGGAAAAGGCGCAAAGCTACACAGAGAAACCCTGTCTCGAAAAACCAAAAAAAAAAAAAAAAAAAAAAAAAAAAAAAAAAAACTGACTAGAGGATCAGAGAGTTGTGCAGTTCACGTCACCCAACATTCTCAGTAGCTAAGCTATAGAGGCAGTTAAGATGTAGCTGATAGGTGAGTGGATGAGTAAGATTTGCATATAGACAGCTGAATGCTATTCAGCCACTAAAAAAGTGGGGTGGGGTGGTACACACCTTTAACACAAGAGGCAGACAGATCTCTGTTCAAAGACAACCTGGGCTACCCAGTAAGTTATAGGCCAGCCTGTGGACAGTGAGACCCTGTCTAAAACAAGCACAAGAGTGAAATCCCATCATCTGTGGCCACAATGACGGAACTGGAAGATTTTTGAGATGATTCAGGTATATAATGCATGATCTCATTTATAGAAGCTCAAAACGCTGACTTTTAACAGTGAGGAGTAGTGATTCCCAGAGGCTGGGAGGTGCCAGAGAAGGGAGGTAGAGGGAGGTTGGGTGATAGTTACTTGGTAAGTATTAGCATTTCATGACATAGGACAGTGATAGCAGCTTCTGAGCGAAGCCATGATTCATAAACAAACTCAGATTTGCAGGGTCTGAGGGGAGGAGAAAGACCCTGGTTTGATCTCTGTGTCCATGCCTGCAACAATCACACTTGCCTGTCAAGAATGAACAGAGCTGGGTAGTGCTGGTGCACCCCTTTAATCCCAGTACTCGGGAGGCAGAGCCAGGCTGGGGTTCAGGAGGTAAGAGTGTTTGCACAGCATGTAGGGACCTCTGGGTTCAACCCAGGGCCAGGCATGAGTGTACACATAACCGAGGCACTCAGGAGGATGAAGACATGAGTATTAGAAGTTCAAGGTTATCCCTAGATGAATAGTGAGTTTGAGACTACCCTGGGACGCATGAGACACTATGTCAAAAACAAAAACAAAAACAAACAAACAACACAAAAGGCAAAATCCCAACAAAATTCAAATAATCTTGAACAACAGCAAAGATTAAAGGAGTCTGGAGGGCCACGGAGGATGTGCGAAAATAGCATTTCCAGAAGGTCCACCGGCTCCCAAAGGTTGGCAAAGTCGTGGCTGTGATTCTTAAACTCCAGTGAGTGGTGGTAACTTCTGTGAGAAACGGAGGGAGGTGGCTCCTGATGACTTCCCAACAAAGGTGGGTATGAACCAGTTTGGGGTTCCTCAGGTTCATCGCCTCTGGGGAAGAATGATGTCCTCCTGCCATGCGCTTAACAAGAGATAGGTCTCTACCAACACACAGAAGCCAAACCACGGATCTGAATAAATAAGCATTAACTTTATTGAATCATGAATAATTTAAGAGTGGTACAATCATCAGCTTTATTTTCTATGACATGGGGCAGATCTCCAGCGGATTGTTCTCAAACCCAAAAACCTCATGACACATGAAAATTAAATAGGGAGGGGGGAGGGAGGGAGGGGGGAGGGGGGCTTGGAAACATACCGTACACAAAATACTCAATTCCTAGTTTTCTCTTTAAAAATGGCTAGAAAAAAGTCATCAAAATGCAGCAGTTTCATTGATTATTTACAATTTCTATGTTACAATGAAAAAAAAATGTACATCTTATAGAACATGTTTCATAAAGCGCTCGGCCTGAAACAAGCAGGTCAAAACAGCAAACCTCCCATTCAACATCTGCAAGTTGGACTGTTTTGCTTTTGAAGTAGATTTGCCATGATCAAATTTGGGCACACAGAATTTTAGAGTCGAGCATTTAACAATAAAATTTAAAATGTCCCCAAGTTCAGAGGAAGATCTGGGCAGATCTTGCCCTTGTCACATTCCCACCCCACCCCAACCTTAAATTAAAAGGACTTCCCTTCTCATTGACGGCCCGTAGAACTCTTGGCCTCTTGGGAAGAAAACTTTTGGCTCCCACTGGTACCTCAGCATCAGTGTTGCATAGGATTTCTTTTTTTTTTTTTTTTTTTTTTTTTTTTGGTTTTTCGAGACAGGGTTTCTCTGTGTAGCTTTGCGCCTTTCCTGGAACTCACTTGGTAGCCCAGGCTGGCCTCGAACTCACAGAGATCCGCCTGGCTCTGCCTCCCGAGTGCTGGGATTAAAGGCGTGCGCCACCACCGCCCGGCGCATAGGATTTCTTACATTTCAAAATTAGCCTATCTATAGAAAAAGGCAAAATGGAAGCATTTTAGACAGAGCCCTAAATGAGTTTTACAAAGTCACTTTGTCCAAGGTCGAGCAAGAGGAAAGTAAAATCATGACATGGTAGGAAATGTGCCTTTTAGACAGCCTCGTTTCCCACTGTTTCAGGAAAGCGGCCCAGCTGGGAGGCACTCGGGGGCTATGTAACTATGTCAGGAAGCAGCAGGTACACAGGTTTCTGTTGTGGACCTGGATGTGGGGGGAGAAACGTCTGGGCATCGGGAATGGGGAGACAGCAGCTCCAAACAACATCGGCGGGGTATACTCCTAAGGTGATTGAGAAAACTATGTACGAGGAGGGGTTCGATCTTACAACCTCCCAAATTCACAGTATGAGAGTGTACGGTCATTGCTGGGGGACAGACGGAGAAGGGCTACCCTTCAGGACACTGGAAGGCTCAGGGTTTGGCCCTGGTCACAGGCTAGACATACGGTTTGAAAGTTTTATTACAAACAAAACAACAGAAGACACTCACACTCCCGTGCTAGCGGAGGCGGAGTCTGGGATTACAGCAGGGAGTGGAAATGTTTCTATTTACCAGTTAATAGGACACACTCTCGTTCCTTTCAACAAGGAAGAAAAACAGTGCCATTCCAAGCAAAGTGAGCAGTTTTGGGTCAAGCTCTTAGGGTACGAAAATTAAAATAAAAAAAAAATTACCAAGAGACAAACATTCAAGAACAGAACAGCAAAAGATGGAATAAAAACCCTGATCGTTAACAGAGACACCCTCACTGGAGCCAGGAAAGATTCTAGAACACAGAGACCTCAAAGGCATCCATACCTGGAAAGGAGGACACCAGCGTGCTGAAGCCACGGCACACTGGGTTATGTCTCCTAGAAATGGATTGGCAATGTTGCATGGACTTGTGGGGTCACTGTCCAGTGAGGTCGGCTGGAGACTGACAAGAACCAAAAAAAAAAAAAAAATGGATCTCTCTCTCTTTTTTTCTTTTTCCCACAATCATACATCCACACAGATGAGTCTTTCGGATGAGAAGTCAGCAACTCGTGTTCTCTTGATGAATAGATGACTTATAGCCCTGTTTACTTGAATGGGGAACACACTCACACACAACCCCGGGCAGGCACAACACTCACGTGAACGGACACGGTCAGTACGAAACCAGTAAGGCATTGCATGGGGGGTCAGCACCGAAGAGGTCAGGCAAGGCTCATCAGGATGGAGGCAGGACCGGGCTTCCGGGAAGAGTGGCTGCCCCTCCCTGGCTAAACTGTGTCAGGTTGGTTCTGAGGAAAGGGCCAGTGTTTGGCGAGGGGACGTACATCAACTCCTCCTGCAGCTGGGGTCGAGGGTGACTGGGGTGGGGTTCTCAGCTCTCAGAGACGAGAAGGAAAGGCAAGGCCTGTGGCTCACCCACAGGAGGAGAGCTGGTCCTCAACCACCTGCAAGGACACGGAGGCCCACAGCCCCACAGGGGATGGCGAGGGCACAGAACTGTGACGACGGACACTGAAAACCCGAGCTGAAGAGGAGCCCAAACTCAACTACTTTTCAGCTCTCACTTTCACCGAAGGACCGATTCTGGTTGGGGTGGGACCGGGACCTTCATAATCAACCAGGCAGAAAGGCAGACACAGGCAGGGGTCGATAGTTCTCCAGCGAACTGCTCGCACAGTACACAGTGTTTGCGGACAGAAACCTGACCGTTTAGACAGACGAGGAAACGGGCTTTTCTGTGTTGCTAGCCCCAACCGTTGCTAGCCCCAACCGCTCACTCACTTTCTCACCTCTTCACTTGCTCTCTCTCGGACAACTGGGGCTGATGGACTGAAGGGGGGCAGGGGAGGGGTGTATCAGAACAGACAAAATACCTCTCGGGAAGGAGAGCACCATGTGGAAAACAGAGACTGTGGTGTATCGGTGTCCCTGGGTGGCGCTCCAGGCCAAGCGCCCTCATTAGCACCAATTCTTCCATGAAGGGTGGGTGACATGGCTCTGGGGTGCTGGTGGCCAGACCCAAGCTGGCGGGTCTGTGCTGAGGGAAGCCCTGCTGTCTGTGTTTCCAAGTCGGATTTAGTCTTTTCTGTGTTGGGGCGGGGGGGTAGCTTGTGGAGGGATGCTGTTGGGTTTCAGGGCACCAAGTGGAATCTTATTTTTAAAATTTTCATTTAATCTCTTTATATTTCAACGGCGAGGATCCTTTCCCGTGAAGTATCTTCAGGGTCTCACGGAGGTCACGTCAACAAGGCAAAACGAGAATGAGAGTGGAACAGAGGTGAGGACAGCTGTCACGGTGTGTGTGGGGGGGAGAGGTCCTGGGCTGCTCATGGGAGGGCAGAGCGCAAGGGATGAGGGTCTCCTATTCCTGCCACTCTGCTCTGGCTTCGAGGCTGTGGCAGCCAGGGCTGGCTCAGGAAGTCATCTTCAGAATGACGTGGAGGATGCAGGCGGGATGGGGTGAGGAGAAGAGTGGGCCTCGGTCACAGAGTGGACTCCAGTGACGAGTCCAGGATGTCATCGTGGTGGCTGTTGCTGTTGGAGTCACTGTCGTAGCTCTGGGGGCTGGAGTAGTTGGCTGCCTCCTGTAGCCTCATCAACATGTTCATCTGTGGAGAGAGCAGAGGTGGGAAAGCCCGTCAGTTAGCGGGAAAGCCCATCCTGGCCGCTGTGGAGCTCCTGCCACTTGCTCTAGACTCGCCTCGGGGTCAGAGCTCACAAGAGAGGCTGAGGGTGAAGGCACAGAGCACAGGGTTTGAGCTCCAGCTTTCCTGATTACTAGCCGCACGACTTGAGAGGTTTCATTAGTCCTTTCCTGTGTCATTTATGGAAGCATGAATAGTTCTTGCCCATCACACTGATGCGTGGATACGCGCTGCCCTTCGAGGAAAAGGGGCAAGCCCTCTACAGATGCCAGCCCACAGCTGTCGCTTGTGGAACCCAGGCAGCTTTGATATGTGAGGCACAGGAGCTTCGGCAACTACCACAGCCTTCAGAAAGGGGAGGAACAGTTTACCAGGAACAAAGCCTCAGGACAAAGAGCCTGCGGAGCTCTACACCATGTCAAATACCAAAGCATCCAAGCCTCCCATGCCCCATGCATGGACCCGACACAGGGTTTATCTCTTGGGAATCAAAGGACAGAGTGTGCTGAGCACTCAGGAATGGGCCATCTGCTACAAAGCAAGCTTTCGGAATTTAAACTATTGCCTGCCACCTTTACCTCAAGTGGAAGAAGAGTCCTGGCTTCTAACCTCCTCTGGCCTGTGTTCTGCACAGGCCATTTGTTTGGGAACAGAGAGGGACCATCCCAAGTAAGTTAGGAAGAAGGTCCCCTCTGGGCTAAGGAGGAGGCTGCCATAGCGGAGTGTGAAGCCAGCTGCCCCTCCAGACTGTGCAGAATCTCCCCGAGGAAGCAGGTGGACGGCACCATCAGCTGCTGTCTATCTGCAGAGCCAGAACCAAGGAGAGGTAGGGCTGCAATACAGTGGTCGGCAGGGATGGTTACTCACTTATTAAACACCACCCGTGTCCACAGTGTATGGTTCTGAGATAAAAGCCTGTCAGTCCAGCTCTCAGGAGAGACTCATTCTCATGGGTGAGGGGATCAGTAAGGAAGATGGCTATACAACAGAGACATGTGGCCCTGGGCAGAGGGGCTCAGGAGCTCACCAGGCACCTGACTGGGTACAGCGGCGCTTGTGCCCGCATGACCCCTTCAGGGGCCTGGCTTGTTCTGAGAGGGTTGTGCACCTTCCAAGTTTGATGCAAATGCTTCAGAATGAAGGGCTTTGACATAAGACAATCCACAATGAGCTCGCTGACCTCAGGAAGCCCCCCATGGCTTCGGCCTGGAGAAATGTCTGCTCCAGTATTTCCTCCAGGCCACGGACAGGATAGCAGCATTGAATCCTTTTAACTAGCTCCTATTCACAGCCTCAGTAACGTGGCCCCTCCTGGCAGGACTCAGCCAAGCCTGCTGGCACTGGCTCACCACCAGGGCTAGAGCAAGCCATCTGGCTGCCTTCCAGCCCCTCCTGCCTTCCCACTGCCTTTCTTAAGAGTATTCTCTTCAAGCATGAAGTAATGCAGTCAATACTCTTTGCTGTACTTCTGCTGTAGCTGCCATGGAAGCTGGGGTTGGGTTTCAGGCAGGTTGTCATTTACCTGTGGAGACTTGGGCACCTTTGCTTCCCCATTCTCGGACTTTTTGATGAGTGAAGTATAACTTGGCAGCTTGACTCTGCATGGGTCTTGTGTTGAGAGAGAATTATAGAATTGATGGGGCTTTAGCATTGCTACCTAAGGTTGGTCTCTCTCCTCTCCTCTCTTTCTCTCCCTTTCTTCGTTTATTATGTTTTTTGTGTGTGTGGGGGGGGGGGAGCGGTTGTCCTGTGTCTTAGCAAAACTTGGCTCAGTCTCCTGGGTTTGGGGCGTCATGTCCTCTGCCCATGTCTCCTGCTCTCAAAACCTCTCACTGTCTGGCTTTGGTGACAGGTCCTTAGCACACCATCTTCTTCCCAGTGTTCTACAGGACAATATATGGTAATGGTGGCATCTCAAAGCAGAGGACAAACAGCTGGCAGAGAACACGTGTAAGGACACTCAAAGGGGGAGAAAAAAAATCATCTAACTTTAGCCTTATACAAGAAAAACCTCATGGGAGGTTAAAGGCATTAGTGGAAAACTAATACCATGGAAGAAAATGCTAGAGACACCATCCATATTAGGGGGCGAGTCCAGCCTTCCACGGCAAGGTTTCGCCGATTCCCTGTATCCAGAGAGCTTCGTCTCACCCCAGTCACGGCTCTCACTCACTGAGTGCTGTCAACTCACCAGAGGGTCTCCTTCAGCATCACTGGGGGGCACCTGCTTGCTCGTTGACCCCTCCCGGGGCAGGGAGTAGCCATCGAAGCCCACATCCTCAGGCCGTAGCTGCAGGAGGGGAGGCCATTCGTGCTGCTGTGGGCTGGCAGCCCATGGGTAGGTGTCCATTACCCACTTGGCAGGGTCTTCCCAGGGGGCACGCCTTCCGTAGAGCTGGAAACAGGCAGAGGATAGAGTCTGGAAGCAGGCTGAGACTACTTTGCTGTCCCAGTCTTGCAGCTTAATGGAAAACCTCCCCAACCAGCATTGTGCCTCATGTAGTATTTCGAACTAAGGATGTTGTCGTCGGAGCTAAAGATAGCCTGTGGTGTCACGCTTTGCAGTCTGACAACTTGGGCTCACTCTCTGCTCTGCTGCCAACTCTGTGCACAGCGTTTGCCTCTGGGCCTTGCTTTTGCAACGTGATAAACTGCCTCCAGCAAGGGAAACAGCAGTCTGACGGGAAGAAAGCTCTGCCAATTTCCATGGTGTCAATATTCCCACCCTGGCTGACTCCTGACACCACCATGACTCCTGCCATGAAGCGGCTGCTGAATGTTGGGCTGGAAAGAGCCAGTCCCTACTAAGCTCGACAAGCCACCTCTGGACTCCCACCGGGAAAGCCCACTCAGAGAGGACATTCTGCTCAGATCAGGTTCTGGGCAGCAACACAGCACGGCAGGGAGGGGTCATTAATGGGCCTGATGAGATGAACCTTAACTTTTACATTTTTCACGCATATGTAAATGTGCATGTGTGTGTGTGCATGTGTGTGTGTGCGTGTGTGTGTGTGTGTGTGTGTGTGTGTGTGTGTGTGTGTGTGTGTGTGTGTGCATGTCCACATATGCACACATGCACGAGTGTGCTTGTGGAGGCCCAAGGTCAACGTTGGGAGTCTTACTCAGTATTCCTGTACAGTGGTCATTCAGGCAGCTGCTCAGCTGGGCCCAGGGCTGCATAGTTCAGCTAATCTAGCTGCCAACACGCTCTGAGGGTCCCATTGTGCATTCTAAGCATGGAATTACTAGCGGGACACCACATCCACTGGGAATTCACATCGATTCTGGGGATCTGAACTGTGGTCGCCTGCCTTGCTGCTGTGTAGCAAACACTTGAACAGCCGAACCATCTCCCCAGCTCCTGAGCCCCCCTTTTTTCAAGTGTCTGACTCTCAGAGTGTTTCTGGAGGCACTCTGGTCCCTTTTAAAGACTAACACTAAGAGAGGACACTGTGTGCGGGTAACAGTGATGACGTTTTTGCTGACTCAGGAGTTCTCAGACCCGTCCACCATAGTAACCCATTTCTTCCCCCCGAGAGCCAACTATATCATGACTTAGTTGTAAGTGATCATAAATCGCAAGTGATCATAAGGCCAACATGTCCTGCTTTGACGTTCCTTTTCTTAAGCCTTGAGGCCCTGACCCTGCAACAATTTTAATGGCGGTTACCGACAGCTTTGTGGAAGATACATGTTCTTTAAAGAATGGAACCTTGGCTGGGTTACTTCTCACACCCAGGGAGGCTCTGACCACTACACTGCCAGGTCTAGTGTGGCTATTTCCTTTTCACGTCAGGCCTTAGCATCCTGGGTGCCAGGTGCCGAGGAGTGAGCAGATTGATGACTCTAACAGACGCATTGCTCCCGTGGTTTACAGACGGGGGCAGCCCTAGGAAGGAGAGGGGCCATTGCAAGTCAAGTCTGCTACTCACTGGCCGCTGGCATCAAAGCAGACGTGATAGGGCACGCTCACAGACAGGGCAGGGCAGGGCTGTCTGGGCTGTCAAAAGGTATTTCTACAATGACTTCGGGGTACACAGATGGAAAATTCCAGACCCCAACCGCCTGTGTGTGTGTGTGTGTGTGTGTGTGTGTGTGTGTGTGTGTGTGTGTGCGCTCCTTCCACAGTCTAGAAAGCTGCAGTGGAAAGGGACAGACAAAAGGTACTGAGACCAGAACATAACTGGGCCCAGCTCTGGCCCGAAAGAACCATACCTTTCGAAGACCCAGGCTCTCAGCCGGAAGGAGCCAGACTACTTAACTATGGGAAACAAGAACCTGTCTGTGTGAAAGGTTAGAAGGCAGAGCTGGATTCAAACCTGGGACTCAAGCTTTCTTCTCTGGCCAGTCCCTCTCACCTCACCCATGGGATCCCTTTGAATCAGCAGAAACCACATGACTCAGTCAGACTCAGAACAGCTGTTCGCCAGACCTCAGCACATCAGCCTGACCAAGGTTCTCCATTCCTCCTGGTGGGTGCCCTCTCCCCATGTCACCTGAGTTACTCCAGGTCTTAGAATTGGAATTCTATCCAGGATGCCCCCCTCCACACACTTGGATAAGCCCATCTCTCTGTATTAGTGGCTTCCTTCTTCACTTGTCCCCAGCACCTCCTATGACATCATCTTGTCAGATGCCAGCTCCCTGTCTCCCCGCACCCCAGTCTAGCCTAGTTTGTTGCTACAGCTCCCTTCCTCTGGGGCAATGCAAGTCTTCATGCTTGAATTCAGTCCGGCAGACTAAAGCAATCCGGTCTGAGCAGGAAGGAATCAGGGGAGACGCAGGTGTGAACCCATTTATGGATCAGGACTGAAGAGACCGCAGAAGTAGCTGGGATGTTACAGCTGAAGGGCAGAGGCCAGAAACCGCTCCCTCCCAGGACTTCTGAAGGAGCAAGACTGCCTCTCCGAGGAGATCCTCAACGAACCACTGAGGCCGAGGCTTAGCAAGTGTGTAGCACTCTTGAGGCCCCGTGGTTTGTACCCACTTGCTCACCATCCTGAGCCCTAACACCACAGACAGGTTCAGAGAGCATCTGGACCAGTCAAAGGGTCCCATAGGTCAAATGTTTCCATTTGTAGATGGAAAAGCCACAGCTGTCAGGGGAGGCTGCCCAGGGTGTCAGAGGACCTTGGTAACTGATGAAAGGTCCCTGAGTGTCCTTCCGCTGCTCCTGTCCCTTCCAGCACCAGCCCACCCCAACGCCAGGTCTGCCGAACTGCACCACTCTGCAGACACCAGACACTTGAGCAAGTGTTTCTGATGTCAAAGGGGAATGGGACTGCGGACTGAGTCATAAGGTAAGTGTATGTAGGTACAGCAAACATTAGCTGTAGGAACAGAAAACATTTTCACAAGTCTTCCCACATTCCACGGGACATGGTCAAAGCCAGGTGGCCGTGAGTCAGTCTGACGCAAGCAGAGAAGTGCTGTGCAGCTTCTTGGCTCTACTGCAGACTCTGGAGGGCAGTGGAGGGACAGCTGAGCAGGCAGGCATTCACTTTCCTCAGGGTAGGGGAGGAAAGTGTTGTCCTACTGGATCAGAAAGGATTCTGGGTGATGGGACAAAAGAAGCCAAGACACTGGAAACTAAGATTTGGGATGTTGTGAGATTTCTGACCCTATGGGAAGCACAGGGCTCCTGGATGTGCACCAACATTCACAGTTAGAAAATATTTCTAGGCATTTACTTATACGCACACACACACACACACACACACACACACTCCAGAAAAGACCCTACAGCCTAAACATGCAGAACTGCATGGTACCACTAGGGGGCGATGCTGTGTTTCCCCTAGGCATGGATTGTCTGAGTCTGACGGTAAGCCTGGCATCCTCAGGACTTCCCTGTACTCTACCCAGTCACCTCACAGGCAGTCCTCTTCCTGGCTCATAATATGTGACAGCCCCATTGGGACCTATTCTCGGGTCTGCACCTCTTCTCGGCTTATGGCCTCGGCCAAAGAAGGGCACACATGCTCTAAACTGCAGTGTGCTCCCCTCATGTCCACTGTGCAGGGTGAGGTGAGAAGCGAGGGATCCCAAACAGTACCTGGCACACACTGAGCTTGTCCTCAGAGAAAGTCACCGGAGAGAGGGGAATCGAAATGAGCTTTTTGTTTGCTTGTTTTTGATTGCTTCAAAACAGAATTTCTCCTTGTAGCCCTGGCTGTCCTCAAACTTAGAGATCTGCCTGCCTGTGCCACCTGAGTACTGGGATTAAAGGTGTGTACCACCACTGATATGAACTTTTTTAAAATAAAGGAATCCTCTTATCACGTGAAATCACATGTATAACTCTGCCGTATAAAAACTAACACTAAACCGGGCACAGTAGTAGTGCACACCTTTAGTCCCAACACTCGGGAGGCAGAGGCAGGTGGATCTCTGTGAGTTCGAGTTCAGGCTGGTCTGCATAGAGAGACCCCGTATCAAACAACAAAAAACAATACAAAACCACTGCCAAGGGTGGTAGCACATGTCCACAAGCTTGCGGGAAGTTGAGGCAGGAAGATCGGGCGTTCAAGGCCAGCCTGGGCTACATAGTGAGTTCAAGACCAGCGTGGGCTATATGAGACACTGTTGTTAAAACAATCAACAACAAAAACCCAACTAAACCCAACCAATACTGTGTTTCCTGGCTACCTACAACAGTGTGTTAAGGTCCAAGTTCTGTCTGGCCTTGGTCTCCTTTCCTGTGTACTCACAGGCTGCAGGAGTGTCCGGCTTCTGGTGTGACGCCTGGCAGATGGCAAGCCCTCCTTAACCTCAAACTTCCATCTACACCCTGCCAGGGAGAACCCAGCAATTCCTTATGCATCAGCGGACTACAGAGCCGTCTCCTGTACGTATCCTCAAGGCAGAGCTCGGAGACTCGGGACAGGGTGGCACCAGGGAGACTCCTAACTCAGCTCCCTTCACTGCTTCCACACTGAAGACGTGTCCTTCAGATGACCTCTAAGAAGCCATGATGGCACATCTGTTTGCCCCCGCCACAGGCAGGCTTCTCAGCAGCCACTCTGAAGCAGCTCCCACCTGGGACCTTGCTCTTGGTGGTAAAGAGAGGTGCCGCTCAAGCAGGAAAAGTCCCTTCTGTAATGGCTCCTGGAGCAGAAGAAAGTGTGGGTGTCCTTCTCAGCTCTGGCCAAAGACACCCTTTCAGTTCAGATCCAAATGGGAGGGGCCTTGGTACTACCAGCTACTGAGGACCAAAGGACCATCTGTTAAAGTTCTGTGCCTCCTTGGACACATTGGAGGTCTTTGCTCAGCAGTCCCTGACTTCTCCCAAGTGACTCAGGTCATTCCCCTTTCTTTAGCCGAAGATCAACTTGGGGCAGAGAGGACACAAGTGGGAGAACTTGGCGGGGGGAGGTGGGCACACGGGCGGCTGGGGGGAGGTGGGCACACAGGCGGCAGGAGTGCCTCCAGTTGACAATCAAACCATCCCAAGCCGCAGTGAAATGACACCCCTCAGTAACTCCTAAGCTGAGTGACAGCAACGGTCCCCAGCTGCTGCTGGACAGGAGGGATGCACAGCCAGAGGAGCCCCAGAGCCACCTGGGAGAGGTCCTGAGGCCAGGGAGGCAATCTCCTGGGTGCTCATGAGGTCTAAGCACCTGGGACAAAGTTTATAAGGTGAGGATTCAAATTCCAGAAACACTGAGCTTCATGTTTTTGTGGTGCCTCGGATAGAATCCAGGGCCTTGCCTGTGCTAGCTAAGTACTCTACCACTGTAGCCTTGAACTCACGACCCACCTCTCTTACTCCCGAAATGTAGGATTTTAGGAGTGCGCTATTATGCCTAGCTGAAGCTTTGTTTTTATGACCTTAAGCAACTCATTGTCTTTGGGCTCAGTTTTTCCCTCTTGAAAAATGGTAACAATAAAACTCTGCCTAGGTCTTAGGCCTGATCCAAGGCTTGAACCACATAAGAGAAAAGAGCAAATTGTGGGGTGCTACCCACACAACTGGCTTCATCTTTTATGTTCCTATGCTGGAGGCGTGATGGCCACGGTTTTATTTAATCCGCACAACTCTCTGTGGTAGAGCAATGCCGTTATCTCCTCTCTCAACAAGGCAGAGACAGGTGAAACCCTGCCTGGGGGTCACACCGCTAATAAGCAGCTGAGCCAAGACTTACGGCCAGCTGCTGTTTGTTGTGGGATATTTGTACGTGGTGTGAAAATGTGTTGCTGGGATTGGTGAATGGCCAATAGCTAGAAAGAGGTTAGGTGGGACTTCAGGGGACAGAGAGGACTCTGGAAAGAGGAAGGGCAGAGTCGAGAGCCAGACAGAGAAGAAACAAGAGGTGCAAGAAGAAAGAGAGGTAAGGCCATGTGACAGAACGTAGATTAATATAAATGGGTTAATTCAAGTTACAAGAGGTAGTCGAGACAAGCCTAAGCTAAAGACCAAGCTTTCATAACTAGTAAAAAGTCTCCGCGTCATAATTTGGGGCTGGCGGGACAGAGGGAGACCCGTTACAGCTGTTCCCACCATGGGCCACACTGAGGACCACATGGGGTCACTAGCAGAGGGCCCTCCAGTCCGAGGAAGACAAAAGGGGCGTGCTTCTCACCTGCAATCCTTCCCTGACAGCCTCCAGGAGGTAGGGGATGATGGAGTAGTTCCACAGGTCAGTGAACCACACTCTGGAACCATCCACGTCGATGGGACATGACAGGAAGAGCCGGGGACCTGGGGACCACAGTGAAACACATCACAGTTGACATGGGGCGGGGTGGTGTTGGGAGACCCCTGGCCGAGCCTCCTCACTGGAGGGATACTGGACTTTCTAAGCAGTGGTGGGGCTGATGGCTTGAGGTAGCAGGCTACTAGCAGCTGGCTGGTGGGCTCCAAAGGGGATAGTCCAGCCCGCTCACCCCAACCCTCAATGAAAGGGAGGTGGTCTTGCAGAGGAGGTGTTCTTAGTAGTGGTACTGATCTCGATTTTTTTAAAAAGGAACCCATTAAATGTATGAGAGAAGACATGATTTAACAAGTGATTTTGATTGTTAGATTATTTTGCAGGTTTAAAAAGTAACTTTTAAACTGAGTTCTGACACAGAATGCTCACCAGACATCATGAGATAGGAAACAGGCATTGCATATATACATGTGTACACCGTGACTAAGCTTCAGAAGACATGGCTCTGCGGACGTGGCCGGGAGAATGAACTCCCACTGAAGTGATGTCGGGACCAGGAAGTCTGGTCTTTTGCTCTATTTTAATCCCCAACCTTCTGCAAAGCTGGGAACACTTCACATTTAAAAACAAAGCCATCCCAATGGGTGGTTCAGCCTGTAGCTCCTGGGGAGGGACTCTGTCCTATGTCCAGCCCGGCCAGGACATATCTCCATAGGTACGGAGGCCTGGCTTCATCTTTGTCTCCAGGTGTCCCTCTGCCCATTTTTATTTTAAATTTCTGGGGACATCACGCATATCTGCTGAGCGCTGTCCTGGCCAGGACCCAGAGGACAGTGCATGAAGGAGCCAAGGTTCTTGGGAGACCACTACCCACTCCATCCGCCCAGCAGCCTGCCGCAGCCTGCCTCGCCTCCCACCTACCGATGGTGACATCCGAGGAGCTGTGGGCCTCCAGGAAGCGGTTGAGGTGATGCCAGACCTTAGGGATCCAGTTGATGATTTTCACCAGCTCCATATTGCGCACCCGCCCACTGATCTCCGTCTCCATGAGCTTCCTCCTCAGGAAGCGGCCAAGGAAACCCTTCACAGGCTCCGTGTGGTTGGCACAAAGCACCCACCTGGAGGAGTCAAGAAATGCCTTTTACCTTACTCTTTCTGAGGAGTGGATGGGGGGAGGGGGAAGAAAGGAGGTGAGAGGAGGGAGCGGCGTGGAGAGGAGGGAGGGGAAACTGTGGTTGGTATGTAAAGTAAAGTTAAAAAAAAAAAAAGGAAATGCCTTTTAACCACAAGGACACCCAACATGGCATGGCAAGCCTCAGACACCAGCGTGTGGGAACGGAAGGTGAGCACACTCATTGCAGCTGCGACCACATTTAGTGCATCTTACAGAGGCCTGCATGGTGGCCAGCGAAAATGTGTTTGGGGTCCAGACGAAGGTGATTGAAGTCTACCCCCCACCTAGAGGCACAGGCAGAGCTGAGGGCAGGGTGCGGGGGTACCAAGTGATGCCAGGGCGAGCAGTGTCCCCTTGCATGGAGCTGGACCGTCACTGGAGGAGAGGCCAGCCTCTGGGATTTACAGCAGTTAGCAGGTCCACAGACCCTGCTCTGTGGGGACATTTAAAGGGAGGGGCTGTCACTGCTCACACCGAACAGAGACAGGCACATATGGCCACAGTTGCCTCCCTGATACTGACTGAACCAGTGACTGAGAGTCACAGGGATCCGGGTTCAGGCTTCGGTTCTAACTGGTGTATGACTCCTAAGTCACCAGGTCCCTTGAGCCTCTGTTCTTTATTGTAAACACGAAGGTATATGTCTGTGGTGAGAGTTAAGAGAAAAGGCCCAACAGGAAGTCCAGCACAGGCCAGGCACTGGGAGAGCTGAACCTCCAGCCTTCTTTCGTTCTTTCTCTCTTTTCTCTCCATCTGCCTGGACGAGGGGCGGGAGACCTTACCTGAAGTTATGATGTAGCTGCAGATTGGGAGTGGAAGAGGTAGCCTGGTTCATCGTGCCGATGATGTAAGGGCTGCCGGGAACACAATTTGAGAAGACGATATAGGGGTGAGCTGGAAAGCAGGGCTTTACAGACCCAAGGACAGCTGGGTACCTCTATGGTGGTATTTTATTTGTACTGAAATGTGATTTTATTTGTATGTTAATAAATAAAGTTGCCTGGGGGTCAGAGCTAATAGCAAGCCATAGCAGAGCTGGGCGGTGGTGGTGCATGCCTTTAATCCCAGCACTTGGTAGGCAGAGCTAGGTAGATCTCTGCGTGTTCAAGGATACAGCCAACAGACAGTGATGAGGCAGTCATGTGGTTGGTTTTACAACCAATGAGAAGACAGAACAGAAAGTCTATATAAAAACAAACAGACAGAAAGTAGGTCTCTCTCGGAGAGGTCTCTTGGCTGAAGAGGCTAGCTGCAGCAGGCAGGTAAGGCTCTTAGCTCTGATCTCTTGGCTTTCTTCTTTGCATTGGTTCTGTGTTTCTTATTTAATAAGACGGTCAGTTACATCTACATACCTCCCCTGCTCTGTGTATGCACCACATCACTGTCGTGCTGGCCTGATTCGCCAGCACGCCCCCTGCCCCCGGCCCTGAGGTCTAGGACCCATCTTTACCATTTATGGTATTTGCAGTTTAGCAGCCCGTTGAAGATCTCGCCCAGAGAGCTCACGTGGTGCAGGTTGTCCAGGATGATGACGAGGGGCATATCCACGGCATTGTTCTCGCTGTTGCACTGGTCGGCCAGGTTGGACAGATACTGGCGAAGTTCCTACGGAGGCCAGGAGAATGAGCTTGAAATCACCCTCCTGGGAAGACCTACATGCTCCATGCCTTCACTGACCAAGGCCAAGGCAGGAGGAAGATCCCCTTATGATGTTACACTGTGGACACAACACGGGCACCTGCCTGTCACAGGGCATCAGTGCAATGGGGAAGGTGGCTTTCCAGACCCTCCTAAGGGGCGTCTGATGACATCAGCCTCACCGTGTAAGCTGGACACGCTCAGGACTCACATGGGGACACGGCATGGTAACTCTGTCATGGATGGGCTGTGATTAGCTCTTTTCGCAGAAGCTGAGGAAAAGGGCCAGGCAGCTGGCCTGAGACTGCACCAGGGGAGCATAGGCTGGGTCAGACTCGGGTGCCCAGGAGAAGGACCCATCTTAGAGGCTGGCCCAGCTGCCCAGTGGGCGATGGTTCCTCCCCCTCCTGCATGTGCACGCCTCTCCAGGCCTCCCTTTCGAGTCAAAATGTAGCTGGCTCATGAAAATGCTCACGGTGTTCCTCATTCTCTCAGCTGCTGCTCACCACGGGCAGATCTCCTGGTTCCTTCTCATTTGGAACTCCCACCCTCCTTACCTAGGCCTTCAGTACATGGCTGAGCCATGCTCTACTTGGGCAATCAGCCCAGGGCAGTGGGATCAACTCGGGCACAATTTGCCAGCCACTCACCATGTGGCCCTCCTTCATTCACCCACTCATAAGCTGTAGACAGAGAGATGGGGGCTTGTCTCATCCCGTGCCTACATCAACACCACAAGGGGAACTGGTACATGGGGCGGACAACCATGAAAACTGATTCTCTCAAATGCAGGAGGTGACTCATAAGGCAGAGGGCCCTTTCCAGTTCACCAGGTGTGCTGTGCAACATCGAACAGGGCTAGAAATCACGAGCTTTTACTGTATGATGAAGGGTGAATAAACGAATGAAGAAATGAAGGACACTGCAAAAACTCTTCACAGCCCCCCAGCCTGCACCAGGTCAGACTCCATCAAGTCCCCATTGTTTTCCCCCAAGTACTGATTTATAGATGTTAAGAAGCACGAGTAAGTTTCACAGAGTAACATTCAGTAACCTCTTTAAATGCAATTCGAATCCTTATTATAAGTTAAATAGAATAATAATTTAACGCAATAAGCTAAATACACACAAAGCCTGCATATCCTTTACTACAAAAATGGTTTGCACAGCCACATAATGTAAATCAACTATACATTTTCATAATGAAAGTACTTACATTTACGTCACTAGAATACCACCTAAATACCTGTCCTGACCTCAGGTTTACACGCTTTGCCATCCCTACTACTGAAAGCATTTATTTTTAGAAATTTTACTGCTATCAAGGAAGATGACAGTCACTAACATTTAACAAACACTAGTTTCTTAAAAAAAGGAAGTGCTCTTTATATAAGAATATTAAGACAAATTCTTACAAGAACTTCATTCCTTAAAAGAAACACAAACCAGTTCATTCTCTTGAATAATATCTGCCACTGTCATAAAAACTTGAAATACATAAAGGACATGACTCAACTTTCATAAAGTCAAAGGATATTTAGATTGCATATTATGCAGCTAAGGTATATAGCTTGGAACACACAAGTATGGCTTGTTCAGATGGAACTACATGGTTGGCTATACTTTAAGTTAGTAGTCATTAAAGCCCAGTAAAGAATTCAAATACAGTCAGATAAAGACAGGCAACAAAAGGCTCAAGTTATAAAGCTAAAATTGAAGGCTTCTTTCATTGTATGCCTAGCTAACATGATAAGTTCTTGATGAACTGGACACATCTGAAGGAGCTATCACTGTGAATCATAAGTGAACAGGACTGACTTGCCCCAGATGGAGCTCCTGGTAGGAGGATCTGACTCAGAGCATTCCTTTCTGTAAGCCCCCTTCTGAGCTCCTCTCCTGGCATTCTAGAATGGAGAGCTTGAAAATACTCATAGTGGTGGTATCAGCAGCATAAAAGAGCCCCAGATGCAGCAGGCTCAGGATGATCTCCTCACCTTGCTGGACTTGTGGTCCACATTAAAGGTAGCAATGACGCCATCTGTCAACTCCCGTCCTTCCCGAAGGACCACATACTCGGAGAGCCGGTTGGCCAGGTAGGTTTTTCCAGTGCCGCTGGGGCCTGAGAGGATGATGCGCCGGTGCTCTGTCAGCAGGGAGACGTAGCGCTGCAGGATGGGCTTGGGGATCAGGGACTCAAATACCAGAGAGTCTAGGCTGTTTTCCGTGAGCCCTGTTTGAGAGAGATGGGGAGGGCTTGAAGTTTGGCAAGGAGGGTGGCTCTGACATCATCCCTCTTCTTGACAGTCCTAAGACTCCTGCCCACCCAGGCACACTGGAGGCTGAGAGTGCAATGGTGCTGCTGGAGAAAGCCACCCTCCTGGTCACCAGCACCTCCTGTTTTTGCTCCCCTAACTCTGGACTCTGTTGGCCTGTTAGCATTTACTAGCCCTGTAGTGTCTATCCCAGTTGACTCTAGTCTTGTCCACGTGCGGCTGCCATAACCCTGGGTTGCCTCTTCCCCTTTCTTCTCTCTCCTTCCTACTAGACACCAAGCTGCCCACACTTTGGTGTGCCAGGCAGACAAGGCAGGAAGCAAGATGCAACTCTGACGTTAGAATGAGAATACAGACTAGCAGACCCACACCTAAATGCTACATGCTGAGGCTTGGACCAGCAACAATGGCGAATGGAAGCTTCTCTCTCCTCTTTTCTATCTGGGACAATCTCACAAGCCAGAGTTGTTGACTTTAAAAGAATGGTCTCAGGGTCAGGGAGACAGCTCGGACAACAAAGGTGTTTTAGTGCTCACCAGTACAATATAAAACCCAAGCAGATCCTTATAAATGCTAAAACTGATGGCACCCACAGGTCAGGCTCTATGGAGTGCCACTCTCCCAGAGGGGTGGGCATCCTGTCACTCATTCCACCCAGGTCAGCTTTACCCCTTGGTGTTGGCAGTGCTCACTGTGAAACAAGGAGGTGACAGTGTGTGGCCCCCATGATGCCATGTACTTTGAGTCCCAGTTGTAAGTGGCTCCATTCCTTGGGGGCTTCTGTTAAACAGTTCTTGTTTCTGCATGCCTGGTGACTCATCCTGCTTCTCTGAGAGCAGGATTCTTTCTGTCAGAGTTTACTTATCCCTTCACCTGCCAGTGGGCTGCAGGATTGTGACTTCCCCACTTTTGTGGACTCTATCCCTTCAAACCAGAGTCAGTATAAACCCTTCCTTCCTTTGCTGTCCTTGGCAGGGACTTTATGCCAGCAACTAGAAAGTAAATAACACAGAAAATGGGTTCTGAGAAGTAGGGCCACTGGTGATAGCCTTATTCCTCGGTGCTCAGGCCTCTTGAACTGGTTTGCAGAAGGAGTGTGGAAGTGCTTGCAGCTTCAGGACAGAAAAGTCCAGGAAAGCAGTAAGCAGATAAAAATGAGCCATTCTGGTGAGAATTTGGAAAATCAGAATGCGTAGAGAAATATGGATAGTGAAAGCGTGGCTCATGATGTTTAGGGGGTGGGGAGTATGGCATGACTCCATCAAGAAGTAGGGGGTGGGGAGTATGGCATGACTTCATCAAGAAGTTAAGAGGTCATTACTGGCCAAGACTCTGGCTGCCTTCTGCCCATCTCCTGAAAACTTGAATTTAAAAGCGATGAACTACAGGGCATAATGGTGCATGCCTTTTATCCTAGTACTTAGGATGCAGAGCCAGGAGCATCTCTGTGAGTTCTAGACCAGCCTGGACTGCATTGTGAGTTCTAGGTTAGCCAGGGCTATGTAGAGAGAAAAAAAAGGTAGACTGTGGTAGTTTGAATGAAAACGGCCCCCATAGGCCCATAGGGAGTGGCACTAATAGTAGGTGTGCCCTTGTTGGAATAGGTGTGGTCTTACTAGAGGAAGTGTGTCACTGAGGGTGGGCTTTCAGGTTTCAGAAGCTCAAGCTAGGCCCATTGTGGTAGTTTGAATGAAAATGGCACCTATAAGCTCACAGGGACTGGCACTATTAGGAGTATGGCCTTGTTGGAGTACATGTGGTCTTGTTGGAGAAAATGTGTCACTAGGGGCGGGTTTTAAGGTTTCAGATGCTCAAGCCAGGCCCAGTGTCACTCTCTTCCTGCTGCCTGAGGATCCAGATGTACAACTCTTAGCTGCCTCTCCAGCACCGTGTCTACCTGCATGTCTCCATGCTTCCCACAATGATGAAAATGGACTAAACCTCTGAAACTGTAAGTCAGCCTCAATTAAATGTCTCCTTGATAAGAGCTGCTGTGGTCATAGTATCTCTTCACAGCAACAGAAACCCTAACTCAGATATGGACTAATGTGTTTGGTAGACGTACTTTCAAGGCAGGAGAGCACTCAGGTTATAGTACGGTTACTGCTCACTGCTCCTATCCAGGTCTACAGTGAAAAAGAACAGTCAGGCAGGAGGATAAGAAAATGCAAATTGTTTGGGGGAAAGAGCTTGGGTAAGCTGAAAGAACGGTGAGGTCAAGGTGCATACTGAAAAGGATCTGTAAGTGTTAAAGAGAAACCTGCTTTGCAACAACACAATAGGGAAGGAACCATAGGAGGGCTTTCCTCCTCACAAAACTGTCCGGGAAAGTAATTCTGCAAATTCAGACACCAAGAAGCCATTATAACTGCAGTTCAAAGGGCAAGGGTCCATCCCACACTGGCAGCAGAACTTGGCAACATTGTCCACTTTGTACCAGTTTTGCAGGCACACAAGACCTAAGATTGATGAGGTCATGGAATTTCGCTTTATGGCTCCAGAGAGCTGCCGAGCCTAGGCAATGATTGGCAGGGTCAGAATCTCAGCAAGGAGAATCCCTTAGAAGCCACTGCATGAAGTTATGGAGGGGACACTTAAGCTGCAATGGGATCCCAGGATGTTGGGGAGACCAGGACCATGAGATACCAACCAATGAAAGCTTCAGGAATGGAGTGTAACTGAGTCAAGAGAGAGACTGTGCATGCTAAGGCAGCAGAACTGGAGGGGCAGGGCTACCCAAGCCCTTGGAGCCCAGCCGATTCCATCACAAGCCCAGATACTTGGTATGTAGCCATAGGACTGCTAAATTTCAGTCTTTCTTTGGTCCAAACATCCCTTGCTATAACCCATGCTTCATTCCAGGATGGGAATGCTAATGCTATGCATATTTGACGTATATAACTTGTTTTTACTTTTTATAGTAGTTAACAGTTTGCCTTGGATCTCAGATGAGACTCAGACTTGCGATTTTTAAAGAGTCTTAGAAGTATTAAAAACTATGGGAGTTTTTGAAATCATACTGAAAGCATTTTGCATTATGAGATGACCATGAGTCTACAGGGACAAGCAGTGGAAGGCTATGGGGCATGATACTTCCAGGAGCTGGGGCTTCGGAAGCTCCAGGAGCTGGGTGTGTGGGCAAGAGTGATATCCTCAAAATGTTTGCACAAACTTTCCTGTAGCCTCTAGTACGTCATAGTTTCTCCATCTGTAGAATGGGCTCGTGCCCAAGACTGGCTAGCAAGTACTCTTCACTGCTTTGGTAAAGTGCCATTTCAGCAGGGTTATTAAGGAGTTATTAGTCTCTCATCATCTCAGTTATAAGGATAATGGGACCTTTTGATGTCTAATTCCAGCAGTAAACTGAAGCAATTTGTTTCCTGATGGTGTAACTTGCTTAAGTAGGAGTGGTTGATGTAAAAGAGGAAAAAAAATACACATGCACAGTGAAAATAGACATACCTTGGCCACTGAAAGCCCCAGCTTCCCTAAGCAGCCACTTAGCCTTTTTTTCCCTCCCAAGACAGGGTTTCTTGGAGGGAAAAAAAGACTGTCCTGGAACTCACTCCGTAGACCAGGCTGGCTTTGAGCTCCAAGATCCGCCGCGCTCCTGAGTGCTAGGATTAAAGGCATGCGCCACCACTGCTCAGCTGGCAGCCACTTACCTTTGACAGTCACCAAGATGGTGGTGTTCTCTCCCACCAGGTAGCCACAAGGGAGGAGCTCGGGGGTCTCTGAGGTGTTGCTGCGCTTGATCTCACCGATGCTATAGCCGAGAACACTGTCTGAATTCAGCCCCAGTTGACTCACTGGGTCCACATGAATGATGTATTCCTGGAGAAATAAAACATGGACCCCATCAGAGAGCTGGCTAAAATCTGCCGGGACTCCCATTTTCACCGGGTGATTGATGGGTGCCCTCTTTTTCTCAGATGACACCTGAACTGAAATTAAGCTGCGGCACATACTCTGGGGGATATCTGCTTAAGGTGGGGAAAACCAAGCCCCTAGCAAGACCATGAACGTTTAATCTGGGTGAACCAAGCAGCTTTTCCTAAATTCAGCTGGACTCTCAAAGGCATCAGGGTCTGTGAATGGTGCTAACCAATTCCTAAAAAGGAACCGACAGGCAGTTTCTTCCCATCCCCCATGTTGGCTCAAGGCAAAGACAGAGCACAGCCTGCTGCTGCTGGGGAAGGACAGCCGCGCAACTTCCAAAGGAAAACATGGGTTTCATTTGCAAAGTAGCCCCTCGGTGGCGACTGTGATGGTTAATCACCTGGAGACAAACCACTAAAGCATTAGGTTAATTGATGTGATAAGACCCACCCTAAACGTGGGCAGGACTATTCTATGGGTTGGGGTCCCAGAATGAAAAACAAACCAACAAACAAACAAACAAAGACAGGATGAGCTGAGTAGCATCACTTAGTGCTGATTCTGACTGTGCATATCAAATGACCTGGCATTCTTCTACCATGCCTTCATGGCCACGATGGGCTGTATCTGTACTTAAGCAGTGAGCCAAAAAGAAACCCTTCTTTCCCAAAGTCACTTGTATGTGCATATGTATGTATGCACAGCTGTGTGTGTGTGTATGTGTGTGTGTGTGTGTGTACAGGACAGAGGATAACCTCTGGGGTCATTATTCAGGCACCCTCCACCTTATTTTTTGAGACAAGTAAACCAGGCTTGCTGTCACAGGGCCCTAGGGATCTACTTTTTTCTGCCTCCCCAGTGTGGAACTACAAGCACACATCACCGTACCCAGCTTTTCCATACGGGTTCTAGGATCACACTCAGGCCCTCATGCTTACAAGGCAAGCCCTTTCCTGACTGAGCCATCTCCTCAGCCCTAGTGGCTTTGGTCAGCAACCAGAAGGTCAATGACGGTATGTTCTGGGCTGTATGGTACCACAGACGAGCTGATGCCAGTGTTAGCCACAGGCCCCCAGTGGTCTCACTCCCTTATTTACTGCAATCCTAAGAGCCCACATTGCGGCCTTTCTCATCCGAGCACACCTCAGATTGTTGGGTGTTGGCCAAGGAGGCAGAACTGTCCAGCCCTTCCTGTCTGGTTTCCATGATGAGAATGCTCTATTCAGTCAAAAGGACTAAATCCAGACCAGGTACGGGAGCACATGCATCTAGACCCACTTGGGAGGCAGAGACAGGAGGATCTCGGTGAGCTCGAAGCCAGCCTGGTCTACAGAGTGAGTTGCAGCCCAGCCAGGGCTACATATAAGATCCTATCTCACAAAACAAAAACAAAAAGTTCTATTTTGAGGATGGAGAGATGGCTCAGTAGTTAAGAGCACTGGCTATTTTTCTGGAGGTTCTAGGTTCAGTTTTCAGCACCCACATGGCAGCTCACAACCATCTGTGACTCCAGTTCCCAGGGATCCAATGCCCTTTTCAGGCCCCTGAGGGCACAGGACACCAGATATAGGTGTAGGCAAAGCATTCAGACACACGTTCTTTAAAAAAAGGAAAAAAAAAAAAAGAACTGAATTTCCCTTGTGTGAAGTCATTTGACCCACATGCTGGGAGAACAATGTGCTAGCTAAGTCAGGTTTGGTCAGATGACAGAGCTAGACCTCTGGTCTACTTCTAGGTTGGTGGCATCAGGCACTTTCCTTGTCTTTAAATGGAACAACGAAGGGCTTAGTGTGGTCTCTGGCATAAGACGTAAAGGCCATTGTCACTACTACTCAGGAAATACGATTAATACTTAGTGTGGTTGATTTATTGGGGGACAGAAGAAAAAAAATCAAAAGCTTCTTTCAAATCATCTTGGGCCCCAAGATTCACTTTGGTACTCCCTCGCTATTTCTGACATGGGAAACACCCAACCCAGTGGTGTGACTGTGCCTACATCCTTGACACCGGCTGGGGGGATGTTACTGCCAGAGACTGCAGGATTGGTATGGGGTGCTGGTCATGTATGTGCAGTACCAAAGGGCAAAAGTGTGCTGCCTGGGCTTCACCCAGAGACTGTAATCATATGGAACAGGACACAGCTCTAGGGACATCACTGTGAAATGACGTGTACTAGCTGGCCAGCTATTGCTAAGGGCAGACGACAGAGAAGGACCGGTCACATACCATCATCTTTTCATGCCCTAGAGGACCAGGGGACAAGTCCTAGCAACCTAAGGACAAGGAGTAGAGAGGCGGCTAGGGAAGTAGTCGGGTTATGGGAATAAAGGTCTCCTCCCGCTCCAAGCCCACAGTCGTGGCTTTCTTCTCGAGGCACTTACTTTGAACAGTCGTCTAACCACCCCATCGAGCACGTCCCACTTAGTCTTGCCACTAACTCCAATGCAGCCAATAAGGAAAAGGTGTGGTCTGGAATCCTAAGGGTGAGGAGACATATGCAGGTGAGAAGGAGCCAGCAGTTTTCCGGCCTGGTTGAACAGAGGCCTAGGCATTCCAGCGCTTCCAAAAAAAGAGGAGCAAACCCCCATTCCTTTCCATGCCAGGCATAACTCAGCTGGCACCCAATAGCCTGAAACCCCATCTCTGCTCTGCTAAAACCGCAAAGGGTCAGGGAGACTAAGATCGCCTCTCTGGTACCCGGGACCATCAGCTAGGTGCCCGCTTTGCACAGGGCATGGATTCCACATCCTTGACTGTGTCCCCCCACCAGCTCCTGTCTGCCAGCACCCCATTTTCAAAGCTTGCTAAAGAACTACTCACCTTTTCCAGGAAGCTTCCGTGATTCAACTGCCTGAATCAGAGCTACGCTGGACAGACTCAGACAATGAAACCTTCTCAACTTACATTTAGCTAGTTTCAAATTTTATTTAATAAAGTTTGTCATGTTGTTAGAACTTCAGAAAGAACGTGTCTACTTTTTCCTTTCTTTCTTTCTTTTTTCTTTTTGGAGAGCCTCCCACCTCTGCCTCCAAAGTGCTGGAATTAAAGGTGTGAGCCTGGCTTCTTATAATTAAAAACAATATTTATTACTTTTTCTTCCACTAAAACTTAAAACAAGCTCAATTCAGAAAATTAGTAAAGTTCTGGGAAGACTGCCAACAACTATCATTTTTTCCCACTTCTTGCTTTTCTATACCCACAGGGGCTAACTGATCACATCAATGAAGAGGATGCCGAGAAAACATTCCATTCTGCTGGGTTTTTAACATCTCGAATGCTTGTGAGGATGTAGCTAGGGCGGGGTGGGGCTGGGTGGCGGACGCAGGCATGCAGCAGTTAAGAGTCAGCCGAGAGAAAGAGCACCAGTGGCCGTGACAGGGCCTGACTCCGCCAGGGCCTTGTGCTCTTGGGTTTCTTAGCTGTACAATGGGGATGACACCATGGTTGGAACCCCTGGGGTATGCTGCAGTGGCCCAGAACAACAGCGTGAGGGGAAGTGGCTTACAGTCCTGGAAGAATGTCAGCCGTGACATTGACAACAATGGCAAGGAGGATCAGCCATACATAGGGATGTCACCTGCCTGCCCTGTAAGGATGTCGTGAGAATGAATTTCAACCTGACAGGCCAGGTCTCTGGTAGCTGGGTTCTAAGAAAAACTCTGGTAGACAGTTCTAAGACCACGGGCAAGTCGGCCACACAGTGACAAAGCCAGCAAGGAAAAGTCTGGCTACAGACACTTCGTTTTGATGGGCACTTTGGTTTCCCAACTGTTTGAAACCATAACAGCATGCTGGCTAGAAATGCTATGAACTACAACGTCAAAACATCAAGGGGGCTCGATGTGGAGACTCAAGAGGCCTTTTCCCACTGTGATGGATGGCCAAGGTCATCCAGGGCATCCCATAGGACTTACCCACCAAAATACAGCTCACCTTGCAGCCCTCCACCTCTACTTCAGAACAGTCTCTGGCAGGTATACATCGGAACAGAAACCATACCAGAGAACCACCGGCTTCTAGCACAGTGAGTCAGGATGTCCCTACCCATCCTACTCTGAGCCCCTGTGCTTCCTAGACTCAGTCGAGGGCCTTCTGTCTCCCAGCTTGGTGAATGCTATGTCTGTAGCCTCTGACGAGACAGAAATGGGCCCTGGATCAGCTAAGTCCGATCAGCTTCCTCTTCTGCCTTACCAATAAAATGTTCACAGCTGCTGGGACATGCTTCAGGAAAACAGTAAATCCAGAAAAGCATTTCTTTCTTTCTTCTTTTGTTTGCTATTTCCAGACAGGGTTTCTCTGTGTAGTCCTGGCTGCCCTGGAACTCACCCTCTGTAGACCAGACTGGCCTCAAACTCATAGAGATCCACCTGCCTCTGCCTCCCGAGTGCTGGGATTAAAAGTGTGCACCACCACCACCCAGCCAGAAAAGCTATTTTGGAGAGCATTAGTGCTTCCTAGTGCTGAAAGCACACTGTGAAGCCATTTTTTTAGCCAGTTTTATCAATCCTTTAAACAAAGAAATGAAGGGCTTTTTGCTTGCTTTAAGTCAAAGGATAGTCAAGGGGTGTGGGGACAGGAGAGACCGCCAAGGATTGTAGATATAAGGACGGCTGAGGATTGTGGGTGCAAGAGGGGCTGCTGAGGATTGTGGGTGCAGGAGGGGCTGCTGAGGATTGTGGGTGCAAGAGGGGCTGCGGAAGATTGTGGGTACAGGAGGGGCTGCTAAGGATTGTGGGTGCAGGAGGGGCTGCTGAGGATTGTGGGTGCAGGAGGGGCTGCTGAGGATTGTGGGTGCAGGAGGGGTTGCTGAGGACTGTGGTGCAGGAGGGGCTGCTGAGGATTGTGGGTATAAGGGCTGGCCAAGGATTGTGACACAGGAGGGACCGCCAAGGATTATGGGTACAAGAGTCACCACCCAGCAGAGGTCTCTCTTTCTGTTATCAGAACACTGTCGTAAGTATTCCACTTTACCTTTACAGTTTCTTTTCTTTCTGATTTTTGTTTTGTTTTGCTTTTTACTGTGGTGCTAGGAATGGAACCCAGGGCCTTGGACATGCTAGCAAACACTTGGCTACTGAGTTACATCACCAAGCTCCCCTTGTTAATTTCTTACAGACTATACATGAAACTCCATCATGCATATTCATGTATAGTATAATGCAGCATGTATTGGGTCTACTCCAACACTTCATCATCCCCTAGGTCTCGGAATGCGTCCCCTGTGAGTAAGGGAGACTATGATATCAAGAAAGGTGTTAGTATTGCCCATCAACTTAGGTTTCCAGTCACTAAGCTAGGCCATTTCTACCTGGGGAAAGGACAGGTGAGCAGGGAGAGGGAGCCGACTAACCTCCTTCCACTTCATTGCCTCCTGAAAGCTGACAACTATCTTAACATGCCTGCCTCCTTCCTTCCGAGCCGAGCATTCACCAGTGTCATCCAGCAACATGTCTGCGAATGGAAAACATCAACAGCCTTAGGCACATGGGGACAGCAAAGCTGCTTCCCGACACCTCTGCTGCCTGTGGGCACAGCAGCAGGCCAAAACGGGTGTCAGGGTGCAGGGGCGGTAGGCTTGGGATGGGAGAGGGCAGGATGGATAATGCGATCACAGAAACCAATGTGGGGGAGACCAGGGAGCCAGCAGGCCGACAATGCATCTTGCCGGATGGAAGTGCGAGGCAGACTCAAACAACAGCAACAGTAGCATCATGGGTCAAAAATAAAAGCGTCAGCCTTGAAATGCTCACAAAGGAAACTCAAGGTGCGTTCTGGGATGACGTGCCAGCCTGAAGTCTACCCCAACAGCCAGAAGGCTGAAAGCCAAGACATGGCCTCTGGAGGACCTACTACAGAGGGGTATATGAGCATTGGGCCTGCAGATCAACTTCTTAGAATGGATTGAGCAGAAGTCAGCATGGTGGGCAAGGAGAAACCCAAGCTCATGGTCCAAAGAATTTAGGGTGCTGGAGCAAAGCATGGAATACTCTAATGGCTGGGCTCATGTTGGTAGCAGATGCACACCCAGACACACACACCCCAAGTGCACACACGCCTGCTACCTCACCGTCAGATCTGTGGACCTGCTCATCCTGGAGACTGGAGTGCCAGCTGCAGGCCTCCATGGGCCCTGGTGCCATGAGTCACTCACCCAGGCTGGTGGGCTAGACCTACCCAGAGCCCCACAATCCACTCACCCAGGCTGATATACTCAGCTTATACCCAGCCTGTGAGCCACTCGGTCAGGCTGGTGTATATGGCCTGCTGCTGGTCCTACGAGCCACTTACCCAGGCTGGTGGACTTGACCTTCCCCCAGCCCGTTAGCCACTTACCCAGGCTGGTGGACTCTGTGAGGTTCAGGCTGTGTTGTGAGAGGCCTAAAGACTGCCTTGGGGAAGCAGAGATGGACACCTGGGAGGGGGCCCGGCTGCAGCCACTGCCTTGAGACTCAGACTTCAGTCGGTCATTCTCAGCTTTCAGCTTCTCAATTTCACTCTGCAAAAAATAAGGGAGAAACTGACTCAATAGATGATGTCATGAATGGAGCATGCCTTTTCTGGAGGTTAGACCAGCCAAAATCAGGCGCACCCTTGGGGAGACTCTACAACATGCCCACCTTCCCTGCTAGTGAAGACTCTGGCAGGGCTGGTCCCCTCCTCATGGAGAATTGCTCTTTAGGGAGTATATAGAAATTGCCTTCCCCAGGTCAGCTGCCTGAGTGGCCAGTGTAAAAGAGTCTGGCAACCGAAGAGGTTGGAGAACTTGGAGTGAGTGACAGATTTCTCAACTCCAGGACTTCTCCGAGCTTTAAGGAGCTGTTTGCTTTGCAACACTGAGATGGGCACACGGGGTCATTTCCCTCGCGCACTAATTACGGAGCAGCTTTCCTTTCCAGGAGCCTCTCACAGATTCCTCTCACAGAGTCGCTCATAGCTCCAGGGAATGTTCTTTGGTATGATGCTCTCCAGTGAGGTCACTTTTAGCACACTCCATAGGAGTTTGCCATTCTACAGTTGTCCATAAAGAACCTAATGCAAGCAAGCCTTGCTGCAAATTGCAGCTCACAAGACCGACATGGCTTCACTCCACAGCAGAAGGTAGGGCTTGCAAGAACCAGTCTGAAGCCACCTTCAAAGGAAGCCACTGGCTCTTCCAGCTGCAGGACATGGAGAGGTTTGGGATGAGGACCAGGCTGAGCCTTGGGGGCAGGCAGGCGGGCGGGCGGGGTCCAGCTTGGATAGACAGAGGATGCTCAAGTGGAAGGAATAGCATCAAACACAAAGGGACACAGGGAGAATCGGCTAAGAGTAGAAAGGGCAGGTGGAAGGCTTGACGGCCAGCTGTAGGGGCCACCTGTGGAGGAGGAGGAGGCAGTGTGCAGCCACACAAGGTCTGATGTGAAGACTTGCTCTCCAAAAAATAGAGGCGGGGAAGCAGCAATGGCCAGCACACCCACCTGTACCCTTCACCCCCGGGGCTGCCACTCTGCAGCTTCCTGGAGCTCTGTTCACCGTCCACTCACCTGCATCCTGTTCATGGCCTCTCGGAGCTGGTCCAACTGGTGGGCAGAGCTGAGAGCTTCCAGGCGGATGTCCGTCAGCTTCATCTCCTTGTCTCTCAGCTCATTCCGTAGCTGCATGACTGTCTCAGCTTCACCGTCCATACACTCGGAAATTCTAGGCAGAGAGGATGTTACCGACAAAATAAGCTCTCATTAACTCACTTGCCCCCTCCAAGAGTGGTCCAGGTCAACCATCACAGTGTTCGGCACCATCATAACCGTCACAGTGTTCAGCACTATCATAACCATCACAGTGTTCAGCACCATCATAACCATCACAGTGTTCGGCACCATCATAACCATCACAGTGTTCAGCACCATCGAAACCATCACAGTGTTCAGCACCATCATAACCATCACAGTGTTCAGCACCGTCACGACCGTCACAGTGGTCAGCACCGTCATAACCATTACTCAGAGCTCAGCACATATCAGCCCCTCCTCTAGCCTCTATTGCTGTCTCAAGAGGATCATACCCAAAGCATCCAAAACACACAGATTTTGTTGTTCAACCTATGAAGAGCAGTGGTCACCAGAAGAGCTCTACTGCATCTTTCCTCAACATTGCACTAACAGAGGGTAATCGGAAACCGGTAGACAGGAGCAGGAACCTTTGGAGTATGAGTACTTCCCGGAGCAGATACAGCCAGCCTCATCCCTCTCAGAAGTGAGGTAATAACCAAGATCAGAAACTCAAGAACAAAACATTTTTCTGGGCAAATGAGAGAGAGAGAGAGAGAGAGAGAGAGAGAGAGAGAGAGAGAGAGAGAGAGAGAGAGAGAGAGAGAGAGGGTCTGAACATGAGTAGATAGAATTAATCTGATTTTTCATTTTGTTCTGAAAACTCACTCTTTGAGGTGTCTAGGAAGATCTGCTGCTAGTCCCTCATGCCCTGCCTGCTCCTCACATTCATTCTTATATAAGACAATAGCAGATTTGGGGATCAAGATCCAAGAAAATGAGGTGACATGAAGCCAAAGCTCCTGAAAGCCATGACACAGTGTAGACAACTTGTTCACATCAGAACAAAGTGCGGCTACTCTATTCAAGAAAGCAAGGCAGGGCTCTTGTTCAGTTACTCGGGTTTTTTGTGGAACTCTTGCAAGTCAGTGTGAGGTGGAAGATCTTAAAAGCCATGGTAAGTAGTAGCCATTGGAAGGGCCAGTTCTACTAAAATACAGTTCTGTGATGTCGAAAGGATACTGGGTGACTAGGAATGATTTGGACCGGAGATGGGAGAGGAATGATAAAACTCAGAAAACCAAAACTCCAGAACCACCCTAAGCTCCCAAGTTTCAGAGCTGGAGCTGATGACTGCCTGGGAGACAGTGTGTTTGGCTTGGGAGGTGGTGGCCATGCCAGCCACTGCCTAAGACTCAGGCGCTGGCTTCGGGGCCAAACAAACCCTACCCATGAAAGAGGCTGAGGGTGTACCTCAGCTGCCAGCAGAAGACGATCAGAAAACTGTTCAAAGAGACGCAAAGGCTGAAAGGAATGTCTAACACTCAAACTGACTCGAGCTGTTGAATGGGCCTGAATGTGAACTGCTTCTAAGTGACAAAGCCATTTCCTGCTTTTTAAAAGTTACCAACTAGCAAATTGGCCAGGAGGCATATGCCTGGAATCCTAGGTAGCTGAGGCAGGAGGATCATGGCTTGTTTAGATGCAGAGTAAGGCCCTGTCTTTAAGAAAAAAAAATCACTACAAACTGAGGAAGCAAGTCTACTTCGGTATCTTCTTGAATTAAAAACCAAAACAAAACAACCAAACACAAGAACTTCCCAAAACGTTATCCCTCTTCTGAATCTGAGAGAGGCTAGAGGACTGTGGGACTCAAAAGACCCTTTACCTGGCTCTTTGTGCTCCAAGTAGCCTGCAGTTTGTAGGATGGAATTACAGTCATGCTTTTTTTTTTTTTTTTTTTTTTTTTTTTTGGTTTTTCGAGACAGGGTTTCTCTGTGTAGCTTTGCGCCTTTCCTGGAACTCACTTGGTAGTCCAGGCTGGCCTCGAACTCACAGAGATCCGCCTGGCTCTGCCTCCCGAGTGCTGGGATTAAAGGCGTGCGCCACCACCGCCCGGCACAGTCATGCTTTTGGTTTCAGAGATACGTTCGAATCCAGATGCTGCTGAGAGGGTGGGGTCTGCTCCAGGCTTTGCTGCCAGCTTTGGGTCTGTTCCCTTGTTGGACTCAGAACTCTGCCCCCGGTGGGGGTCACATGGCCTGTACTTCTCTAGGAAGCTCTCTCAGTGCCTACTTTGCGACTATACAACCCTGGTGGCTTTGCAAAGCTTGGCCAATCACGGCCTCCGCAAAAGGGGCAGGATGCCTGTCTACTCCCAAACTCACCATGAGACTCAATCCCAAAGCTTTGGTTTAATGATGTCTGGAGGTGGGACCTGGGGGAGGCAACTAGCATTAGAAGAGATGACGAGTGTGGGGCCGGATGACTGAATGAGTGGCTTTACAGGAGACGAAGGACGGACCTAAGTGAATGGTTGGTCTTGCTCTAGCCTGAGATGTGAAGCCCCTCACCCCCTAACTATGCAATGACCCAGCAAGAAGGCCATCCACAGGTGCCAAGTAGGGGCTGGCATATGCACCCGAACCGTGAGCTAAATGAATGTCTTGTGTGTAACTCACCTGATCTAGTCTATGCAGCCACAGCCACAGAGAGCAACACAAGACGAAAAGGAAAGAACATTGTGCCTTCTTTCCCCTAGCTCCTTCCCTGACTTGTTCTGCTTGGCACTAGATCCTTTAGGACTAGACTGTTCTTGAATCATTCCGAGAGAGTCTGGTCATACTTGCCCACACACAGTAGGTATGCAGCAGTGTTTTCTGGAGGTATCTGAAGCATAGCTTTCGATTGCCTTATACATCTGCCATGACTCCAATTTTAAAATGGGGAGAATGAGGCACGGAGCCATCGTTGTGCCCTTGGTCACACTATATAAGCATGACAAATCAGGATGGGTGAAATCCGCAGGAAGGGAGATCGCTTAACTTTAGGTTGTTGGACTGTACCCAGGAGGCAATCAAAGTAGGCTTTTCTACTTCAGAGCCCATGAACTAAAGGGACCTGATGTATCTTTTTTTTTCAGTCCCTAGCACATTATTCTATCATCCCCCTCTGTCTTTCCAGATGTGGGCTGGTGGCAGACCCAATTTTGAAAGTGTGGAGTGTGGGAAATGTGGCCTCCTCAGAGCTGCCATCCCTTCACCCACAGAGGAGGGATTTCTCCACGCCTAACCCTCTGCCTTTGGCTTCATCTTTGAAACCCTTCTCAAATCTACATTTGCACATTTTTACAAACCTTTCAAGGTTAGAAATAAGTATTTGCCCTCGGCTCACCCTTTGGAAAACCAGACCCAAAACCAACCTCTCCCATGGCCGCGGAGGCTGTGGAATGTACTAAAAGGGCTGGGGAGTCGAGAGCCAGCCCTGCCCATCCCTATGGGGACAGTGGTTTGGAAGGCGCCGTCTCGCTCCTCTTGTTGGATGCTGCAGCTTCTTTGCCTCTCTGACAGGTCCCCCAGCAGCATGTGGCCAGGTTTCTATCACCTCTCCCATGCAGTTACTCCCTGTGCTCCTGGGTCTCCTCCCACGCCACTGGCTCCTCTGCTTTGCTTCCTGAACTTTGAATGTCAGCACATCAGAGCTGGTCCTTGCCCTCTGCTCTCCATCTCCACTCCACCCAACTGAGAGCTCCCAGATGTATGCACACAGGCGCTCCAGGCTGGCTGACACCTCCACAGAAACATCTCCCAGGCATCGCACACACCATGACTTGAGTGGCGCTCTGGATCGCCAGCAGTGGTGGCTTGTATGTGAGATGTCCCCCATAGGCTCTGGTGCTAGAACACTTGATTCCCACCTGGGCTGCTGTTTGGGAAGGCTGTGTGTCACCGGGGGTGGGCCTTGAGGCTTGATGGCTCAGCCCCTACTTCCTGTCCACTCGTTGCTTTCTGACTGCGGGTGCAATGTGACGCACCACCTCACGCTCCTGCTGCAACCCACTCCCCACCGTGATGAACTACACCCTTTGAAAACCACACACCCAAAGAAACCCTTCCTCTCTTCAGTGGCTTCTCATCAGGTGTCTGGTCACAGCAATAAGAACATTAACAAGGACACTACCCTACCTCACCTGGGTCTCCCATCAGCCATTCAGCCAGTGCAGCAAGCACCAGAGTGTCTCTAAACCAACAGAGTACCCGCCAGCACACAGCTGGGGTGGGACGAGGGTCAAGAACTAAAACCCGAGAAAAAGCCCTCCATCAGATGGATCTGCACAATGGTAAGTAACAAGGCGGAGGAAGTGGGTGGTGGTGGCTGTTCCTTTATGCATGGCAGATAGGCCAGGCCTTATGGAGGAGGTCAGCTTGAGCAGAAAGCTGAGGAGTGAATACCAAGAAGAGCACGTTGGGCAGTAAAGGCTTTGAGGAGAGCAGTGTGACCGAAGGGTTCAAACGACAGAGCAGGTGAAGCTTGGAAAACGCTGCTGCCGCCGTGACCTCCCTCTACTCCTCATGTCCTACATTGCTTTCCACAGAATTCAAATTCAGTGTATGTCTCTTTTCTGCCTAAAATACCTCTGCACCTTGCTGTCACACTTGAAATCGGATGTGACGATACTCTGATTTCAGAGCTCCACAGGCTACAGTATCACCTGTCTCCAACCTCAGTCGGCCATGCTGCTCCTTGAGCATCCTACCTACCGCAAGCAGGCTATCCCTCCACCCCCTCAGACCTATCAGCCCATTTCCACATTGGGATCTTGTACTGCTGATTTCTTGGGAGGGCTGCCTTGCTCAGTCTGAGGCTGACCTGTGATCACCAAAGTCAACTGTCTTCTTTGCTTGTTCCCTAACAAGGCTGTATGGCCTTGAGTTCCGGACAGTGGGCTTTGGTAGGAGCGGACAGGTGCCTCCTGTAGGCCTGGCCCACAAAACCTTCCCATGGGACCTGTACACATGTCCTTCTGACCAGCCTGGATGCAGGACTACTGAGCAGATGTTCTTGGTCAGGGCAGGCCACCAGCTGACCAGGTGTGGGGTGAACCAGGAAGAAAGAGCTATGGACGCTACTGAGTCTCAGAATCAGACTTGTTACAGCTGCTAGTGTTTCTGACCAGAATGAACCAGCGGCTCCTTCTGTTGCAAAGCTCTCTGCTGAAATATCCCTCTCAGAGGGGCCTCCCCTGACTACCCCATCTAAAGTGGCTGCATCCCACGTTCATTCTTAGAATTAACCGTTGGAACAAACTGCCTGGATTTTCTAGACTTCTCTGATTTCAGAATTCTATGCTTAGTGTCTGTCATCCCACAGTAGATAGGATCAACCTAAGAAGGAATTATAAATATCTGGGACACTGTTGCAGCAGAACCAAGAATGGCTTCTGGTAAGGGGGTTGGGGGCTTAGGAGTGTAATGAACTGTATTGCTTCGTGTGGGGACATATGTCACAGACATGGTTCCCCTGTGATGGGCATCAGGCAAATGGGGCCTTCATCCCTAAAGAATGCCATCTTTGACAGCCTGTTCTTACAGACCACTGTATACCAAGTTCATATCCAGGAATCAAGAGGATACAGTGGGCTCCTTCCTCTCTGGTCAGGCAACTGCTGAGTCAAGACGCTCTGGGATGGATGATGGAGACCTGTCCTGTCTTTACCTCTTGGAAACCCTGTGGGTACTGTGAGAGGGGCTTACACTTTCAGATTCATCTCTTCTTCCATTTAAGAGAATACAGCAAAGACAAGGACACACAGTGGGCCAGCTCGTCAATGCTGTCTCCTTTCTAATCCAGCTTCTTCCCACTTGGTTTCTCCCAAAAGAGGAGGAAGAGATCACCACGGATACCTTTTGTTTCCACTAAGGGGCATTCAAAGACACAAATTAATTTATGTGCTGTCTTCTACACCCTGTCTTCCACATAGTCAGTGTGCCAACCTATGTGCATTTCCTGCAGCCAGCGCCAAGCACCTGGGTAGGGCTAGGGATACTGTGTAGGCCACAGCCCTCAGGAGGTTGCTGGGTTAAGCAGATCAGCTCCATAGATGTGACCTCCTGGGAATGAGGGATGGAAGACAAGAGGTACTTCAATGCACAGGTTCTAATCCCCTCCCTCAAGAATCCAGTGGAGGAGATACAACAGACCTCCACTGTAACCAACAGAGAAACCAAGGTGTACCTGACAAATCTCATCCTTTGCTTTGATCGGCTCTCAGTGGCTGTTCTGGCCACGCCCACGGGTCCTCTCTTACACACAGCCTCATCTTACTGTTATTCTTTGCAGACGGCTTGTTATGTGGTTCTTCACCAGAGATCCTAGGCCTACTGGAAATGCTACTGGGGGAGGCTTTCTCAGTGCTACAGGAAGCCAATTGTGTCGGGTTCTGAGCTGATACTCGTGTTGCCACTGGCCCACCCCAAGCTATTTCTGGTCCAGGCTCTCTAGCCTTGTGTTCTTAGGTGGGGCACAGGATGGCCTCCCTACACTCAACCGGAGGTCTAAAGGACAGACAAAGAGAGAATCACCAGGAGGGTGGTGCCAGGGCTCTTCTCTGTGTAACTAATGGCACGCTCCTGCCTCAACAAACCAGCTGTGCCTCCAAAGAGAGAGGGTCTTGAACTCCCTGAGGGGTGGCTCTCGGGATGAATCAATCACTTTATGAGATGCAGAGTCTTTGCCATTTTTGAGTTCTATCCTCAGAGAAAACAATCAACACCAGATTTCAACCAAAGGAGAAATGGACAACCTCAGCACCATATCCAGAGAAGCCAGAATTTCAGTAAAAACTGTCCACACTCACACAACCATCTCCCTTCGCTCTTTTCCACCTGTTTATCTTGCTCACCCCTGAGCATGGGAGAAGATGACAACAGCCACCACCCCAGTTGATATACAAACAGAAGTCAAACAGCTGGATGGAAGGCAGCTGCTAATCATGAACGATGGCACACCCTGATGAAACTTCAGGTTTCCATCTCTCTCAGCCTCCCCCTGCCTCCCCATCCCATCCCATAGTCTGAAAAAATTAGAAGAATATGCAAAGTTTAATAAAGCAAAGTCTGGAGGAGCCCCCAGGAAAAGGGCTGTACTACAGGACTTCCATATAGAAGAAAGGGCTCTTAGGAGCTGAGGTGGTTTGAAAGAAAATGGCCCCCAAAGGGAGTGGCACTATTAGGAGGCATGGCCTTATTGGAATAGGTGTGGTCTTGTTGGAAGAAGTGTGTCATTGTGGAGATGGGCTTTGAGGTCTCACATGTTCAAGCCATGCCCAGTCAGACAATCTACTTCCCGTTGCCTGCCTATCAACATGTAGCAGCTACCTCTCTAGCACCATGTCTGCCTATTATGCTCCCTGCAGTGATGATAACGGACTAAACCTCTGAAACTGTAAGCTGCCACCTCAACTAGATGTTTTCCTTTACAAGAGTTGCCATGGTCATGGTGTCTCTTCACAGCAACAGAAACCCTAAATAAGGCAAGAGCAAAAGGTATTGTCTGTTAGATAGACTCACAGAGAGTTGGAGTGGGCATTCCTCAGCAACGGGGTGGAACCAGTGGATCCGTTGTGTGGCAGTTTTGGTGAGGAAGGCAATGAAGAATCTGTCATCTCCTCGATGTCTGAGTGTGAGGATGCTGACTTGGGGGACTTCTTCTTCCCAAAAGCTTGCTTGAAGGAGCTGCGCAACTGAATATACAAGATGGTCAGCCTCGTCGTCGAGGTGAGGCCCAGGCAGAGGCATGCTTACAAGAGAGCAGTTAACTGGACCACACTTCCCCCATCAATGGCCAAGGCACCCAACAGCTCTGTGGAATCAGTGCATTCAGGGAAGGGAAGTTATCTGTGTTGACAGCTCAGGATGGGCCTGTGGGGGCATTCCATGCCTACTCTTCGTTCCAGAATAGATGCCAACAGCAAGACAGAGAGCCTGGCTCAGCGGGTGCGTGTAGGGAGATGAGGTTACACAGCAACAAAGCAGGATGCTCGGATGTGGGGACAGATGCGGATGAGGTTAGTCCTATCAATGGATGGGTTAGCTTGGTATCTGATATTAAACTTGGTCTCGCTTACCTCATTGACCTGCCAGAGAAAATGCAAGCAAAAACAGGGGAGGGGAAGGAAAAAAAGACAATTTTTAACAGAGAAAGCCAGTGACAGGGAAAGCTTAGGACTTTTCAGAGGCGACATGGCTCATAATAAACACCACACAGAGGCTTCTGGTGGGAGTGCGATGCTTGAACAGCATGGGTTGTGGGGAGCATCTTCCTCCATCATGAAAGGAAGGGACGAGCAAGCTGAGGCGTTCCCTGCAGCCAGGGCTTTTCCAGCTTCTCACTTGCAACGGCTTCCCCTGCTTTCCTGTCTGTCTTTTTAACCACCTCTATGTCTGAGCAGCTGCGGGAAGGCACATCTGTATTTCCTCAGCAATGGAGGACTGACATCTGTACCAGCCCCTTGAGTCTACACAGCTCTTTGCTGTGTCCACTTAGGGGTTCCTGCTCTCCTGCCATGAGGAACATAATCTAACAAGCAAAGAATCTGGCTCTCTCACTTGTCACTCAGGAATCCCACAGCTGTCTACAAAACCCATTAAGTACACTGGAGAAAACAGAAAAGGGGTAAGGCCATTCCCCAACCCCTGAGGCAGCCATGGAAATTCTGATGAGAATCGAAATTCTCCAAGGGCCATGACCAGCATATATTTATCTAGGTTCCAAACAAAAGTAATCATATTTTGTCTTCAAAATAGGTATTTTAGGTGTCATTTCCTTTTCCTGGGACCTTTTTTCCTTCAGAAAAGATATTCTAGGGATTTCCCCACTTGTGAGTCGTGAGGCCTTTCCCAGTGCATGTGTTTCGTATCTGACAAGCTGCTGGTCCAGTTTGTGGGCAAACCCTGGCCCACTGCCCTCTTGCTGTCTATTGATGCTCCTGTTTGCAGACAGTAGTCATAGAACCGGGCTTTGCCACACGAGCCAGAGAGCTAAAGTGTCAGGTGAATGAGGAGGTTACAAAATTTAGACTGAGTTAAGCTTTGGGGTAAGCTGAGAATGTCTGCTATCCATCCTCCCTGGCTTCATGGAGAAGTGAGAATTGTCCAGAAGCAACATAAACAAGTTTCATTTCTTGGCTAGATAAAAACAGCCCGGATTTTTCCTTTTCTTTTCCTAAATATTATTATTATTATTATTATTATTATTACGTTTATGTTGTTTATGTGGAGGGTTAATGAGTGGGCCACTATGCATGTGCAGATGGCAGAGGGCAACTTTATGGAGTTGGTTCTTTCTGTCTTTATGTGGGTTCCAACGATCCAACTCAGGCTATCTGGCTTTCATGGCAGATGCCTTTACCTGCTGGGCCAACTCACTAGCCCTGTATTTTCCTAATTCTCTCATCGTTTTGAAAATCTGATCCGACTACATTTATCAACTGCATATTAGAGATGGCAACATGAGCTAATCTTTTCTAGTTACAATAAACAAGTTGCTAAGAAAAACTGTTAGTAACGTAAAGAAAAGAAACTAACCAGAATAGTAAGAGGATCACATGAAGATGGCCTGGTAGCTCACCTCTAAGGTGAGTTACCAATGACCAGCACCATGAAACCCCAACTCCTCTACTGCTAACTAGACCTCGCCACCCATCCAAGATGATTCAAGATGAGCAAGACATAAATGGCATGAAGGACATGACACCACCATGAAACAGGACCATGTCAGTGCTGACAATGAGACTTGGTGAGCCTGGCCACTTCAGACATACCCAGGGTGTTCCTGGGAACAGACCTCCCTCACTGCCCTCAAGTTGTGGCAGCAGTAATGAAACTGGGCAGAAGTGCTGGGGACTTTCTTGGAGCAAAGAAAGCAGCCTTTTAGCACTCCTGGCAGAAAATCAAGGAGCATTTTAGGATTATGGATAGGGACTGTATTAGAGTCAACATTCTGAAGCACAAGCCTAAGCTCGGGCCCTCGACCCCTAACACTAACATCATGAAACATACTCGTACAACATGGTTACAAAATTTTCAGTGAGAATGTTGGTCTGATATGATCCAAGGCAATTACATAAATAAATAACAGCCCTGTAGTGGTACACACTTGTAATCCAAGCAATTGGGAGGCAAATGCAGGACTGTTGCAAGTTCGGTCTAGCCTGGTCTACATAGTGAGTGAGACCTTACATAAATAAGGATATAAATAAACAGGTAAAGATTATGGTTATGGATAACTACTGATACATGCTTAAAAAAAATACCTGCTTTGGAACTAAGAAGAAACTACTTATGAGTAGTTTTGCTAAAGGCTGCGGGAGGGCTATCGTTCAGGAGCGGAGCAGGCATGAGTCCCTGAGTTTCATCCCCAGGACCAAGGGCAAAACAGTAAATAGGAAGAAGAGGTTCACTAAGCTCTAGACTCTGTGGCCAGTGTAAGATGAGAAAGAAATGAGGTATACATGAAATGAAAGACGGGCACATCACACAGTCTCATGGAGAGAAAAACCACAGCGTGGGACTTGGTCAACGCCACCGTTTGCTGAGCACAACATTGGTTTTGGGAAAAGGCCTACCCCAAGGCACTTCCTTGGATCTAGTCTCCAAGGTCTGTGGTTCTGAGGTTAGGAGGCAGCCTGGCCTTTATCTGTGGATACCTATTCTGGGGAAGACCGTGAGCCAGGCCCTGGGAGAGCCAGGACATGCACTCACCCAGTTTTTCCTCTTCTTTTTCTTTGAGTCACTCTCTATGTTGCTGCCCACACTCGAGTGGCTGGTGGCGCTGTTGATACTGGAGACGCTGTCGGAGGAGTGCTGCCTGCGGATGCGGAGGTCTGCAGCCTGGGTGCTGCCGTTTCCTGGAGAGCAAAGCAAGGCATGTGGGCCCTTGAGCCCTAGAATGCAATCTTCTGTCCCCAAGAACGGCCTCCTTTGACTCCAGGGCATGCGTACTGAGGTACCACCTCTGTGCCCTGCTACTGGTTGTAAGAACCTTGAACTGATAATGGCTATGCCCTCTCTCACATGGGAGTCTATCACCTTGCACTCTACAGAAGGAAGTTAGAAAGCCTAAGGAACATTCCCCAACACCAGCCCTGCTTTGACAGAGAGGAGGACGTGCTTCTAAACACAGCAGTACTTCCCACAGGAGTCCCTCCCACCTCTTCTCTTCTCACACTAGGGACGGCCCCCAGGGCCCCAGTGATCTCTCCTGAACTGCACAGCTCGCTCTGCTCCTTAGATTGCCACATTCCTGCCCTACTTGCCTCCTTGTGGCCCTTCGGAAGCACCGAGCCCATGTCATCTCAGTCCTTCCATGATGCCTTCTCTTCCCTCGGCCTCCAGGGCTCTTCTCCCTCCACTCCGTACTGCTAACTCTTTCTAACCCTTCCTACCTCAACTCCATCACTCCTGTTTTGGAGGCCCAATGTCTGAAGTAACAAGAGACAGGAGAAGTCACGGTTGCAGTTAGCTTTTCTCCTATGGATAGAACTGTCTCTAATCCTGAAGACAGCGTGCTGTAGAGCCAGAAGGCCTGAGGGTCCAGGCACACTTCTGTTCCTAACTACCTTTGGCCTTGGAAAGCCACCATCAACCGTGAGCACAGGGCCTGAAGGGGCCTCATAACATAGTAGAAAGAAAGATGAGCAAGTTTACAAAGGAGATCACTTGGCATGGTGTTGAAAACACAGGGCAAGCCTGCTCTAAGTGCTAGGTACCCATACTGCACCAAGCATAGCTTCTGTTCAAATGAGTATTGCTGGAACAAACTCACCTGCATGTCCACTAACTAAAAACACACAAAGCCAAACAATTTATTCGGCTAGTTTCCCAGGGCAACTATGAGATGAACCTCTTCTGCTTTCTCTCCAATATGCATATAAATAAATAATCATGGAGGCATGAGAGAAGCCATAAAACACTATGATGCTTCTCCATAAGAAACCCATTTCTTCCATCTTTAAAATTTTTCAAGGAAGAGAATGCGCCATGCTAATCATCTCTACAGTGGCCAAAGGCAGGCAAATGAAAAGGTCTGCCCTCTGGGACCTGCCCCTTAGATCCACAGCTTGAGTCACAGTCACTCGCCCCTAGCGGGGGTTGCATCCTGTACTGTGAGAGAGGCTGTCTACGGTGTATCTCATGTGTTACCTTTGCAGTTGAGCTCTGGCGTATTAATCACTCCATTAATGGCAGCCTGGGCAGCTGCATTCTGTTTCTTTAGCAGCTCGATGGTTTTTCTTAACTCATTCAGTTCTGAATCCTGAAGGCAAGAAAGACATAACAGGTACGTCCTAAACCAGCTCCATAAAGAACAACGTTGGCCTGGACAGAGGAAGGCAGCGACAAAGGAGTGTCACAGATCTGTCTCATACATGGACTGGATCTAAATTCAGTGTAAGGATATCAGGAAGCACAGGAGGCCACAGGAATGGCCAAGACCACTAGATCCATAGGAGACTGCTGTGGGATGTTCTGTATGGCAAATGTGTTGCTAATTAGTCAATAAATAAAACACTGATTGGCCATTGGCTAGGCAGGAAGTATAGGTGGGACAAGGAGGAGAATAAAGCTGGGAAGTGGAAGGCTGAGTCAGAGAGACGCTGCCAGCCGCCACGATGAGAAACAGAATGTGAAGATACCGGTAAGCCACGAGCCATGTGGCAAGGTATAGATTAATGGAAATGGATTAATTTAAGCTGTAAGAACAGTTAGCAAGAAGCCTGCCACGGCCATACAGTTTGTAACCAGTATAAGTCTCTGTGTTTACTTGGTCGGGTCTGAGTGGCTGTGGGACTGGCGGGTGACAGAGATTTGTCCTGACTGTGGGCCAGGCAGGAAAACTCTAACTACAAATGGCATCCAACGTGGTGGCAAGAGTTTCCACCTAAAAACTGAGAAAAAGGATTCTAAAACGGAGCTAAAAACAGTTCCTAATTGTCTCTCTCAAATGAGCGGCAGCTGCTGGTTTGAGCTACTGGTGGGTTCCTTGCATGCGAGCTCAACCTGCCATATGGCGGGAGTGGGGCCTTTGCAAGTGGCACTTTGAGCTGCGTGGTGGATTTAGCCTTTGCTGGTGCAGAGCAAAAGGGGAGGTTTCTGGACTACACGCTGTTTGGATAAAAGCATAGACCCACATAGTTCCCAGAGCTGGTGGTAAACGTAGCCATGTTGGGAAGCTGAGGTGTGCGGAGCCAGCAGCCACAGCTGCTGCAGTTTAAGGCAATAGATTCACAATAAGACAGATTCAGATGTAATAGTTTAAAGTGTGTGTAAAATATACGTAGGCTTGAAAGAGACAAAAAATGTGATATATAAAGTTATATAAACAAATACATAGTTTTAAAAATAAAGTCTTTAAAGAGACAGTAATATTAATATAAAAAATAAGCCCCGTAAAGATGAGTATTACACAGAGAATCTGGATTGTGTTGTCTTTGGGACTTTTAACTGCAGAAAAACATTTGATTGTAAAAGCTGTTGAGTTATGTCAAAATGTATACTTTAAAGGTACCTTGACTTCAAAATTTGGATGTAAGGATATGTTGCTTTGGAAAAGAGTCTCTTTTGTTTCCACAGAAAACAAGAGGCTATGGATTTGTTCCAGAGTAAGATACATCAGGTTTGACCAGCCAAGACCCCCTGAAAGGTCTCCGATGACACCATGGCCCAGATGATCCAACATCCAGAATGGTTTGAAGGCAACTGGCTCAGACGATACACCCTCATGGACTATTCCATAATCCTAAAATTTTCTTTGTTTCCCCATAAGATACAGTGCCCCCCTCCAGCAGGAAGTAGTAAGAGAAGCTACGCCCAAATTCCCAAATTATATGTAATTTTATTTTGTTAAGGTTAAAACCTTCCTTTTTGAAAAAAAAAATGGGGGAAGTGCTGTGGGATGTTCTGTATGGCAAATGTGTTGCTGATTAGTCAATAAATAAAACACTGATTGGCCATTGGCTAGGCAGGAAGTATAGGTGGGACAAGGAGGAGAATAAAGCTGGGAAGTGGAAGGCTGAGTCAGAGAGACACTGCCAGCCGCCACGATGAGAAACAGAATGTGAAGATACCGGTAAGCCACGAGCCATGTGGCAAGGTATAGATTAATGGAAATGGATTAATTTAAGCTGTAAGAACAGTTAGCAAGAAGCCTGCCACGGCCATACAGTTTGTAACCAGTATAAGTCTCTGTGTTTACTTGGTCGGGTCTGAGTGGCTGTGGGACTGGCGGGTGACAGAGATTTGTCCTGACTGTGGGCCAGGCAGGAAAACTCTAGCAACAGGAGACTCCAGGACCAACATTTGGTTGATCGAGGCTGTATTTTACCCAACACATCTATTCTTGACATTCAAGTTCTACTAGTCCAAGACATATGCTAAAATCTGCATCTTTATCTGAAATGAAAGAGAGCAATGGCATCCCTCCAGCCTTACCTTCTGCTCCGCAGTCATAGTTAAACTCTGCAGCCTGATGGTCATGTTTCCCAGACTCTGCTCAAAAGCTGCCACGAGGTGAGCCTGGAGAGGAAAATGAGGCCTCAGTGACGTCATCTTGCAAGGCCAGAGTGTCTGAGGGGGACTGGGTTCTCAAGACAGAAACTTATTAGAGCCTCTTCATGTGGCCTGTACAGTTTCAGCCTCCTATTGCCTCGCTGGGATCGTTTACTCTAGTCTTGCCCTTGCTCAAATGCTTCTTCCTCAAGCATTCTTTCCCGTGCCTGGCACCTTTTCCCTACCCACTCCCTGCCCAGCTAATTTTTATGTGTCTGACTGATGACACCACCAATCTGGGTCTATTCCCTCATACTCCTTCTCACAGGTCCATTTGGAGAGGTTTCAACACACTTTGAGGTTGTTGTTGGAAATACATGGGGTCTGTGACTGCCAGTTTATGGTGATTCCACAGCATCCTGCAGTAAGATCTGCTGTTCACCAATCACCAAGCTCATGGGAAGCAGAGGCTCATGGGAAGCAGGGTTGTAGAATGAACAAAGTGGCTGGCTTATTTTCCTTGTTATAATCCTCATTAATAAAAAGCCACTGAAAGGCCCATCTGCTCCCTGGATGAAGAAACCTGTCCCAGCTCCCCCAGGGAGACGCTTTCTTCCAGGCTCCCAGCACACTTTGATACACTCTTGTTACAACAAGACACCAGATGCAACATCTTACACAAGGCTAGGAAAAAGTTTCAAAAGTGGTCGGGCCGGTTATAATTAGAATACGCATCCAATCTTCAGATGCTACAATGTAACAATATAAAACTACGTCTGTTGGGCTGGATGGATAGTCCAGCTGTTAAGAGTTCTCTCCTTCCACCATGTGGGTTCCGAGATCAAACTCAGGGGATCAGACAAAGCATGCTTGCCTGCCTCCTGCCTTGACCCTCCGAGCCACCTTTCTGTCCTGCATCTATTTTTTATTCCTGGTTCAGGTTTTCTTTCTACAGATTCATGAATTTTAATTTTATGTGTCTGGGTGTCTTGTCTATGTGTATATAAGTGTACTCTATGCGTGCAGGAGTATGAGGAAACCACAAGGGGATGTCAGATCTCCCTGGAGCTAAAGCTACAGGTGATTGTAAGCCACCATACAGGCTCCAGGAACTGAACTCAGGTCCTCTACAGGAGCAGAGAACTGCAGTTTGGCTCTTAGAATCTATGTCAGGTGATTCACAGCTCCAGTATATCCAATGCCCCTTTCCAGCTCAGTGGATGCCTGAATGCACTGGAACAAACACACACATACATATAAATACATCTATTTTAAAAACAAAACAATAGTCCAGTGGTGGTAGCTCACACCTTTAATCCCAGCAGAGGCAGGCAGATCTCTGTGAGCTCAAGGCCAGCCTGGTCTATATACAGAGACCCTGTTTCAAATAAAAAGATAGATGATAGATGATGGGTGGATGGATGGACGGACGGACAAACAGACAGACAAGTAAATAAACCAAAACTAAGCCTGTTTGTACTGGAGAGTAATGAACACTTGATGTGTCATTATTGACTGATTCAACTGCTGGTTAAATGGAGAATCTGAAAATGCCATTAAAACCAAGTCTAAGGGACTAAGAGCATTGGCTACTCTTATAGAGGTCATGGTTTCACGGTTCCCGCTGAGATGGATGCAAAGGACCAAGGGATGGAGATGAGTCAGGAAAGCGAGACATGATCACACTGCAAAAACCCAGAGGAAAAGGTGATCAGTGCCCCAAGGGAAGGATAAAGGTGGGATGCAAGTGGGCAGGGCTGTGGAGTGGGCCCGGATCCCAACCTAAGAAGAACTGTGGAGTACCTCAGCCGTGGTTCACCAGACTTCATGACAATAGGCTGGCTGGGTCTGAGGCAAAAGACGAGGCCAGGACCATCTGCTGTCATGGCGCAGACACACTATCACAGCCAGGGGACATGGATGGTTTCTTTTTGATCACACTCTATATATCTGAACTGGAGAAAATGCCTCTGTACTTCTTTAGTTTACAGGACAAAATATTTTTTTAAGTAATTTATGTGCATTGGTGTTTTGCCTACATGTATGTCTGCATCAGGGTGTCAGGTCCCCTAGAACTGGAGTTACAGATAGTTGTGAGCCTCCATGTGGGTGCTGGGAATTGAACCCGGGTCATCTAGAATAGCAGTCAGTGCTCTTAACCTCAGGGCCATTTCTGCAGCCCACCCCCTTTTTTTCTGGTTTCTTTTTTTGAGTCCAAGTCTCACATCCTTTCTCGGGCTAGCCTGGTAGTCACTACATAGCCTAGGCTGGCCCCGAGCTGGCATCCTTCTGCTTCGGTTTCCCTAACCTTGGGTAAAGCCAATCAACTCGAGATGACACCGTGGGTAGAGGAGCTGGGTCAGGGCACAGCGTGCTGTCCTCACCCGGCGGAGGAAGGCGTGAACCAGGATGACTTGCATTCATTTTCATTCTGCATCTGACCATCACCCGTGATCCCTGGAACATCACTACTTACTCAAACTGCGAAAGTGTGTTTGCAAGCTCAGAAAGCAACCGCGTAGCTCTGAAGGGTCAGAGATCCAGTTCTGCTGGCAAGTGAAAGGGCTGCTTTTGTGTCCTGAGCACAGCTATGAAAACACAGGGGAGGCAGGGCCTAGCAGGGCTGCACAACATAACACAACAGCCTTCCCGCCAAGGACCATTCTCACATTCCCAGGGAAAACAAATGGAGAGCTATGAAAACACCAGCCAGGGCAGCTCGGAGGAGCTTGTCCTAGGAAAACAAACACAGCTTGGTCTCCGAGAAAGATGGCAGATAATAAAATACTAGTGGCTGAGGTGGAGCGTGGACTGTGGTAAGACTAAATATTTACTTTAAAACAATACTGAACTCAGCAGCTTTTGTGAGGTGCAACACACTTCGGAATAATATAAGGGGCCTTACTCCAACCCTTCCAGCACCGAGGGCAGAGTAGCACAGGCCAACATAGAGCTCCTGGTGGCAGATCAGGTTGATGGAGGGATTAACCCAAGGTCACTGATAAGCACAGTAACTTGTACTTGCTGAAGAGTCAAGGGCAGCATGGATGACTGCCACAAATCATGAGGCATTTCCTGGGGGGCAGGGGGTCACTGTTCACCTCTCTGGATCTGCATTCAGTTCCAGACTCAGGTGCATACACTGGGTTTTCCAATTAGAGGACCGACTCAGGATACCATTGTCACTTTTTGAATAGGAAGAATCTAAGCCTGAGAATTCAGTTCTGAGATTGTTTCTAATGATTTCTTAAGATTTATTATTTTAAGAGTGTGTGTGTGTGTGTGTGTGTGTGTGTGTGTGTGTGTGTGTGTGTGTACCACATTTAAATGTGGGTACCTAAAGAGGCCAGAAGAGGGCATCTGATCTCCTAGAGCTGGAGTTATAGGTGGTTGTGAGCCATTTGACATGGATGCTGGGAACCTAACTTGGGTCCTCACAAAGAACAGTGAATGATGTTAACTGCTGAGCCATCCCTCCAGGCCTCTAATGATCTTGATAGCCATACTGTTGATGGGGAGGGTGAAGGAAAAAAAAAGACTGCAAAGCACACAGTGGCCTGGTATGTGAAGGTTTGGGGAAAATAGACAGAGCTTTCCAGCAATGTACAAGACCTTGGGAGACAGTGTAATGAAGAAGGCGGTTACACTTGCCGGGCTTGTAATTAAGGGCACTTCATGCTTCATGTGCAGATTTAAAAGAGCCACACTTCCTGGAGTCAGTCAGGCTCAAGCAGGAATTAGCAGGGTAAGAACTCCAGGTAAATGACTACTCCGGAGCCCTGACTCACTTGCCTGGTCAAAGGCGAACAGCCTTTGAAGTGGCTTCCATTGTTGGAATGCAGTGGGGTGACACAGTGTGCTTTCCCTGACAGGCTCTGGTACCCTGGTCTGTGCTGCTCTGAGGCTAGGCTGTGAACTCCTGGGCAGGAAGTCTGGCCTTGGAGCCACCCAGCACCTTCCCAAACCTCAGGCTTTGCCTTCAGAGCCTCAGCCTCTCTGGGTCACAGCCCCGCCCTCAGTGGGGCTCCTCTGTGGGTCTTTCAGACATGGTGGGAGATCCTTGCCTCTCCTCTCCTCTATTTGGTCCAACTAGCAAGTTCAGCTTCCACATTGGCAGGGTTCCCCTAAAGGTCCCATCTAGCAGCTCAGACACTCATCTGTTCCTAGCCTTTCCTCTATACTGACTCCTTCCATGCCTCTCTCCTCACTCCTGGCCTTACGTACTAACTGGATAAGCCCCTCACAGTCCACCTTGTACCTTGCACTAACTGTTTACTTTGGATGCTGCACCCTTCTACAAGACATCAATCTGCTGTTACTTCCTCTGGGAAACCCTTCCTGACTCCCTCCCACCTACCACCAAGATGTAGCTTGGCCCTCCTGTGTTTTCTTCATCACTACGGCAAGAGTGATCATGTCCCGGGGAACTTGTTCATTTTGCCTCCCTTCTGGTCCTGAGCTGGCATGGGAAGGTGGCAGTGATTCCACCTGCCATACTCTTGGATGCACAGCCCAGGGATGCTGGCACTAGAAAGAGTGGTCGCACAGAACGAAGGCTGGCAGCGCTGAGCACTGTGCACGATGTAATTAGAGAGCACTGGCTGTTTATCAGGAAGCCACAGATGCCTTTCTTCCCCTGAGTTCCCTCATGTCCCCACCTCCCTTAAGACCATAATCTCCAGAAAGATGAAAGGAAATAAGTTAACACTTAAAAGATTACAAGCCTTGGTCACCTCACAACACACGGAGATGGCAATCATCCCATTACACAGATGAGCAAAGACTGACTACAGAGAGCGACCCAAGTCATACTGCTAGCACCTGACCCAGCATCATTGTCCACGGGACTAAAGCCCATGTCCTTCTGAGCGCACGGAGTTACTTTTGTGTCCAGAGACCCAGGGCCTCAGGGTATAGTGCTCAGGAGGCAGATGGCTATTTCCTGTCCAACCTCCAGTGTCTCCTCTATCCCGTCTTTGGTTCCCACTTGGTTTTATCCTGTCTCCAGCTCCTACCCTGTCACACCCTTGGCTCCCTCCCTGTCCAGTACTGTTGTTGGCTTCCACTTAGTGCTCCTCAGCTCCCACCCATCCTGTTTCAGCTTAGGCTCCCACTCAGCCCTGTCCCTGGCTCCTACCGTGTGTGCATATGTGTGTGTGTACATGGGCGAGCATGTGCTCTCGAATATGCACTCACATTTGCAGTCAGCTGGGTGGTCAGCGCAGACACCTTTTCCTGGGAGGCATCCAGTTCTCGTCGCAGCTTTCGAATCTACAGAAACAGACACACAGTTACCTGCTTCGGGGGAGTCTGTTTCCAGACTGAGCTGGATGAAATTAACACTGATAGTGGAAGAGAGTCCAACCATAACTGTTCCTTACCTCTGATTGGCATTTCTCTTCGGGCTGCAAATCAATCACAAAGAAAGTTAGAAGAGTGAAGGAAAAAGACCAATGCAGGCCAGCAGTGGGGACTGCTCGGTTGGCAAGCTTGGGGAAGTCTAGAATCTATTGTCTTTTAGATTTCTGTACTTTTCTGTGTATGAGTATTTGCCTGTTTGTCTGTCTATGTGACTGGTGTCCATGGAGACTGGAAGAGGACATTTGATTTCCTAGAACTAGAGCTACAGGTGAATTAGAGTCACCATGTGGGAATTGAACCCAGGTCTTCGGGAAAAGCAGCAAGTGCTTACTTACAACTACTGAGCCATCTCTCCAGCCCCTGAAAGTCAAGATTTTAAGTAGCTTCTTTTCTGGTATAATTCTATAAACAGGAACAATTAAATCCACCCACCAGAAAGGCCAAATAGAAGAGCATAGTGTTCTAACAAATCAGGAAGAATGTGATGTACGTTCTAGCCTCTAACCGTCGTGGTGACAATGAAGATTATAGCCTTCATGGGAAGATGTGTATATAGCCGGGCGGTGGTGGCACACGCCCTTAATCCCAGCACTTGGGAGGCAGAGCCAGAAGGATCTCTGTGGGTTCGAGGCCAGCCTGGTCTACAGAGCGAGTTCCAGGACAGGCACCAAAACTACATGGAGAAACCCTCTCTTGTAAACCACCCCCCCCCCCAAAAAAAGATGTAGATATAAGGTAGGGTTACGTTTGTGTGCACTCAGCTTTTACATGGGGTCTGGGGATCAGAACTCGGGTCCTCACGCTTGTGCAACAAGCTCTTCACCCACTGAGCCCTCTCCCCTGCCCCAAGGGGGATGTGATGACAGCCATTTGTGAATTTCAAATCATTTTCTCCTAGGAGTTGATCTTTTTATAGTGGGAATACTCTCTGCAGATGGGATGCTTATAATTACTCTTGACATACTTGATAACAAAGCATGCGCATACAAGCACAGCCACTCAGCGTTGATTGAGACTCACCGTGGAGTAGATGGACGATGTGCTGGAGACCAAGGACAGGGAGGATCCGTGAACTGTTGGAAGTAAACAAACAGGGGTGAGAGACGCAGCTGGCTGTCGTGAAAGAGAAGAGAGGAGTTGGGAGAAGGCCAGCACTTCAGGACACTACTGGCTTAGCCTGGCTGTGACTGTCATCTTGGCCCAATACTTCCTGGGTTGAGCACAGGTCAGAGCCAAAGATGAACTAATCCATTAAGGAAGTCATTTTTGCAGTACCACATTTTTCTTAACTAGCAAAATAACATGATTCTGGGATCATATATTCACATAATCAAATGCTCATACCACCGAAGGTTCAAACACAGGGCAATGTGGCTGACGAGATCCTAACCACACTCTTCAGAGGCAGCCTGTGCCTGTTTCGGATTGCACCTACTCTTGTTCGATGCACTCTTCAGTGTTGTGACTGTGTGGCAAAGCTGTCTTACTTCATGTCCCACTAGATGCTTAGAGATGAATATTGTGAAGCTAAGGGTCTTTGGTCATAATAAATTCAGACAGCATGGTAGTAGAGTATTAGCATTTCTGCTGAAGAACTTGCATTTGTACAGTGTCTACACATGATGAAGATGGGTGTTCTCTTCCTTGCTTGGTAACCACAGGCTCTGACTCAGAACCATACTCACGTACTCTCAGCCTTCCCTCCCATCTCCAGCTGGAGGAGCTTATCCATGATCTGCTCTCACTTTGAAGCATGTTTTCCCAGGACTGGGCATTCATGCTGCCTTCTCTTTCGGGCAACCTGATTCCTATTTTCTCAACAACCTCCTGGCAACTTGTCTGGAAGACAGAACTAGCCCTGTGTCAAGACATGGCAGGTGTTTTCAAGTGGGCACATCTTTCCCGACCACAGGTGGAAAGCCTTATGCCCCTACATCCCATGTGAGTAGGAGCCCACCCATGACCGAGGAAGGCTGGGAACATCTCTCCACACACTACTGAGTTCACCTGCTACCCCAGCGGTGTGTGCTCAGCCCCACTTAGCAGCTAGGAGAAGCTGCCTGCCAGCACAACAACGAACACATCATTCTGTCTGGCACTGGGGAACTGGCCCATGGCTTTTCTTCCTTGACCTCCCACACTTCCTTTCTCGCACATGGCTATCTGGATATCCTGAACTTCTTTCCCAGGCAAGCTCAAGATGGCGCTGGCCTGCTTTTGAGGCTCTGCCAATGCAGCTCTTTGTCTAGGGTGCTTCTCAACCCTACCAGCCCCAACCCAGCACAGTCCAGGGGTCCTTCTCTCACTAGCAGGTACCTACCCACCTCTGTCTCTGAGGCTGGGGCTCCACCAGAACTCACATCCACACTTCCAGCTAATGCCCGGGTCTAGATCTGCTCCCTGTTTTTCTACCAAGCATGACTAAGCTGACTCACACCCCATAAAAAGCAGGCTAAGGTGTTAATGGCCAATAATGGCTTTCTGTGCTAACATACCCACAGGATCAGAAGTCCCAAGGCACTTCTGTATGACAGACCAAAGTGGACAGAGTACCTGGGAGGCCTGTTGGTGGAAGAGACATGGGTATCATGTAGTCACCTCCAGCCACACTGGCAGGGCTGGCTCAGAGGCCTGAGCCGGGCACCACACAAACTCTGGCTGCTGTTTTTGTCTCCAATTTTTCCATCTCAAACATATCAGTTTCCTGGCAGTCAGGAGCAGCTTAGGGACTCAGGCAGAGGAGGCACATCTGGCATGCTTCAAATGGAGGTCATTACTTTTCTCTGTAATTAATGCCTCTCACTTGGAAATCAGTGATGGCAAGGCTGTGATCCAAACAAACAGCCTCCTTGACTTTCTGAGCCCCACCAACCTGAACGTGGCTTGCCTGAACTGCTGCTGTGGCTGGCTGACCTTTAAGATGAGAAGCAAAGCCTGGGAGGGTGGGGGGTGGAGGATGGACATGGATCCTCCCGGACTATGAGAGTTTCGGCTCCCAAACCACGAAAGCATGATGGTGCTTCTCACTATACCTCCAGAATTCTGCAGCTGGAAAGACAGAACATCCACGTCTGGAACTCAAATGACATGATTTGCTTAAGGCCGCACAGGGATTCAAGTGCAGGATCCGCTGACCGGAAGTACGGACACCACTCTGCTCTCTTATGACCTGCTTTACTAAGTTCTGGTTTGCACTTTTAAAAACCCTTCTGGACCTATGATGGGACGCCTCGTGCAGCCTTGAGGCAGGGGGAAGGACTTGGACTTGCCTCTACTGGATGTGTCTCCCCTGGGAGGCCTTGCCTTATTGTGGGACGGTAGTGGGGGAGGGTTGGGAGGGGGAGGCTGGGGGGTGTTGGGAGTAGAAAAGAGGGGGGAATCTCTGATTGGTATGTAAAATGAATGAAAATTTTCTTAATAAAAACAAAAAAAAATCCTTTTGGTGGGCTGGTGAGATGGTTTAAGTTGGTAAGGGTGTTTGATACCAAACCTGACAAACTGAGTTCTCTACCCAGGACCCATGGTGGAAGGAGAGAACCAACTCCTAAAAGTTCTTCTCCTTGGCCTCCATGTGCATAGCATGGCACACACAAGAGAAAAAATTTTAAATTTTTAAGTAATTTTGAAGTTACAAAAAAATTTTTAATTAATTTTTTTTTCTTGAGACAGGGTTTCTCTGAGTAGCCTTGGCTGTCCTGGACTTCACTCTGTAGACCAGGCTGGTCTTGAACTCAGAGATCTGCTTGTAAGTGCTGAGATTGAAGGCGTGCACCACCACCACCTGGCTCAAAGTTAAAAATTTAAAAAGAACTTCTGGTATGTTTTGGAATGCATTTCTAATCCTTTGTGTAATATTCCCATGAGCACAAAAGCCAGGGACTTGTGGGCCACCATACGCAGGTGCTAAGAATCGGGCTCCTGTTGCTCCTCAACGGCAGTACCTGCTTTTAAACGCTCTTAACCTCTGAGCCATCTCTTCAGTTCCAACATCCATTTTAAAGACACTTCCAGCATCTCTTAGGTGTATCTGTACCAAAGGTGACTTTGGGATTGCATCCTGTCTATGGTAATGAACTTACCTGAAATACTTCAAAAGGCTGCACCTGGGCCACACTGCGCCTGATCTACATGGCTACGACTCCCACCGCCTTAAATGTGGAAAGTGCTCATGAAACTGCTCGGTCTCACAAACACCCGTGTTAATTTTCCCCAAGCTTCAATCCTGCTTCACAGCACAGAATAAACATTTCCAGGAGGGTCTACCTGGTCAGGCATGAGATCTGACCTCCCCTGCAACACTGGTAATTTATTAATTTAAAATGAAAACAAACAAGCAAACAAAAACTTACACTCAAAGGAGTTAAAAACCTGATTACACAAGTCCTGTTCTGTTTCTGTCATATAACAACCTTGCAAGGGATAAACTCAGTCGGATGGCAAAGTTCCCAGAGATGAAGAGGTCACATCTACGTGGTGTAGTAACACAACCCTTCCCCCAAAGTTCTAACCCTACCTTCAGTTCAGTTCTGTAATATCATGAATCATGGATAGGCCAGGTCTACTTGTCTTTTGATATCCCAGATGGTCTGCAATCGGGCTGCCTAAGAGCTAGCTGAGGACGAGTCCGTGATGGTCCCTGGCCTTTGGGGAGGCCATATATACTTGTCAGGACAAGTTCTGGTACTATTTCATGATTCCCTCAGGCATACACATGGCAGATGATGAGCACAGCACAGGACACACTCCAAACGGGAGCTGTCCTCAGGGACAGAGGGAGAGGCACACTGTGGCGATTGCTGACCAATGGCAGACTAGGAAGGTAGCCCAGGACAAACTCGCCCCTCGTTGTCTTAGGGCTGGGATGTGCCATAACAGTGTTGCTCAGAGCCACCACAGCACCAATTTCCAGCCTTTAAATCTAACAAAAAGCCCCTAGTCACCCAGGCTCCCCTCCTCCTTAATCCTCCAGCCCAGCAGTTTCCATATAAGGATTACAAACTTGCCCTGCTCAGGGTTACTGGGGACATAAATCTGCAGAGAGCCCCAAATCACCAAGATTAGCCAACAAGCCACTGCTCTGTCACTGAAGCCCTTTAAGCTTTTCTTAGAAAGAAAATGGAGAAGCAGAAGGCTATATCTTATATTCCCTTCCTTATGATTGGAAATTTCCTATTGGGAGTACACTGAGCCTCTACCCTGCCCTTTACAGGGACTAGGAGCTGAGGGAATCATCTATGACTCATCCCTACATTCTCTCCTGCTGTTAGCAAAAAGGTTTCAACAGAGACGGAGCCCCACTGGGCTCCACTTGTCCCTGAATCCTCATCCTTGGCTTGGAGCCGTCAGGAAACCAATGTGGATGTCGGGCCCACAGGCTACAACACACAATAATGTAACTGTGCTCATGTTTACATGAATTATCTTTTAATTCTTATAGCTCCATAAGCTCAATGCTATTATTACTTTCATTTTTACAGCAAAAAAAAAAAAAAGGCGGTTTGGGGATGTGGGGACAAAGAGGTGAAGTATGTTGCCTTAGCTCTCGAACCCAAGGAGGAGTAGAGTTGGGGTTCATCCTTGGCCAGCCCAGCTCCTCTCTATCACTGCTTGCTGAGCCTATCTGCAGCCTCCCCCAAGCCCAGTGTTTGGAGAATGGGGCTCTCTAACGCGATGTCTGGGGTGAAGGAGCAGAGGGTGAGAGAAGTGAAGTGAGTTATGAAGGCAGCTGACAAGGTAACCCACAGAACTTTCCCTCCATAATTCTGATTAAAATGAGCAAAGCTATAAATGTCCATGGTTGGACCGGCCCAAGGAGGAAAAGGGTAAAAACTGAGACTCTGGATCTGGAGACAAGCTAAGAAATACTGGATGTAAACGGGGCTGCCCACCCCCAGAGCTTCAGGGCATGGGGAGATGAACTCAGTGAAGTTCTCTGCCAACAGAGTGAGCCAGCGGCTGGGCTTCAAGAGAGAGACACATGCCAAGAAGTCATGGCCCAAGGCCAGGAGAGAGAGGAGCCTTAGGCAGAACTCAGTCAACACTGAGGGTCGGCGGCGGTATTTGCAGAGGCCTCCTCCCTAAGCATCCTGAAAGGTTACCTGAGGGTCAGATCTTCCTAGTGAGAGCCCCTCGTTCCGCCCACCCCAGAGGCGTGGGAAGAGTTGTAGTGACCAGAGGAAGGAGCGTGCCATGCCAGGTGACCTAGTTGGTGGAGTTCCTTCACCCCTTACCTTCCTCAAACCCATCCCGGAAGGAGCCCGAGCGACTCATTGTTCTGCTCTTCTCGTCCAGAGACATGGAGCTGTTCCGGAAGCGGCTGTCAGTGTAGGGGTCGTACTGGCCATCGGCATTGGACAGGCTGTGGGTCCTCAGCATCGTTGGGTTGGACAAGCTCATCTGGGTGACGGTGGTGGGACTCGCTGGAACCAGAGGGGCAGAATGAGATGCTGGATATCCATACCTCTGTTTGAATCCCAGCCGGGTACCAGGCCGCGGCTGCTTATCACCGGCAGTGTGTGTGCCTGCCAACTTCACTCCCTTGTCTATTTCTAAAAGGTAGTCGCATCAGCATTTGAGTTACAGGCTGAGAGCTAAAAATATGGGAGGGAAGGTGGGTCAGTTCCAAAGCAAGGCTCAGGGCCTCACGTTCCAACTTGGCACGTTCAGGCAGGCCAGTGTCACCTTCCAGGCATGAGCTAATTACTCCCCGGGTTCATCTGAAACAATCCTCTGTAAAGCCAAAAGCCCAAAATAGTCCAAATAGGCTTTTGATCAGATAGGAAGCATTTGCACATGACAAGAACCTCTTGCTGCGAAGAGTTATGGCTGGGAAAGAACACCACAAACATAGGTCTCACGGCCTCAGATGGGGATCATCTCACAGCCTGCCAGGAGTGTCAGCGAAAAGGGTCACGCTTCCCTGAGCTAAGCTGAGCTTTCTCATCAAAAGTCCTACCCATGGTAGCCATGCACACTGTATTCAAAGGTACACATTTAATAGAGTGGAATTATACCTCCGTGATGACAAGACACACACATCATTAGACTAAATGGAAAGTCTAGAATACTCAGGAAAGCCTGCTGTTCTAAATGTTGAGACCAAAAAAAGGTTTTTCCTTCACTAACCCATCCTAAAGTACTACCCGAATTCTGTCATCTTCAAGGAACCTCTGCCAATCCAGCGCCCAGCTCTCCTTCCCGTAACACTACAGTCCTTGAGATCAATTCTCTTCCACTGTTTGCTGATTCACTACAAAGCTTTGGACTGTTCCCTCATATCCTGTCTGTCAGGTCTGCACCCATGCGTCTGTCTCTAATAAAGAACCCCTCAGCATCCCAGCAGGGACTATCACAACCCTTTCCCCGTCCCAGTGTGTCAGTGAACACATTATGTCAGCAGCAGTCATTTCCAAGAACGCTTGTTTATTAAAACTTATTTTCAGCTTGAGAAAGCAATGAGGAATAGGCTAGGAAAACTGACTTTTCCACAGGTCCAAGAAGCAGAATGTACCCCGAGTAGTGGGATAGTGTGTCCCTGCTGCAGGAAAATGATTACATGGGTGTGTCTAACTTTTAGATTTTACCACAGGAGGCTGCCATCTACAACGTTCACAGTGCAACTGACAACTCAGTGGTGTTCAGTGGTGTACATTTAATCCTAATGCTTGGGAGGCAGAGGCAGGTGGATCTCTGTGAGTTCAAGGCCAGCCTGGTCTACAGAGCCAATTCCAGGACAGCCAGGGCTACACAGAGAAACCCTGTTTCGAAAAACAAAAAGAAAAAAGAAAATCTCCCCTCCCATCCTATTCATGCCATGTCCAGAATCCCAACAGCAACCAAATAACCCTCTCAGACATACCAATCTCATAAAGTTTTAAGTAAGTGTTGGCCTCATTTATGGCCATCCTAAGTCACATGTGACCTAGGGGCCGGACGTGACTGAAAGTACCCAGAACTTCGCCATTTTCTGTTTCTTTGACTGTACTGCCAAGGGCTGATCAGATACGGAGAAGGATGTGGCCGCATGCCTCTTTCAAAACACAAGATAACCTCTGCCCTGCCGAGAGTGGATCAACAGGGCTGAGGGCAAGCAGCTACTCACCAAGCTGGGAGAAGTTGAATCTTGTTCCAGAGGGAGAAGTAACACTAGAGCCAGAGGAAAAGGGGGAGTTGGCCGCTGTGTCCTGCAGGCCCCCAGCAGAGTGGGACCGGAACCATTCTTTGGCGTCTTCCTGCGTGCGAAGCTGGGAGGTGGGTGTATACCTGGAGACAGAGACCGGGCTGGAATGAACAGCTCTTATGAAATTGCATTCCCCACAGCTGATGAGGACTATGTAAAAAGAAAAACTATATTTAAGATGGGGCAAAAAAAAAATCACTACACACCCTGAAACTTATGAAGTTTCTCAAAACTTCTTTTTTTTTTTTTGCTACTTGGCTGCATTTGGGGAAAATTATAATTCCTTTCAGCTTGAGGGGAACATCTAAAAGGAGAGAGACTGGGAATGCTCAAAAGAGCCATCCCTGGGTGTGACTGGAACATGCTGGTTCATGACAGGGTCGCCTCAAAGCCCCCTCCTTGACAGGAAGAACAGCAAGAAAGGTTGTTGTTAGAGCTTTGAGGAAGTTTTAATGAGCTAACTGCTGGCATCTGCACAGTGCAGTACCGGTGCATGGCCATGAATCACAGCAGTCAGTGGGTGGCATTCAGAGAGACCTGGGGTGCTAGTGTTTACAGTAACTGCTGCAGTTTTTCTGAGGCAGGGTCCCATATGGCCCAGGCTGTCCTTGGACTTGCTATGTAGCTAAAGATAACCTTCAACTTCTGATCCTCCTGTCTTGATCTCCCGAGTGCTGGTATTTCAGGCATCTAATCATGAATACTTTATAAAATACTGAGGGGTTGCCGGGCGGTGGTGGCGCACGCCTTTAATCCCAGCACTCGGGAGGCAGAGCCAGGTGGATCTCTGTGAGTTCGAGGCCAGCCTGGACTACCAAGTGAGTTCCAGGAAAGGCGCAAAGCTACACAGAGAAACCCTGTCTCGAAAAACCAAAAAAAAAAAAAAAAAAAAAATACTGAGGGGTTGAACTCAGGGCTTTCCCCGCATGCTACACAAGTGCTCTAAGAGCTGAACCACAGCCCCAGCCCCTTAACTGCTACAATATAACACTGAAAGGTTTCATGAGACAACCCCATATTGTTGTGTTAAATATGGGGAAGCCACGTGATCCACCCTCTTGGGTATTCCAAAATGGGACTGGAATATTTACTGAGCATCTCTGATAGGTGAGGTCCCTTTACAGGCATCATCTCCCTGAGGCTTCAGACTTCCACAGTGATATAACACTGAGTCCTGCTATATGCTCTGGGAAGCTGGGGACCAGAGCTAGATTCTAACCCATGCTTGTCTGATTTCAAAATCTAGTCGCTTCCTACTCTTTCCACAGGCAGCATCTGGAACTTCTGCAGTGTCCACATTGTTAGGGTACCCTCAGACTTAGGTGCTCTAGAGTGGCTGTTGATCAGGTCACTAGAGGGACCATTTGCCTTTCAGGAATCTCCTACCCAATATGTGTGTGTCAAGGGAGTAAGACCGACAGAAAACTAGTGTGAGCAGGAACACAGTTTTCAGTCTTGTTGATGGATATACACCCTTGTAAGGCACACAGAGTACCTGTAAGTAGTTGTCACATAACTCCATTCTAAGTACTTAGACAATCAATTTTAAAAATCCAGGGCTAGTAGAACAGTGGTGGTGCATGTCTTTAATCCCAGCACTCAGGAGGAAGAGGCAGGTGGAGCTCTGTGAGTTCAAGGCCAGCCTGGTCTACACAGTGAATTCCAAGACAGCCAGGGGTACAGAGAGAGAAACCCTGTCTCTCCAAAATCAAAAAAAAAAAAAAAAAAAAAAAAAAAAAAAAAAAAAAATTCAGGGCTACATAACATTAATAGATCTACTACAGACATGAGCACAGCATTTCAAAACATAACTACTTAGAAGTTAGCTCCCTCTTTGGGTAACAGTGGATTGTGAACATATCTCAGTTGGTGGAGTGCTTGCTTAGGGCACAGGCAGCCGTGGGTTCAATATGCAGCCCAGCAAAAACCAGACATGTTGGTACACGCCTGCAATTCCAGCACTTGAGAAGTAGAGGCAGGAGGCTCCTATGTTCAAAGGTCATCCTCAGCTACACAGCAAGTTCAAAGTCACTCTGGGCTACATGAGACCGAGTCTCCAAACAAGGGGTGGCGGTGGCGTCAATCATTTGCACACCCCGCTGACACACATGATGAAAGGCCACGGTGCAGGACTCTGCTGGAAGCATCACTACCTGTCTTCTTGTACTGACACCAACCCTCATGCCCATAATGTTCGACAAGCTCTAAGTCTTAAGAACTGCGGGTTGCCGGGCGGTGGTGGCGCACGCCTTTAATCCCAGCACTCGGGAGGCAGAGCCAGGCGGATCTCTGTGAGTTCGAGGCCAGCCTGGTCTCCAAAGCGAGTTCCAGGAAAGGCGCAAAGCTACACAGAGAAACCCTGTCTCGAAAAACCAAAAAAAAAAAAAAAAAAAAAAAAAAAAAAAAAAAAAAAAAAAAAAAAAAAAAAAGAACTGCGGGTTATTAACTGGAGACACACAAGACAGCAACGAACACTTCATTCCGAATTTGTTTTCATGGGGAAGAACTTAACGTTTAGTGCACGGTGAAGCTGATGCCACAAGTAACAAGGCTTTTGGGGAGCAGAACTGACGGGAGTCCACAGGGAGCGTGAGCAAAGTGAAGCCTCTCGCTGGTGATGGGATGAACATGATTCGAGCAATGGCGACTTAGAGCATCCTGTTTTACCAAGACAAGCCCCACAAGCATCCCAGGCCCACCTGACTACCGATAGAAGGACATTCTTTTCTGGTGGTCTTTTTTTTTTTTTACTTTCCACCAAAAAACAATCATATCCGTGTCTTGGTAGGTATTGATAACTGACCCAATCATTGGGTAGGACATTAAGACAACACTTCAGTTTTTTATAGCCACAAAGGTATTATTTTTTTAAAAGTAGACTGCTACTATTATTATTTGGTGGTGCTGGGGATTAAACCCATAACCTTATGCATGGCAGGCAAATGCTCTACCATGAAGCTCTACCTCTAGTCCAGAAGTAGTTAGCGTTTTAAAATGGGGGCAGCTAACAAGGCAGCATGCTGTAAGTCATGTCCTCAAATGGAAGCAGCTGTGTGTACAGACATTCATGAGGTGCTCAGCGTCCCTCCTGCAGCGCCCCGGGAGCAGACACTGCCCCTAGCTCAGGCTGCTGCCGGTCGTGGGGTGGCTCTGTCACGTGAAGCTTCACAAAGCACAGACCCTGCTCAAGCAGGTAAGCCACAAATGGAGAGATGAGAAGGACAGGACTCGGTCATCCAAAATCCAGCTGCGGTGGCCAAAGCAGGGACCCCAGCTCAGCCCAGCCCAAGCCCACCAATACAAGAGGACAACACAGCCAAGCTCCACGGCCACCACAGATGGCATGGGTTCGAGGAGGGGAGAGATACCTGAGTCCTTTCTTAGGCAAAGTGTTCCTATCAAGGTGCGGGTCACTGTAGGAAAGTTAAAACAAAATCAAGAACTTCAGAGAACACAAGAGGAAGCAGGGGAAGAAAGCAGGAAGGCTGGGGAGGGGCCTGAGGACCCCCAAGGGACAGACTCCCCCCCACCAGCCATGCATGCAGCGCGCCCACACAGTATATAAAAGGAACCTGGTCCTGTCTGCACCCACACTGGTGCGGACTTTACCCCACATCACAAGGTGGCCTGCGTCATGAACCCCAATTGTTCCTCCTCTTCCACAGGTTCAAGGCCAAGGCAGGGGCTGTGCCACCTAAGAAGCATGGCCTGTGTTTTCCTGGGTCCCACCTGTGCACCCCACTCAGCTCCTCTCCTGCAAGCCTGCCGCCCCTGGCAAAGGTTTCCAGAAGGGGCAGAGACTCATTGGAGAGTTTCAAGAGGCAGCAGTCTGCATATTTGGAATTCATGTGTGATGAAGTAAATTCCAGGTCCCTCTCAATGTCTCCTTGTTCCTGCCCGGCAAGGGCGTAGCCAGGAGCTGGGCCCTGGGCAGGAGCCTGGGCATGCTGGAACTTGCTGGCTGATAGAGTCAAGGCATTTGAATTTCTAAAGTGCAGGGGTTTAAAGGCTTGGTTTATAAGCCTGACAGAAACAAAGTTTGTGCTGTGGATGGGGTGAAGGGGGTTTCCATTAATTCCCCCCCCCCAAAACATGAAACAACATCTGCTTGTTATGTTTGGCCAAGCCACCGCTCCTCCAGAAACTCAGGGTCAACACCCATCTCTGAGGCCCACCCACGGCTGGGGGCAGACCCAGGCTTCTCACACGTTGTAAAGCCCCAGCCCTCCAGGCACGCTGTACCATTATCTTTGCAGAATACAGACACACACACACAACACGGATACTCTGAACAACACGATGAGCCAGACTGCAGCAAAAGCCTTCAAGGGAGAAGAGCCAGCTGGGCTGGGAGGGGTGGGGTGCAGGGGAGAGACAGAGGTGAGGACCAGGCTGCACAGTGGGTGGCAGACAGTACCCAGAGGGGTAGGGAGGAAAAAGCAAGAAGCTGGGAGGCAGGAACATGCCACGGACACCGCGGGGAATGCCAGTGAGAGCTCCTGCAGCCCTGGATGAGTGGCAGGGTTTGGGGTGGCCACCCACTTGCCACCGTTCCCTGGGCTTTAGCGGACAGTGGAGCAGACCCTCACTGGCATGCCTGGCTATCACAGAGGACAGCAGAGCCACAGACACAAGCGGGAGCCTCCGGCCAACAGCCTTGCACAGAACAATTGGCTTGACGACAGACACAGGCAGAAGAACCCAGAGGCTCAGCAGGCCTACGATGTCATTACCTGTCCTGTTTCCTGGGCAGAGTACTTCTGCAGAACTTAGGGCTAGCAGCAGGGGAAGAGAGAGGGCTAGAAGTCCAGGCAGGTAGAAAACAAGAGAAGGAGCATTAGATGGAAGGAAGAGGCCGTTAGACACAATGGTCGGTCAGAATACTTTCCTCACTCCCAGGACTGGCCCCGGCCTGGTTCCCCATGTCTGCTCCAGAAACCAGACACACCCCAAGACTGTAGCAGAATCAGGGCTCCTAGGACTCTTGCAGATTCTCCATCTCTTACCACTGTGGCCAGCAGCAACTCAGGAGGGTGGTGACAGGACAGCAAACCTCCCCCGCTGCTCCCAGGTCACCTACTCTGCGCGCTAAGTTACATGAGAAGGAGTAGCTGAAGTTGAGAGAACCCCAGCAATCGTTGTCAGTAAGCTGACGAACCCATTCCAATGCTGAATGGCATTTCAGACAGTAGCATAGATTTGTCCCCTCCTAGTAGCTCCGAGCACCAGGAACATCCAAACAGAAAAAAAGAGATAGCAGGAAACAGCCAAGATCAACTCCAACCTAAACTGGCTTAGGCCAGGAACACTGATTAGAAAGATCAAAACCAAGCTGGGCCTGGTGGCACACACCTTTAGTCCCAGCACTTGGGAGGCAGAGACAGGCAGGTCTCTGAGTTCAAGGCCAACCTGGTCTAAAGAGAGAGTTTCAAGACAGAAAAGCCATATGGGAAAAAAAGAAAGAAAGAAAGAAAGGAAGGAAGGAAGGAAGGAAGGAAGGAAGGAAGGAAGGAAGGAAGGAAGGAAGGAAGAAAAAGAAAGAAAGAAAGAAAGAAAGAAAGAAAGAAAGAAAGAAAGAAAGAAAGAAAGAAAGAAAGAAAGAAAGAAAGAGAAAGGACAAAACCTCCCAGGCAAAGGCCCCTGGATCCCTAACCGTCTGCCTGTGTCTGGGGAAGGACATCCTCCTGAGGTATAGCACCAACCTTTCCGACAGTGTGGTCTTCACACTGCTGGTGCGGACAAAAGGCATCAGGGAATCTTCCTTAGTGGAGGTGACTGGACCAGGGGAAGAGTTGTGACTTAATCCCCCACCGCTGCCGAGGGATATGTCAATGGACTCGCAGCTGGTATGCAGGCTGCTAACGGACTGGAAGCCCAGGCCATCCTTGCTCACTGCCGACGAGCTGGTACCCCAGGTAAGGCTGTTGGAGGGGCCCGAGTGGGCTGAGCTGGGGCTGGAGGCTAGAGGAGACTGGTTGAGGTCCACATTCTTACTGTAGAGAGGACTGCTGCTCCCACTGCTCAGGACGCCACTGCCTGAGGGAGACTCTAGGTTACCTTGCTGGGTCACAGTGGCATGAGGATTGGAGATGACCACTGCACTTTTCATGGTTTCGGCTGTGGCGATGGGCACTTGCTTGGTAGGCTTCCCACCAAAGAGTCTGCGAAGAGACAAAGGGTTGTGTGGGACAAATACGTGGGACCAAGGTGTGCAGAGCTACTGGAGAAGGCTGGGGCAGAGGAAGTAGTGAGACCCTTGGAAAGGGCAGTCGTCTTTCCTGCAGACACACTAGAGTCTCCCTAGAGGAAAGCTGGCAGTTAAGTGGGACTGGCTGTTGGAGCTTCCCAGGGGCCTCTTTCTAGCTCTAGGCTGCAGCCAGGGCACAGCTCTAAGTCCAGGTGAGAGGAACGCTTTCCACAGGTCTAGCCACATGCCTCCATGATCCTGCCTCCCTTTTCTTCTCTAAACTGAATAGCTAGAAGCTTGCCCCAAACCAGGAATCTTCTCGAAAGAAAAGAGTTTCTTCTTCCTGTGACACCAGGTATGAAGCCTTAGGACTTGGTTTCTGTGATCCCTCAGCATAATACAAAGAATCAAGACAATGAGTTTACACCTGGAGGGAGCCCAGGACAGAAGTATGCACACAAATATATGTGCAACAGAAAGCCAGAGAACTTGTGTGAGCCGACACCACACACAGAAACATGCTGGGTCCAGAAGACATTGGACCTGACGTACCGGGTACAAACTGTGTCTCTGAAACAGACACACAGAAATGCCATGCCATGCCACCTCTGCTCACTTCTGCAAATGTGTCATGAGTACACAGAGGCCTTCTCTTCCGAGGGCAGACAGCTCACTGGTGACACCAGTTCCAAGCCGGAGGATGGACTGTGCTCTAGAATGCAAGGGCCTTACCCCACCCTCCAAAAGTAGTGAAGGGGATAAGTGGCCCTGAAAACCAGCAAGAACACTACATGTTGTTTTTGCCCCACTGCCTAGAGTGATTTGAGTTTGACCTTGATCACCTGGAAACAGTCCCTCCAATCTCAGTATCTGTATGGCACGAGCAGATGTATAACCCTCACTACAATATCTAATGGCAGGATCAGGGAATGCACTATCCTACTCTGGAATCTGGGCATCAGGATGCTTACATATTCTTAGCAATGGGACCTCCCGATTAGGGGGCAGCTGATCTGATGGCCACTTTTCATTGTTAGAAAGCAAAGATGAGAACCACTTTTGCCTGGCTTCCCATCCCATACACAAATTCACTTGGTCAGCTGTATGAATGCTTGAAATCTTGAAGGGACTTATCCATCTCACTCCACGGGGGGCTTCTCCTTGCCACACAAGTAAATGCACAGCTAGACCAGCAGGACGATTTAGGAAAAGGGAGATTACCCAAGCAAGGGTGTGCGTGAGGAGCCATGTGCTTTTAAAGATTCCTGTTCACTAGCTTGAGGGCCCAGCCAAATGCCGTTGTAGCCTCCAAAGGGAAGACTTTAAGACCATGTTTTATTCTTCTACTAGAGGCAAACGGCAGAGAAATATTTCATTTATGTGGTAGTGCGTTAAAACAGCAAAGCACAGCCCACAGGATGCTACCCTTAAAAATTAATGATTACTGGCATCTTAATAATCAAGTCTAGACAGGGCACACCACATGGATTCCTTCCACCTTCATGTGGGATCCTCCTTCTGGGGTCTTCAGACATCCCTGCTCAGCCTCAAATATGGGTTCGGGGGCTCATTTCTATTTTTACACCCTTCAACTTTCCATCCTGGGGCTGGTCATGGCCCAGAAGGCAATATGAGAGCTATGCAATTGCCATTCAAAAATAAGCCAGTGGCCGAGCGTGGTGGCGCATGCCTTTAATCCCAGCACTGGGAGGCAGAGGCAGGTAGAGCTCTGTGAGTTCAAGGCCAGCCTGGTGAGTTCCAGGACAGCCAGGACAATGTAAAAGGGCCCTGTCTCAAAAAAAAGAAAAAGAAAAAGAAAAGGGTCCAGTGAATGCTTTAAAAGGACTGTTAAAGGACATCCTTCCCACAATAAGAATTTCCACCAAGTGCAGAGATGTGGGGAAGACATGCCTTTCAAAGGGACATCAATTCCCCTCTGTTAGAAATTATTCTGTTTTTAGAGGTTTACATAAAAGGAAAAGAAAGAGTGGGGCTAAAGAGATGGTTCACTGAATAAACCCCTTCCAGCCAGGCAGGAGGACCAGAGTTCGGATGCTCAGAATTCATGTGAAGGATGGGCAGGTGTGTGGTACCCACCTGCAATCAATCCCCAGACTAGCCCAGCTCTGGGTTCAGCAAGAGACTCTACCTCAGTAATTAAAGTGGACAGCGATCAAAGAAGACACCGACTTCAACTTCAGGCCTCCATGTGTTTGGGCGCATGTGCATGTGACCACTCACATGTGAAATACGCTATACACACTTACGTATATAACAGTATTTTAAAAAGCTAACATTTCAAATACTGTCCATGTGTTATAAAAGGACAGATGGTATTGAGATAAGAAAACAATACACCTGCATCCCCGTGAGCTAAAATCTGGGTCTGAAAGTGTGCCGGGAACTCACCCTTACTGTTGCTAACTTTCACTGGGTGCCTTCCATAGCCAAGCACAGCTACAAGATGAACTTTAGCAGGAATGCTGAGGAAAGTCCCAGCAGCTCCAATGAACAGATGAGGGAATTGAGGCAGGGTTCAGAAAAGCAACCGGGGAGCTAATTAAAATAGAGTCTGAGTCTGAACTCAGGAAGCATGATTCTAGAACTTTCTGTCTCCCATCCCAGCATGGGAAGAATAATGCACAGACTACAGACCTGCAGGTGAGAGTTGGCCTTGAATGCAGCCTTACCAAGAACTGAAATGCCACAGGTTGCTTTACTTCAAAGTCGGAGTCTATTAGCCCAGGGCGCCAGGCTACATACTCTGGCCCCGCTTGGCTCCATGCATTTCTACTTGCTTACCTGCGGAGTGTGGGAGAGGCCACATCTGAATACTTGGTCCCTGGCTGCAGAGTGGCCTGAGCTGAGCTGCACACTGGCTGGGTAGCTGGGTTGGCTTTCACGGAGTTACAGGAAGCCACGCTCTCGTTGTCCGAAGAGATGCCTTTCTCCTTGTCTGTCTGGTTGACGAGCCCTGGCAGAGAACTGCCCAGAGATGTTTTGGAGGGCTCCCTCAGCTTGGGCACTGGCAGGCCTGCTGACTTGCTGCTCATGTTTGAGTCGATGCTGCTGGTGCTGCATCTATTGCCTGCCCCATTCCGGCTGTTGGACTTGCTGGGCCTAGGCAGGCTGCGGTACTGTAAGTTCGTCCGAGAGCTGAGAGACAGGTACCCATCATCCTGGTTTGGGGCTCCATCCATGCTCGTCTTCCGACCAGTGGACCGACCGACAAGGGCGGAAGACTTGGGGATTTTACCCAGTGTGGCAGACCTGCTGGTGATGGTGGCCCCGCTGGCTGTGATCATGGCCAGCCCAGCGGCAGAGCCGCTCTGTTTCTTGAATCCAAAGCTGTTGGCATTGGCAGTGGGCGTCCTAGAGCTGCTGGGGAGGGTTTTCTTGGATTCATCCCCACTGCTGCGGCCAGCATCTGATGGGGAGCGCTTGACCTGGGAGGCTTTGGGCGACAGCCTTCCCTTCTCAGACACCTTGGCATCATCTGTTTTTCCTAAGGGAGAAACCAGTGAGGTCAGATCAAGAACCCGACTCTGCTGGCTAGTGTGCTTAGGATGCAGACCCTTCTAAAGACTTTGATCACCCTGCTTCCTAAAGGAGAAAAGTACCTGAGGAGGTCAGGGGAGAGAGAGAGAGAGAGAGAGAGAGAGAGAGAGAGAGAGAGAGAGAGAGAGCTTTGCACAGTGATAATCTCGTCTGCTGCTGTCACTGAGGGCTTTTTAGGAGGGGTCACTGATTTTACTCTTTTCCAAGCAGTCTATGCTGACCTAGAACAGAGCAAAGCCAGGAAGCTGTTGGTAGATCCACAGGTACAAGAGACTGTGCCATACCTCGCCCTCTTGCCTCATGTCCATGACATTGACCCTCACATTTCCAGGGGACAGCGTACAATATCCCAATATGGCCTTGAGGAGCCAGGACTAGTGTGTTAACTGGCTGGTGAGTGGTGAAGCCAAATATTGAGCCAACTGGTACACAGTGAAAACAGCCCGCATGGAACCACAGTTGGACTCACATACACATTCCTCCTCAGAAAGAGTGAGGGAAGGAAACCTTCAAGGAAGCTGTTGTGGGGGCTGGGAGAGCTGGCTCAGCAGCAAAGTGCTTACAGTTGTGGTAGGGTTTGCTGATAATCCTAGTGCTGGGGAGGGGGAGATAGAGAGGTGGAGATAGCTCACCAGCTAGCCTAGACTACTTGGTGATCTCCCGGCCAGTGAGAGACTCAAAAAAAAAAAAAAAAAAAAAGGTGGAGCTGGACATAATGGTGCACACCTTCAATCCCAGCACTTGGGAGGAAGAAGCAGGAGGATCTTTGTGATTTTGAGACCAGACTCATCTACAGAGTGAGTTCCAGGACAGCCAGAGCTAGACAGTGGGACCCTATCTCAAACAAACAAACAAACAAAAATAATAGGTAAATGAATGGATGGATAGATAGATGATAGATAGATAGATAGATAGATAGATAGATAGATAGATAGATAGATAGATAGACAGACAACAAAAGGGTGAAAAGAGCAGATGATGGTGTGGAAGAATGTACCTGAGGTTATCCTCTGGTGTCCTTATGCATACTCATACACGTTCTGGCATACACACATTATTTGTGTGCACAATGCCACACACACATGCTCAGGAACATTCACACACACCATAAAGATGGTCTGGCTGTGAGCAACGCAGCAATCTGAAGAAGCCACTTGTAATGTCCCCACTGAAGTCATCATGATTTGGGCCTCCCACTCACCTGTCCCCGGTGTCTTCAGTGTGCCTGTCGGAGCTGATGGCTTTGTCCTCGGCATGGTGATACCCACTTCTGCTGTCATGCCTCGCCGCCACGAGCCTGTCTGCGAGATGACGGGATTCTTCTTGCCAGACACACTCTTGTCCGACTCATCTGACATGTCTGAAGGGTTCCGCCTCCACTTGGAGCCCGGCTCCATCTTCACACCACTGTCAGAACCTCCATCTGACTTCTTGATGTCCTCGCCGGACCACAGGGAATTCCTCTCCACCTGGGAGTGCTTCTCAGCATCAGTCTGTGGACAGACACTCACTGAATTAGAGCTCACCCAAGCAGCCACGCCAATACAGGGACTGCCTAAGGACTTTCAAAACCTCAGACATCTGCTGACTTTGTTAGAAAGTCACAGCATCTTCTAGTTTTATTTTTTTTCAAGGAACAACTGATAGAGAAAGAAAAGAGTGAAGGGGTTGGGGCAGAGCAGGCCAAGGGCCCCAGGAGGAGAGCGGGCAGAGTGGAGAGGAGGTGAAGGGAAAGGGTCCACCAGCCCTGACTCTGAATCCCCACTGGCACCGGCATGTCCCTTTGTTCCACATCTCCCCGTCAATCCTCTAGCCGGGAGATCTCTGCATCTAGTTCGGCAGACAGTCTAACACCCGAGAGGGAATGGGCAAGCATGTGAACTCCACCGATCTGATCTGTGAAGCTCTCAGCTGGCAATAGCCACGGTGCCCTCTCCCGCCCAGCTTTGTCTGAGCTTTGGAGCCCCTCGATGCGGCAGTCCTCAGACAAGGAAGATAATTAGGCAACTCTCTTTGGAAGAGCCTGTCCTGCTGGCCATGAAGCCCGGGGAGAGATAGGAGTGTGTCGTTAATGAACTGCAAGGCTGAAGGACACAAAGGGAGCTGGAATGCTCTGGGGCCTCTGGGGCCTCTGGGGCCTCAGGCTGGGGGGAGGGTATTGGAAGGGAGAAGTTTGTACGCATAGGAAAGGGGAAGTCAGCAATGCTTTCAGGCTGGCCACTTTGAGAAACAAGCCCCCTATATAAGCTGCTAGAGGGGGCCGTGCGGGCAAGGTGGGAAATGACTGTGAACTGGGCAAGACCCGGCCAGAGGCACGCTGTGCAACAGAAGGACAAATGCCCTTCCTATAGAGGGCTGACAGGATGAAAGCTCAGTGTAGACCGGAAGAGGAAGTTCAACCTCCTCTCTCTCCCCACCTGCCCCCTGCTCCCCTGTGACTGCCACCCACTCATTGCAGACACACACACACACACACACACACACACACACACACACACACACAGCCTCAGCCACATACCAAGTATCAGAGATGGGTCATGAGAAGGGACAACTAAGACATACTCAGCCTTGTGAGGGACAGAGGGGAAGCTCAACTAAGGTTTGGGAACAAACGAACGCATAGCTGCTACACACTTGAGGCTATGGTACACCTGAAAAGACAATCCAGGCACAGGTTGGATAAAGCCAGTCCGAAGGCATGCAATATTACCGTCATCTTAAAAATGATGACGTCATTTGAAAGATGAGCACAAACTCAGTGACCCCAGCCTGTTTCCTTCCGGATCCTTCTGCACTCACTGAACTAAAGTGAACTTAATGCTCACTGTTGGCCACATGTGAGGTGGTGTCTTAGAAAACGTCAGATCAGTCCCATCCTGATCTTTTGACGGTCATCAAAAGAAGCAGCGATGGAATACACAGACGTAAATACATGTACAACTGTGAGATGTGATGGCCACCATGAGCCAGAGAAACTATCTGTACTGACAGTACTTCAGAGAATATTCAAAGCCTCTGCCTCATGGAGCTTGCATGTGAGCACACCCTAACACAGATGGATATGTTCTAAGACATCCTGAGGCTGTAGCACTTTTTACAGACTTGACCACTATGACATTTGTTTTTCCATGTCCGTAGACCTCTTTCCCACAATCACATTGTAATGCAGTTAATAACAGTGACACTAAAACCTAAAGCTTGCTGGATACTACAGCACTCTGGGCACAAGTAAATATGCTTTCAAAAATATGTGGGCCAGGGGCCTGTGAGACGGTTGGGAAGGTAAAGGTACTGAGTTCAACTCCTGGAACCCACATAAGGGTGGAACACAACAACTCCACAAAGCTGTCCTCTGAGATCCACGCACTCGTCATGGTATATGTACATACAGAGAGAAATAATGATTTTTTTTTTTGAGGCAGAGTCTCACTATGCAGCCCTGGTTAGCCTCTCCATGAAGAACAGGCTTCTCTCAAACTCAAAGAGATTCACCTGCCTCTGCCTCCCAAGTGTGGAATTATAAACATGTACTCACCATGTCTGGCTACAATAAAAATATATTTTCTAATTATTTAGGAAATACATGCATGAGGCTGAGGGCATCGCTCAGCCAACTGAGTGCTTGCTTAGCATGCATGATGCCTGGGTTCCCCCAATCCCTAACAGCACAGAGACCCAGCAAGGTGGCATGCTGTAATCTCAGCATTCTGGACATGGAGACAGAAGGGCCAGAAATTCTAAGTCATCCTTGACTAGGGAGTTTGAGGCCAGCCTGGGCTCCATGAGATCCTCGTGGGGGGGGGGGGGCAGAAAGAGAGAGAGAGAGACAGAGACAGAGAGACAGACAGACAGACAGAGAGACAGAGACAGAAAGAGACAGACATACAGAGAGAATACAATTCATTATATTTCTCAGCAAAAACCCACGAGAAAATAACAGAATACTGAGACACTGAGTGGAAAAGAAACTTGCCCAAGCTCACACAATGAGGAAAGCATTGTGGGAATTCCACTTGTCCAATTGCCAAGCTCATAATTTAACCACTGTAGTACAGTGCAGTCCTTGACTATAAGTCGAGATGCAACCTTCTGCATCCCTCAGGGTGCCTACTAAAAACACCCACACCTAGCAGATCCCCCTTCTACAGGCAGTCTGGCTGTCTCAAGCCCAGGCCTAGGGCAGCCTGGCCCCTGTGCCAGACCCTAGGACAGACTCCAATTTCATCAATAGCAGAGAGTGCACATGTCCCCAGCCTGAGGCCTTCTTTTCTCTGGTAGATCAGTCCTCCAATTATCACACCTCCCCTAACTTGGTGCAGGGTGAGAGCTCTTCCAACCTCCTTCTGCATAGCTGGGTGTTTCTCTGGGACATCTTGACAGGTTTGCAGTCACACATGCTTAGCAAATCCTTCTGGAGCCATGTGTAACCATTGGTGGTATCTCTTGGAAGGGGAAATGGAAGGAGTCTATTTCTTGGTTCCCAGAGCTTGCAATAGGAAGGCCAGCAGGTCAGCACACTGGTGGCACCACCTCCTTTTGAAGCTTTGGATGTCTCCTTGGTCATCAACAGGCAAGCGGGAAGAGGGAAGATAAGCCACGAGGGACCTTGGAGTGGAGGCCAGTGTTCCCAGAGGGGGAAGTCTGGCCCCAAAGGGGAAGGGCAGTGGCTTGAGAGCCCGGTGGGATTGAGTTCCAGCACTGGCTGCTGTCATTCACCGCTGTGTGAGACCTCGGGTTCCTTCCCTTCTCTAAGACTGCTACACTGGGCGTCAGATGGGATTGAACAGAGCCCCAAACAGAGAGCTGATGGTGAACTTAAGAGGTAAGCGTGGAAGAATTTCATAAACAGCGGCTCCCCTCACCGAACTCTCCAGCTCTGAGAACCCCAGCGCCCTGCTGTGTCTTTAGCATTTATCTCCTCCATGCCTTGCAGACCTAAAACAGAGTTTTAGCTGCCTGAGCCTCTAGATACTGAATCCCCTGCAGGCTAAGATGCTGAGGGGGAGCTTTAAGTTGGAGCCCCCCAAATATAAAGAATTACAGCAGCATCACCTGCTCCTTGTGTCCCCAGACACTATGACCCTCAGATACTTTCAGCTCATCCTTTGAGATTGGGTTGTCAATCACACTGTACACACCTTCCATGAAAGCACAGGTTTGAAGAGAAGTAACTAGCCCGAAGTCAGAAGCAGTGGCTCCCCCGGAGGTAGACTGGTGAACCCGCCATCCTGATAGCCTGGCGTCCAGAGGACACTAGGACACACAGGACAGCAACTCTGGCCACATTACTCATAATTTTGTTGCCTTCAGAGGTAAATAAATAAATAAGTAGACTGACAGAGAATTGTATTTTTTGCCCACTGTGAATTTCGTTTAAAAACAACAACAACAAAACCAAAAAAAGAAGCGAAAAAAACTTTAGGCATCAAAAATGAAAGAAAATCTTGGCATAGGCAGCTCACCACCCCAGCACCTGGATTAGTGCCTTCCACAAATTGTGGAAGACTCTGAGCACTCAAGGACTGACTGTATAAAGAATGTATGACAGGCAGATGTGTGTTTGCTAGAACTCTGTGCACCACCACGGTGCCCGAAGAACACGATGCTGCAGAAAGGAAGGCAGATTGTTTTGAAGCTACAAGCCAAATACACCACAGCACACTGCCCTGTGAATTACCATCACAGATGCAAGAGGGAGACAGAGAAAGGCAGGCAAGGCGCAGAGGGAAAAGAGGGGCCTCTGAGCAGCTCACCGGCTCACTCTCTGGGAGAAGCATGGTCAGAGCTGGTATGCTGCTGACATACGCCAGGGCGCAGGTCGGCTGGCCATTATTTTGTGGACGAGAAGGCAGAGGCCCTAGGAGTCAGTCTGACTGGATCATCCCAGGATGTCACGGAGTGAAAAACTCAACCCCAGAGCACTTGACTTCAATGTCACCCTCCTCTCTGATGCCACAGTTGGCACTTGGACTCACCAGCTCTCCTAAAGGTGGTCATGCGGAGGGGCTCAGGTCTGACTCAGAGTACTTTGTCTCTCACACTGAGCCATAAGCACAGGGGCTCGGGGTACCCCTAAACAGGCCATGAAGGCCTTGTGGGGCACCTTCAAAGCTCTTCAGTGTCTCAGTGGAAACAGTCCCCTCAGGGAAGCTTCATTCCCAGTGATCCATTGATCACACCTTCTCCATCTGCCTCCTCCTCTTTCCAACAGCACACGGGGTAGCTTCTTGCGTTTTCAAGAAAAGAAATTCCCTTCTCAGATGGGAGGCCACGCAGGCTGTGCTTCTTGTGGGAATACCAAGTCCTCTCTTGCCTCATGTGTCTTGCCTGGCGGGCTGTGCAGCTCACTCGCCCAGGGTAAAGCATTGTGTGACAAGATCCCTGAAGAGCGTACCAAGGAGTGGGAGGGTGCAGGCACATCTTCCAGACTCAATCCACTCAAAGAGGGGTAATGGCCCTTAGCATTCCTGACAGCCTGTGGGGGAGGAGGCGCAAGGCTGCCAGAATGTGGAGTCAAATATTTTGAGATGCTCCCTGGACAGGAACAAAGGGAATGTCACGAAAAGTCCATTTAAAAGCACCGTGACAATAGGCATGTCGGTAGCCAATGCTGTAGCCAGCGTTTCTGCCACCCAGACCTACTTCGGCTCTCATTTTAATATTTTAAATTTGGGTAGGTTTGTAAGGGAGCAAATAACAGACTCAGTTAATAGTGAACCCTCATATCCCTTAAAAATTACTTCTGATCTTAAGACCTCTGTGTAGTAGCCTTGAAACGTCACCCTGTGACATCCGTAAGAAGAAAGCAAAGTGCTGGTCAAAGAGGCAAGGCGTTTGCCTGCACCAAGTTCAAATGCATGTGTGCGGAAGCCATCTCATTTGGTATCAACGGGGTCTGCAGACTAACTTCTGCTGTGGGAAGGAGGCAGACGGGAGGGATTTCCAATTTGGTGTCCCAGATCGCCCTGATCACCCACAAGGGGCTGCCCCCATCATCTGCAGGGGTACCACGTGGATTTGTGTGCTTCCTATGGCCGGCCTACCCTCCAGGTGGCGACCCTCCTCCACTCCTCACCTCCGTATCTAAGGGCAGTCTAGAAGCTTGGTGGCTGTTGTCATCATGAATACAGAGTGAGCATCAGGAACAAAGAAAAAAGTGATACTGATACTTAGTATCCAGCCGGGACCGAGGCTGGATGAGTGGCGCTGGCTGAGTGGCACTAACTTGTGTCTGATCACCAGCGGGTGATCATTCTCAGGGAGAACGGCTTAGAGTTCGTTTTCAAAATACGATTATTTATTTAGGTGTAATATGAATGCTAGGAGAGTGTGTGTGTGTGTGTGTGTGTGTGTGTGTGTGTGTGTGTGTGTAATTTTGAGACAATGTTTCATATATCACATAGCCCAGGCTGACCTGAAACTCACTATCTCACTCACTAGTGTGTGTGTGTGTGTGTGTGTGTGTGTGTGTGTGTGTGTGTGTGAGCATACATGTGCTTGTGCCTCCAGAGTCTAGAAGAAGGCATGGGATCTCCTGCAGTTCGAGTCGCAGGCAGTATGAGCCTCCTACCGTGGTGCTAGGAGCTGAACTCGGGTCCTCTGCAAGAGCCACATATGCTTTTAGCAACTGAGCTATTTCTCTAGCCCTTGTAAGTGTGATGTTCATATGATAAAGCATAGAATTTCAAGTGCATTGCTTGAAAAATTCCAGAAAGTCAGCATACTCACACAGCTACCACTTGGGTCAGGATACAAAGTATTTTGGTGCCCCTTCTTGTTGTCTGGGTAACAACAATAACACACACACACACACACACACACACACACACACACACACACACACACACACACGCCTACTGCAATTTCTGGCTAAAATAAGAGTGCAAGAAGTAACAGGTGACCCCAAAAGCAATGCCAAAACACTTCCCCAGGTAGTGTGCAGCTACATTTCTGTAGGGTAGAAACAATCCCCACATTGCTAACACAGCTTTTCTTTACCCTACCTACCCTCAAAGAAGAGGCACCTTTGAAACAGAGGCTTCCAACATGGCCCCTACCTGTACAGAGTAAAAAGCAACTGAGGAGGACAAGGCATGGGAGGGTAGGAGGGGGAGAGGGACAGGGACATGCTGGTGGTTAGGGGGTGGTATTCCCAGACTTTTTCAGTAGCTCACCCAAAATATCAGCCCCCAAATGATAAACCCATGTCAGAAGTGCCACAGCTTGTGCTGGAGACAAGCCATGAGGGTGATACCATACTTCGCCTTCAGTAAAATAGCCTTACAGAGTGAGATTCCGCCACTGAGGAATACAGTGAGCGCCAAAAGTTGAGTCCACAAAAATGGAGCTGTCTGTCTGTGTTGGAAATGTCAAATCCTAGAGTAGAGAAACTGGCTGGCGACTACTGTGACACACTGCGCACAGGTGACCTGTGTCAAGGAGCTTGCTGCTGCAGAGAAACAGCTTCTCGCCTTCAGGATCTAGGTACATGTTTTCATGTGCAACAATACAGTTAAAAAAAAAAATTAAAACCAGGTATAGTGGTGCAAACATGGGATTCCCTACTTTTGAGGCCTCGAGGCAGGAGGATTCTAGGACAACCTGGGTCACATTAAAACTCTCAAAAACAAGCCAGGTGGTGGTGGTACTTGCCTTTAATCCCAGCACTTGGGAGGCAGAGCCAGGCGGATCTCTGCGAGTTTGAGGCCAGCCTGGTCTACAGAGTGAGATCCAGGACAAGCTCCAAAACCACACAGAGAAATCCTGTCTCTAAAAACAAAACAAACAAACAAACAAAACAAAACAAAAAAACTCTCTCAAAAGCAAACAAACAAATGAACAAAAAACAAACCAAACCCCTAAACAAACAACAATAAAACAGGAAAAAAGAAAAGGGACTAGGGATGTAGCCCAGTGAGTAGAACAGTCTCTAGCATTCTCTCAGCCCTAAGTTCAGATCCCCAGTGCTGCATAAAGGAAGATGTGAGTCACCCCTGTTAGCCAAGGACTTGGGATGTGGAGTGGGGATCAGGAGAACCTGTCTCAAAAAAAAAATGGGATGCTATTTTTAATAAGAGTGATTAGTGTAGGCGGAGCAATACACAATAGATACACAATAGCAGGGGATGTGATCCACAGATGGCCCCGACAGTTCCCAACCTCAGGCTGGGACATACTGACTTCCCAATATAAAGTTCTGAACCTTTTTTTTACTCCCTAAAGATCAGACCAGTGCTCACAGATAGCAATGGCTCATGTGGCAGAGAGGATCCACACCAGGGGAACCAACAGCCCTTTGCTTACTATCTGAAAATTTAAGAGTGTGTGTGCACTTATGCAAGGTGCATGGGTGTGTGTGAACATGTGTGAACACACATGTGAAGGCCAGAGGACACGCTTAAGTACCCATTCCTCAAGTGTTGCCTGGCATTTTTTTTGAAATAGGTTCTCTCATAACCGGGAACTTGCTATGGAGGTTAGGCTGTCTGGTCAATGAGCCCCAGGGATCCACCTGTCCCTGCCTCTGTAGCATTGGGAGTTCAGATGCCCACCACCACACCCAGATTTTTTTTTTTTTAAAAATGTGGTTTTTGGGTATTGATCTCAGGTCCTCAGGCTTGCATTTTATCAACTGACTTCTCTCTCCATTCTCTGCTGTTTGTTTAAAAACAGACTGAAACTGAGGTCCAGGGAGGGAACAGGGTCTCTTCACTGTTATGAATTATGCATGCATGGGAAACTCTGAGCTGGCCAGGCCAGGGTATCCCACTCGTGCAGGGAGCCATGCTGGCATGTTGGGCAGATGCAGTGGCAGGCTGAAGGGTGACCCACTCCATGCGGGCATGGCGGTGGGTACACATTCACAAGCTAGATGCTACATCTGCGTGGAAATGGTTTATTATAATAGAGAGACGGAGAGAAGACAGGAAAGAGGGAGAGAAGGGGAAAAGAGAGAGAAGGGAAGAGAGAGGAGAAGGAAAGAGAGAGAGAGGTCGAGGGGTGCACACCTCATGGGAGTGGAAAGGGGGGGGAGTTTTTCTGTCAGGACGAAGGGTGTGTCAGGACCAAGGGGTGGGGTTTTAAGGGGAGGATCAAACACTCACACCACAACAATGAGGGTGCAAGGCTGCTTTGCCATCTGTATCACCCACTACCTGGCCCCCATTTCCTGTAGAAAGGAGACAGAGACTAGATGCCAGAGGCTGATCCTCCTCTCATTAGCCTGGGAATTCCGATCACCACAAGCCGGGGCTAGCAGGGACAGTGGAGGAGCCTGGGAGGACCTATGCTGCCCCTTACCTGCACATCCAGGTTTCTCCGGGAGGAGGCAGGCGTGTTGGCGTAGGAGCTGATGGATGAGCTGGTATTGATGTCATCGGTGCTGAGGTTGTCTATGGTGTCGCTGATGCCGCTGCTGACCGAGCTGCTGTCATCCCAGCTGGCAAGACAAAGACATCCTGAGCAACAGAGCTTCCCAACCTTCTAGAGCAGCCTGGTCTAGAAAAGGTCCAGCCTGTGACCGAGTGTCTCCCAGGGGCCTCCTGCTCAGATGGGGACTCAGCTATAAGAGAACCTGAGTGAAAGGGCTGGTCCCACTTCTCCAGGGGCTGCAGACCTTGGTGATGTCCCTTCCATCTTTCCCTTCACTCTAGGGACTCTGTTGAAGGTAACCACTCCTCCCCAGGACCAGGGGCAGGGCAAGATTGGCGGGGGAGGAAGAGTCAATGCTGTCCCTTGCTGGAGGAAGGGGAGCAGAGCGGGAGAGCTGCTGTGTGACTTCCTAGACACCTCCCTAGAACAAATGTCCGAGGAGGGAGAGTGAAAGTATCACCACAGACCAGCCCATCCTATCAGTAGCTCTGCCTTCACAATGCCCCAGGGTACATACAGAGCATGGCTCTTCCCTCCCAAACTTCTGATAGGGAAAGGTCAACCCCTTCCTGCTCAAGACCATTCTCCCGGCAATGATCCTCCATCCTTGGTTCCCAGTCACTGTCTCCCACCTCCCAACACCATCATACTTAACCCAGCCCCTGACCTTACCACTGCCTTTTGCAAAATACATCCATCCATGTGCAGCTCTGTGCAGCATGTCCCCTTGGGCTCTGCCTGCACTCCGTGGCTTCCTCTTAACTCACCCTCCCATGGCAGCCCGAGTGACCTTCTGCATGTCATTGGGTCTGGTTCTCCCTTCCTTAATGTCTCCTCCAGCTGTCACTCCTCCTCGCCCCTCCCCCAGGTGTGGCTGGTGTCCCTCTCCAATCCCATCTTGCAGCCTGGTCTTCATTGTGCACTTGGCTCTGACCACATGGACTTCTGTCCTTTCTAAGCCAGGACTGTTCTCCTTCGCAAGGCTTTCATTGGCTCCTTATCTTTTAGGTCTTGGTGGAAATGTCACCTCTTCAGAAAGGCCATCCCATTCCCTATCAAGCCATCATGTTCTATTATCCCAATATGATAATTTTTCTTATTTGTTTGTGGGATGGTAGGTATACAGCCAAGTGTTCAATGAGTACTTGCTGAATTGAAACATGGGTGAATTCCATAAAGTAAGATGCCAATGTCAGCGTGACACTGTTCTATTTGAGCTGGTTACAACGGTATTATTATTCCTCCATTGTACAGCTAGAGAAACTGAGGCTTAGAAAGGTGGGGTGCCGTGTACAAGGTCAGCTCGAGAGATCAGGATCCTGGGTCAGAATCCAGTCATTCGGACATCACTGTGACAACATACAGCTTCCCATGACATCCTCTACACACACCAAATATGACATAGTCCATGTTCCCAAGAGGTCAAGAACTTGGCTGTGGGTCACACAAAGCAGGAAGGAGAAGACTGATACTCAGGCAATGACTTAATCAAATTACTGCCCCATGTGCCTTTGCATGGTGACTGTTGCTAAAGACCTTGAAGAGGGGCGTCAGGAAGCCTTCAAAGTATTGGGTGGCTGAAATTTTAAAAAGCCTCGAGAGCCTTTCTACAAAACACACACACACACACACACACACACACACACACACACACACACACACACACACAACGCAAAAGAAGCTGTAGTTCGTTACACTAGCATAGAAGGCATCTGCCGCTACATGCCGAGCAGGTCTGCTGACCAGGGAAGAGGAAGGGGCTTCGGTCCAGTTGCTCAGCATGCCCATCAGGCTTTCCCAAGTCAGGCTGGAACGCTGCACAGAATGCAGAACCGTGAAGTTGATGTGCATAGTAGAGGGGATAGAGACTAAGAGCAAGGGCTCCATGGATGCTGTGGGTGGGAGGGATGGACGGTTCTTTGGTATGGCTGGTGCACCTGACAGACCTGGAGTCAGAAATACCCAGGGCAGTGTGAGGACCACGCTCTCTGCTCCCGCTCAAAGCGAGTGCGTAGGCTTGTTATTTGGTAAACATGCTCACTAACCAGCTATCAGGGAACTGTAATTTGCAAGTGACTCCAGACATGTAACTGAGAGTCAGACATGAGGAATGTGGAAAGCAACATGTCAGCTAAGCAGGAAGGACATCAGTGGAGGCAGTCAAGCAGTGAGGAAATCGGTACAGGGAAACCTGGACAGGGAGGCGGGGTCGAACTCAAATTGGGCAATCAATACTGAAACAAGTTATGAGAAGCGATTAACATTAGGACTTGAAAGAAATCCAGAAGTTGTAGCTGGGTGGTGGTGGTGGTGGCGGTGGCGGCGGCGGTGGCGGCGGCGGCGGCAGCAGCAGCGCTGCATGCTTTTAATCCCAGAGACAGGTGGATCTCTGGAGTTTGAGACCAGCCTGTTCTACAGATTGAGTCCCAGAATAACCAGGGCTATAAAGAAATCCTGTCTTGAACAACAAAACAATACGAAAATCCAAAAGTTGTATATTTACTACAGAACAAGGAGATGGGATTTTGAGTATGAAATCCTGGGGGCCAATGATTCAGAGGGATCCACTTCCACTTGGGAATAGAACGGCCATTCTTAAGTGGGATTCGACCACACCTGGGTTCTAGCCTCAAATCTGACAGAGAAAAACTCTCTAATAGTTAGGAGCCCACTGGAGATGACAAGAGTTGGGAGAATGTGATTTTTAAAGCTTCGAAAGGACAGTAAGCCACAGTGTGAACACATGAAGTTTAGAAAGCCCTGTGAGCTGGTCTAATCTCTAATCATTTAAACACACAGGCACATTTGAGCACACTACAAACTACCCTTGGGATTCATAGCTTTAAGAAATTTATTTATAGCTGGGTGGCAGTAGCCCACACCTTTAATCCCAGCACTCGGGAGGCAGAGATAGGCGGGTCTCTGTGAGTTCGAGGCCAGCCTGGTCTACAGAGCAAGTTCCAGAACAACCACAGTCACACAGAGAAACCCTGTCTTGAAAACCAGGGCACGGGGGGCGGGGGGGATTTATTTATGCCAGGCTGGTGGCGCATGCCTTTTATCTTAACACTTAGGAGGCAGAGGCAAGTAAGTAGATCTGAGTTTGAGGCCGGCCTGGTTTATATAGCAAGTTCTAGGACAGCCAGGATTATACAGAGAAATCCTGTCTTGAAAAACCATTATACATATTTGTTTATTTACTTATCATATTTAATATCAAATATTATATCATATCAAATATTAAACATATTTGTTTGTTTATTTATGTGTATCAGTGTTTAGCCTACATGTAAGTCTTCACCGTGTGTGTGTGTGTGTGTGTGTGTGTGTGTGTGTGTGTGTGCCTGCCTGGTGCCCACAAAGGGCAGAAGAGAGCGTTGGCTCCCCTTGTAAGCTAAAGACTCATGCACATAAAATAAAAATAAATTTTAAAAACCTTTTTACAAAAATATAATTTCTACTTGCGGATTGGGACCTTGCGGCACCTGTGTGCCTGGTACCGAGAGGCCAGAAGAGGATGTCAAACCCTCTGGAACTGGAGTTACAGGTGGCTATAAGTCAGTATGCCAGTGCTGAGAACACAAACTCGGATCTTCTGCACCAGCAGCCAGTGCCCATAACCACTGAGCTATCACTTTAACCCTGAAATAATCTGAATTTACACAGGAATATTTGACTTAGATATCAGTCTTGTAAGGAAATCCAGGTTTAAACAACAAAACTTAAGTTTATCGAGTATTAAACTGCATGAACTCTAAGAGGCTGTTTGCTGCACACAGATCTTCTTCTGATGTTAACATGTTTCTGTCAAGGCCGATTTGGAGACCTGGGTGGTAGCTCAGTTGGCTGAGTGCTTATCTGGCTTGCACAAAGCCCTGGGTTTGATCCCCAGTGTCATATAAACAGGGCCTGGTGGCACACACCTATAATCCTAGCGCTGAGGAGATGGAGGCAGGAAGTTCAAGACTTGGTCTACAAAGTGAGTTCTGGGACAGCCAGAGCTGTTACACAGAGAAACCCTGTCCCAAAAAAACCAAAAAACAAACAAAAAAAGAAGTTCAAGACTACTCCACACAAACTAAACTCAAGGCAATCCAAGGCAACCTGAGACCCTATGGGTTTGGTTGTTGTTGTTGGGGCTGTTTGTTTGTTTAAGGAAGTTTTGTTTTCCGAATAATTTTTATACAAATGAGCTCCCTCTGGCTCCTCAGCAGCTTCTCTGGTCTTCCCCTTTGCTCTGCATTTCAAGGCTTTCAAAGCAGCATTTTCACAATCAGTCTCCCAGCTGCCTCCTGGAGGTGGGATTTCCATAACCTGGCCTGCTCCTGGGCTCCTTCCCCCGCCCTTCCTCTTCCCTTTTCTCATGCCCTGGAGCTGGCATTACATGCTGCAATGGTGAGTTGCTTGACTCAGGTCCTCTGTTAGGGCAGCAAGTGCTTTTAAAGGCTAAGCCATCTCTCCAGCTCCTCCTCTTAATTTTTTAAAAATTACACGTATTATTATTATTGTTGTTGTTGTTGTTGTTATTATTATTATTATTATTATTATTATTATTACTATTGTGTGTGTAGGTGCCACAGTGCACATGTGGAGGTCAGAATGTAACTTGAAGGAGTCAGTTCTCTTCTACCATGTGGGTCCTGAGAAGGGAACTCAGGTAGTCAGGGTTGGCAGCATCATTACCTGCTGAGCCATCTGGGCAGCACTCCTCTTTTTAAATTTCAATACAGATCACAGATACATGCCAGCAGTTCTTGGCTGAACAATGGCAAGGACGCTTCCAGAGATACGCGGGAACAATCAACACAGAAGCCCCACTTCCCAGCCATGTACAAGCTTGTGCTTTCTTCTCCATGAACCACCCAACACCTCAAATTACAAGAGATCAGCTTTGAAGATAATCATCTACTTTTATCCAACGAGAGGGTGGGATTCCATAAGACAAATACATACATATACATTTTTTTTTTTTTTAAATTCAGGGTCTCATGTAACTCAGGCTGGCTTAAAACCTGCCGAAAAGCTGAGGAGGACCCTGAACTCCTGATTCTCTCTGCCTCCCAAGTGCTGGGATTACAGGCATGGACTACCACGTCCAGATTACCAAACACTTGTTCATTAAGAACTTTAGACTGAACAGTTTTGAACTCTAAGCCAATGGCCTTCATTTATTCATCTATCTAATCAGCCAGCCCTTCCAGCTGCCAGACCTTGGGAGATTTGGGATCACGCAGGATTCAGAGTGCTCCCTGACTGCCTACCCAATGTTTGGGACCAGTGAGAACCTGGGATATAAATTTAATGCCAATAAGGGAGATGGCAGAGGGCAGACATGGTACTGGTTCCAAATGGCTCTGGTCTCCTGCAGCCACCAGCACAGACTGGCCTGTTCCAAGTCCAGGCCCATGGGCTCTTTGCTCCCTGCTCTCTCATACCAGTATGCACAGGGTAGAGCCCAAGCCTCTTCCTGCATCCCCAGAGCCATGTCCCGGGAGAGTTCAGATAAGGTCCATCTTCTGCAGGCTCTGGGCTCTTCTTCTGTATAAGCAAAGGACTGGACTAAACCCCAGAAGGTTCCTTTCAGACCAAGACAAATCAGTACACTGTTGTCCCCCCTGGGGCCTCCTTGCCCACTCAGCAACACTGCCAATCAGGCCACTGTTCTCCTAATGTCCAGCCTCTTCCTTGCTCCACTTCACCACTCAGATTAGTCTGAGGTATTTTTTTTGTTTTCGTGTTGTTTTCCATGTATAGTGTGTGTGGTGTGCATGTCTGTTTTAGAAGCCAGAGGTCTACGTCATGTTGAGAGTCTTCTTTAAAGACTCTGGACCTTATATACTGAGGCAGTGTCTCTCATTTGAACTCAGAGCTAGATTAGCTAGTTTGCTCTGGCGATCCCTGCCTCTGCCTAGCAACAGCTGGGACTGGCCCCGCCCCCTGGGATTTACATGGGTACTGAGAATCCAAACTCCCCCCCCCCCCATCACACTTGATGGGAAAATGCTTTACTCACTGACTTATTTAAGCCTACAGAGTAATAGGTACAATATTTTGCATGTATGCCATGTCAGGTAGCCCTGAGTGGTATCTTCTTTTAATTTAAAAAAAAATTGTGTGTGTGTTTGTGTGTGTGTGTGTATGAGTGGTTTTGCCTGCAAGTATGTCTGTGCACCACTTGTGTGTCTGGTGCCCACTGTGTCTCCTGAAACTGGAGTTACATATGTTTGTAAGCCTCCATGTGGGTGCTGGGGATTGAACTCAGGATCTCTGGAAGAGCAGCCAATGCCCCCAACCAGGGAGCCACCTCTGCAGCCCAATGACAGGTGTCTCTTTTTAAGTTGCTCTCTCATCCAACATCAGCCCGTGCCCACTGCCCCACGTGGTCATCCACTCAAAGGCTACAAACCCACTATAGAATCTTTACAGCCACTTCACATTTAGGCCACAGTCTATCCACACAGAAACAGGGTAGGCTCGCTCCTGCCTGGTATTTATGGTCACCAAGGACTGTGTCTGTCAGACATACCAGACATCAATTGGGCCAATGACATTTTTCACTCTCGGTTTCTGCAAATGGTTAGGACCCAGAACATCCCCCAGAAGGTGGGATTCAACCCCATTCCAGCTCATCAGGAAGAAAGTCCTCAGAGCTGATGTGGTTCAAATCCTCCGCCTGCCAATCGGCATCTTTACCACCAAACCTCTACCTGGCAAGCAGAGAGGAACATGGAGAGGAGACACAGGGCAGCCAGCACCCAGCAATTCCCTTAGAACCAAGATTCTTATAGTGCCCAGATATGCTTCTGCCACTCCTGGGGGAAATACAGATGTGAAAGATCAATACAAAATTAATGAGTGTGCACTTCACTAGAAAAATCCATGAACCCAGAGATCCGGTTTCAGCAGCTGATGTCACTGAGTCGGGAATTCAAGGGCCACTCACCCGCTTTGAGCACACTACCAGCCGCCCAAGTGTGGGCTGTCTGAATGAAAGTTGCAGGTAACAGGGCTGTAAATTATTTCAGCTCTGCACACTTCTGGCTTTGCCCCAGAGTTGTGGGGAGTGATCACCCCAAGGGCAGGAGAAGGCAAGTTTGAGCTAGGGGTGGGGTTTTGGGGGAATTTAAAGCAACAGAACCAGCAAGGATCTTGAATTAATGTGATAACATATTTACAACTTCGCCTCTCACTCAAAACAGACTGGCAAGGTTAGAAGGACAGGCACTCAGATCTTTCCACCCAGATTTACATTCCCTGACTCTGGAATTACTGAAGGACCTACAGGGAGGGAGGGAGGGAGAGGGGAAGGGAGGGAAGGAGGATTCATTAAGCTTTTCAAATAGACTCCATGAGAGAGAATGCTATTTATTCAAGGAAAAGATGCACTAAATGACATTGTAAAAATAAATCACACGGCACAGTCCATGAGAGGCAGGATCCTCCCCAGACTTTAGTGTTCTTGGAACCATCCCGGTCTCTCTGCCCTCCTACTACACCACTGCAGTTAACTAAACTCCCAGAGTCAACACCACGTGTAGCAGCCCTTACCTGCCAGTCCTTCCAGTTCCGCCGCCCGAGAGTCCCAGTGGAGCCCACTTTGCCACCCCGCCCCCACCCCGCCGCAGCCAGACAGCTGCATTCAGTTGCAGAAAGCCCAGACTGGTGGAACTTGTTTTCTGGCTATTGTTCAAGGCAATTGTTCCCTGAAACCCCAGGGCCTGATTGGAATGAGGTCCTTCGGTGTGGATGAGTGAGCAAGCCCAGCTCTAGGCTTACCAGAAAACCCCGGGAAAAGAAAGGGGAAAGGTTGCCTTCCTGCATTTCCCACCAAACAGGTATGTTAACTATTTCCCCACCATCAGGCTGCCTCAGAGCATCTCTAACCCCTCTCTGCTCCAGGGTCCCATTAGGGAATCCTTCAAAAGCCTTTCTAGAACTCCCCCAGACCTTTCATAAAGGACCAAGGTGATGATGATAGCAAACCCTGCTTTAGTTGATGTGGAAAAGTACTGTTAATATCCCTAACATACTCTTTCTTTTAATTCTCATAGTTCTATGGTCAAGACAATAAGTAGCATTAACAGCCTCTTAGGTATTGTGCCTGGCTATTATTTAACATATTTTCTCCCTGTGTCCATGAGATAGATATAAGTGATAGTCATCACTCAGATGAAGAAATAGGCTTGGAGAAAACAGGCCAAAGGTCAAAGGGTTAGGAACCTGGGAAGTGGATTAATGAGTGTGCACTACAGGTATTATGAGTGTGATATGTGTATGGTATGTGTGTGTGTGTATTCACGCCTCAGGGTTGCATGCAGACTACAGGGCCAACAGAGATCAGAGGACACACTCAGCATGGTGTCCACCTTCCACCTTGTTTGGGACAAGGTCTCTTTGTAGTTCCAGTGCCAGGGTCTACACCAAGCTGGCTTGGGAGTGTCTCCTGTCTCTATCTCCCATCTCACCACAGTCCTAGGAGCCATGAGATCACAGACTCCTTGGTGTATCCAGTTTGATATGGGTCTGGGAATTCAAACTCAGGTCTCCACCCTTGTGTTCAAAATGCTTTCCCAGCTTTAACCACTGAGCCATCATCTCCCCAGCCCTCACTTGACAGACTTTAAGACCCATCTAGTCAGGATAGTAGACCGCCTTAGACATCCACACCACAGAAGACACAGCTACTTGAATTAAAGACATAAGTGAGCCAGGCAGTGGTGGTGCACACCTTTAATCCCAGCACTCGGGAGGCAGAGGCAGGCGGATCTCTGTGAGTTCAAGGCCAGCCTGGTCTACAGAGCGAGTTCCGGGACAGGCAGAGCTACACAGAGAAACCCTGTCTCTAAAAATCAAAAACCAAACAAACCAACCAAAAAAATAAACCATAAGTAGGTGTGGATATAGCTTAGAAGCAGCCTGAGGACCTGGGAGCCCAACACTGAGAGAAAAAAAAATTAAAAGTACCAAAGAAACAAAACAAACAAAAAAAAAACCTAGCACCACGAAGAAAACAAAACAAAAAAAAACCGGAAGCAAGCCACTGCTCTCTGAAGCTAATGTATGTTGTTTGTAGTTCTGGTACAAAAAAAAAAAAAAAGACCCACCAGTTTAATTTGAACTTTGTAAGGGCAGAGTTTAAATCCTGAAGTCAACAAGTTTAGCCTGACCTAGAAGGGGGCAAGAGTACCACTAAACTCACGAGGCTGAGCCAGCTCTGCAGAGAAACAACCAGCTAGGTCTCTGCTGGAATCCAGATGCCAATTACCTTGTTAGAACACCCTCATTTCTGGGAGACTTGGGTCTCCCGAGTGGTACTGTGCTAATGACACCAGATCTGGTGGTGGGAACAAAGGGTTTTGATGGGTGTGCACAGCTCTCCAGGCAAATGAGAGAGCACCAGTTCAGGGCAGCTGTGGCCCAAGTTGTAAGGGACCTGCAAGGTATGGGAGGGAGGTGCCATCGACATTGTGAAACATGTAGTAAGTTGTGTGTGTGTGTGTGTGTGTGTGTGTGTGTGTGTGTGTGTGTGTGTGTGCGTGTGTCGGGGGGGGGGAAATATTGTTTCTTGTTATGATTAGTGGACAAGGTCCCAGGGGAGAAGCCTGTCTATGGATGGAGCCAGGTGCAAGCCCAATCACTTGGGATAAAGAGAGGAAAACAGAAACCCCACCAAGAAGGCTTAGAGGGGATTTAGCAGAGATGAGAAGGCTCCAGGCTTGGGTTTCATCCCACAGCACCTTTGTCCCATTTTGCTAACCCATTCCTGGACAAGTAGGTGGTCCCTCTGAGGAAGCGTGAAATTTTCCCTCTGGTTTCAGGGGCTCCGTATGGTTGGACACTCCAGGCTTTGGTCTGGATGCCTCAGACCCTCATTGTTACAACAGGCACCAGAGTGTCTGCTGACCTCAGCTACACAAAGCCTTCTCTCCTCGCAGGCTCCACCATGCTCAGCCTGAGCCACTGCCAGCCCCTAGCCAGCTTGGGCCAAGGTTCCCGACAAACTCATCCTCATTTTTTGTTTCCCAGGAGGTGCTTCCCCTGAGCACCCACAGAATTCAGCCATTGCAACTAATGAGAACAACTAGGGAGGGGAGTTTCAGGAATAGGTCCCAGGCGCCACGTCAGGATCCTATAGATGTCAGCCCATTGCCCTAGCAAGTACAAACTACTGAGGTCTCCTTTCCGTAGATGTGGAAGGGGAGCTCACAGAAGCCAAGTGAGCTGCTTAAGGTGGTCCAGCTCGATAGACTCGCAACTCTGACTCCACAGCTCTTGTGAATCATGTCCAGGGAAGACCTTAATACACATGCTTTGGCAGAGGGGAGGGTTATGTAAGAAATCAGAACTTCTTTCTACCTGCTCTCCAAACCGAGGACACTGTAGTGTCACAGTTCATTTGAGAACATCTCAATGAGGTAAAGAAAATGGAGTGAAGAGACAAATCCCAGACAGGGCAGCTAATTAACTATCTTAAGTCTAAGGCAGTGGGTGGGTATGTGGGGTACCAAAATCCTCATAAGCTCTCCTTACCCCAACCTCCACTTAGTTTCCAATGCATCTTAGGCCTATAAAAGGCTGAATACACAAGATACACTACAGGCACTCCAGGGCAGCAGGCAGAGAGGCAGAGGTGCCAGACTTCCTTTCTGCTGGAAAGGGCTTTCCTTTAAAGTTCCGCCTTCTGGAGTAAAAGGCAAGATAAGCAACTAGGTCAAGAAACTATGCCTCACCGGGCATGGTGGGGCATGCCTTCAGTCCCAGAACTCAGAAGGCAGAGGCAGGTGGATTTACATCGTGAGTTCCAGGACAACCAGGGCTGTCCTGGACAGCCAAAGTAAAGAGACCCTATCTGGGGAAGGAAGGAAGGAAGGAAGGAAGGAAGGAAGGAAGGAAGGAAGGAAGGAAGGAAGGAAGGAAGGAAGGAAAGAAGGGAGGAAGAGAAACAAGCCCTTAGTTAGGGCTGTAGAGACAGCTCAGTGATTAAGAGCACTTGTTGCTCTTGCAAAAGAACCCTAGTTCAGTTCCCAGAACCCACATGGTGGGTCACAGCCACCTGCAACTCCATGTGTATATACTCATACACATAAAAATCAGTAAATGCAAAGAAAAAAAATCATCTATCACTCAAAATCATCTTTACAGCTGAAGAGAAGTGAGGTGGTAGCTAATTAGACAACCCAACCACACATGTACACAACTACTGCCAAAGCCTGGGGCGCCATTAACATGCAGGCTGGACATCTTCCCCCTCTAAGACTCATTCAGCTGCCTGGAAGGAGGCTCCGCCGCCCACGGCTAGCCCCAAGGTCATGGGCCTTCCCAGATGTGACCAGTAGTTAGAATCCCAGCTTTCTGAGCTCTATGCAACACTGGCTGAGCCAGAGCCCCCAAACAGAGCAGGAGCTTCAGGAGGTCCGAACTCCCAGCAGCTAGGTCCTACTGCAGAGCATGGCTGTTTCCTAACCCAGGGCCCTCTCCTTCCTAGAAATGAGCAGGTTCTTAGTGAGGTTGCCAAGCAGCGTGCCCTGCTGAATCCCCACCAGAGAAAACACCCTTTGTGCAGTCACGCTCTTATTAGCTGTGTGATCCTGGCTGACTGACTTAACTTCTCTGACTCATTTCAAAATCAAGCTCGCTCTTACAGGCTTCACAAGGAAAAGTAAAGGGGAAGGTGTCTGCTAGATGCTTGGCACACAGTAGGTGCCAATGACCATTTTGTTCTCCTTGGTTAGGCTTAAAAACCTAAGAGAATACCCGTCTCTGAATAGATATATATGTATATATTTAGAGTGTAATGCTAAAGCTGTACATGCCACCTCACCTGGGACTTAATTTCCAGAAGGATAAAAAAAAATCCCACTTCCTAATTTTCAGTATTAGTAAACACAACCACAGCCTCATCAGGATCCCTCGGACTCTAAACAAAACCTTCATGCAAGTCACTTTAATCAAGCCACCAACAGCCCTCGTGTGGGCCACTCCAGATCACTCCACTCCCCTTCCCCCAGCCAACCGAAAGGACCTGGACTGAAGCCTTGAGACAGCTGGGTGATCAACACCCAGTTTTTCAGGCTTGGGAGCCCAGTTTGATAGGGCAGACTGGAGCACACTGACTGGCAGAAATGTCTAGGTGTGTCAAATGCTTTTGGGGAATGTCTCCGCCACCTCTAAGCCACCAAGGTTAAAAGGGAAGGAGGTGGAGAGGCGGATTTGTACACACACACACACACACACATACACACACAGTGATTCTGGCAGCTGCCCCACTGCCCGCCCTGCCGGCTTTTCAGTACCAGCCAAGGAGCCACAGGCATCGCACTGCCCCCCACTCCCCTCCACCCCTCGTCCCAAGAAGTTCGAGAAATTGTCCTACCTTGTAAGGTTCTTAGGCCAGAGCATGGCACTACATTATGGTCCCTGGAGAACGGTGGACAAAGAAGCTGAGTGACTCTTAGGGGACCACAGTCCCTGCAGCCGGTCGGCTGGCCCGCCCACGCCAGGCCAGGCAATCACAGCACCCTGTGAATCTGCTACTGAGGGACTAGAGAGGAGAGTGTCACCATTCCCCAGCCCTGGAGAGAAATCTGATCCGCCAACAAAATTAACCTTTAAAGTGCTGAGGGAGCGGAGGTCAGGGCTCGGTGCTGGTATCAAGTCAGCTGTGAGAAGTTTCAGCAAAGCAAATCTAACAGCAAACTCAGAAACCCTACCGTAAAGCACCTAATAGAGGGTCCTGACGTGTCCCAGATTCAGCTATCATAGAGCCCACATCTACTGCACTAAAATACCAAAGGTCTTTTCAGCAACATGTGCGTCTTTTAACTTCGTGAAAATCCGTGATCATAACAACTCTTTGCTCAGTCTGTAGATATGTGAATTCAAAGCATTTGAATAAAATGACAAGTCCAGAGAGAGAGAGAGAGAGAGAGAGAGAGAGAGAGAGAGAGAGAGAGAGAGAGAGAGAAATGTTACCTATATGTACAGGACACATTTCTTTCTAGGGAGACCAGTGGTACTAGGGTGCCAAGGGAAATATGCATTAATTCCTCATAAATGTTTTAAAAGAAATGAATCTCAGTCCGCACACGGCTACATCGAGCTTTATGGTAGAGCGGTGAAAAAAGGAAGATGGGACCAGAGAGGGCCTAGGTCTGGGATGGGAAGGAGTTGAACCCAGCTAATCTCTCATTAAAACCTGTAATCCAGCACTCAGAAGGCAATATAGAAACAGATGCCGGAAGAAGGAAATAACCGCTGGGAACGTAAGAACTAAGTTATGTTATGGCCATAGGCTTTTATCTCCACAGAGAGGGTGAAGATGACTCAAATCCCTACTTATTTTCCCCAAATCCTACAGTTTGGCTCACAGCAGTCTAGGAAGACTTTCCCTGAGCTAGGTTTACCCCCGGGGTGGGGGTGGGGGCAAGCTGCCCGCTTAGCTGGTTGAGGAGTATGTGTGTAGAGGGGGCAGGATGGAGGAATGGGCTTGAGGTGGAGAGTAGAGGAAGCAATAACCTGAGCACGCAGGGTCTCAGTGGGGTCAGCGTTTGCTCAGCAAACAGAAGCTTTCAGGAGGGGATGGAGACCCTTCTGGCCCCCACCCACCTGAGAGGGATAAAATAAAGTTTGATTCAAAGAGAGAAGGAGGGGGCGGGGCTGGGAGTGTTTCCCAGGTGAATAAAAAGGCAAAGAGTCTAGGAGCTGAGATTGCAATCTTCAAGGAGCCCCAGCCAGGGAGGTTACTCATTCCTGTCTCAGCCCCCAGGGCCCTCCTCCACCTGAGGCATCAGCAGTGGGGAATGGTAAAGCAGAGGTGGGGGTTGGGTGGAGGGTAAGTGTGGCTAGTCCAGATTTACTGAAACCGAAGCCAGGGCAGACAGAAGCTCTGACTGACCAGGGTGCTTCAAAGCTCTGATGACAGTCTTCTCTGTTCTAGAAATTACTAGTTTTTCTTTACAATATGTCTGAGGGTCTGAATTGGTGTATACAAAGAAATGTACACACACAAACACACACACATCCTGCAGTAGCTGTTTGCTTTAAGCAACAGAACATGTTTTAAAAACATACACACACACACACACACACACACACACACACACACACACTAACTAGCCGTGGAGATAAACTAGGGTTGCCTATGCATTCATTTACTTATCTATTCACCCGGCTAATGCATATTCACAGAGGTGTGCAACCTGCCTGGCAGGCACTGCTCTAAATGCAAGGATGCGGCAGTTAACAGAAGAGACAAAAAGCCCCCTTGAATGGAACTTAGCTTTTAGTGGAAACTATGAAGTTTCATCTGTGAGCTACAAAGTAAAAGGACAACAAAGGTAAGCTATACAGTTGGTTAGCAATAATGGCTATCGAAAAATATAATGCAAGGGATAGGGTGTGATGCGGCCAGGATGCTTTACACAAGGTGTCTGAGCAAGCCCATCCACTAGAGACCTGAAAGCAGTGTGGGAGCTAGCTGTGTGAATACCTGAGTGCAAGAGCCTTCCAAGAAAAGAGCCAAGTCCTCGAGGCAGGATGCACTCCACACATGGAGTCCAAGAGTACAGGGCTCAGCAGAGTGATCAGGGAAGCAAAGGGAGCCTGGGAGAGGGTCAGGCCAGAGGGCCAAGGTCCTAGGAGGTGGAGCCTGCGGGTCGTAGGAGGCAGCTTGGGCTTGACTTCACTGAGGAAGAGCAGTTACTCAGAGGGTTATAATAAGTGGTGGTTTTCCTTTGGACAAAATGTCATATAATAGGAATAACCGTGTCATGCACAATGCGAATGTATGGTACAAGAACAAGTGCATGGTTCTGTGGCCAGATGTAAAAATCGTCCCTTTAATAGGAAAGACTGAATCCCTCCAAGCAGATGACAATCAGATGTGACTAAAAAGAACCCAGGCAGGGGCTGGAGAGAGGGCTCAGGGGTGGAGAGCACTGGCTGCTCTTGCAGAGGACCCCATTGATTCCCGACACCCACATGGTGGCTCACAGCTGTTTACCCCAGGGATCCAACGACCTCTTCTGGCCTCCTGCATGTACAAGGCACACACAGGCATACATGCAGGCGACACATCAGTACACACACAACAACATCAATTCTTTTAAAATTAAAGAGAAAGACCAACACATATACACACACACACACACACACACACACAGAGAGAGAGAGAGAGAGAGAGAGAGAGAGAGAGAGAGAGAACAAAACACTAAAACAATGCAGTAAGCCACTCAACTCGGAACCAGTGGGCACTTCCCTGATTCTCGGCTGGGAAGTGTCATTTCTGAACCTGACTTAAAAACTGGCCAAATTCTAGCTAGGCAGTGGTGGAGAGCACTCCTTTAATCTTAGCACTTGGAAGGCAGAGCCAGGTGGATCTCTGTGAGTTGGAAAACCTGTCTTGAAAAACCAAAAAAAAAAAAAAAAAAAAAAACCAAAAATAAGGCTGGCCAAACTCTAATGACCTTCTAGAACTCACAACAGTTTCACTCATAACCATGTTATCAAAGATGTTAAGGTTCCAAGGTTACTGTCATTTTTTAAAAGCAAAAGAAGCTGATTAAACTCTACCTAGATATCAGAAAGTAGAACACAACTTTATTCTGGGAATACAGTCACAAGACAGAAAATTAAGGAAATGGATCTAAAAGACAGCCCTATTCTCTCTCTCTCTCTCTCTCTCTCTCTCTCTCTCTCTCTCTCTCTCTCTCTCTCTCTCTCTCTCTGTGTGTGTGTGTGTGTGTGTGTGTGTGTGTGTGAGACATGCATGCAGGTTCCCCACAGAGGCCAAAAGGGGGCACCAGATCCACTGAATCTGGAGCTATAGATAATTGTGAACGGCCCAAATGTGGGTGCTGTTAACTGAACCCAGGTCCTCTGCAAAAGCAGTTAGTGCTCTTAACCCTTAAGTCACCTGGGCAGCCTCTAGGCCCATTTCTAGGAGTACTGTATTCAAGTCACTGCAGGGAGGAACCTTCTCCTTCCCCAGCACAGTCAGGTGCCCCTTCTTTACTGCCCCACCTCCCGCTGAGAAATATGCCACCGGTCCCTTCAAATACAATAGGATCTTCAAGCTGGTGCTCACTTAGCACACAAGCTCTGGGGTTGATGCTCAATGCCAAATGCTTCTATAATCCCAGCATGCAGGAGTGGAGGCACCTCCACCTATGTAGTGAGTATAAGGCTAGCCTGGGCTGCATAAGACCTTACTGCAAAAGCAAAAACCAAAAACACAAAGCCAAAATCTTGGACTCCATGTTCTTCCTTGATTGTTGAGAGTCCTTGCCAAAAGAGCCATCCACCATCACACTTTGGTACCCACGACTCCTCTGAGAACACTGCCTTTCTTCCCTAAGTACAACAATGGCTTCTTCCACAAACAGCCACTTCTCCATCCTCATCCCATCAAGTGTCCAGCAGCAGCAGGTGGCATCTACTCCTCCCTTCTCAGGTTCCCATGCGGTGTTATCCTCCACACTGGGCCTCCTCCTCCCTCACCGACTGACTGTTCTGGGTCTCCTTCCTCCTGGCCTCTCCATCCCTTCTCTCCCTCTGTTCTCTGCCATCCTCTCCTGTGACCTCATGCATGGCTCCAAATACTAGATATAGTCAGATAACTCTAATGTGGAATGTCTCAAGCCTGGGCCACCTGGGCACTCAGCACATGTAAAATCAAATCCTTCTACCAAGCTAATGCTTCCAGCTTCCAATGAGTCTCACTGCACTGCAAGAGCTTTGGTCATTTCAATGTGGGACCATGTGTCAGCTTTCCCAATTCTCTCTTCCTCCTTCTTTCCAAGTCTTGTTGATGACATGCCCAACAACATTGTTGTGGGAGACATAAACAAAACTCTGCCCCTTCCTTGCAGGCTTGCAAATGACAGACCAAAGAACGATTTCACCAAAGTCCACGCTACAGAGTTTATGGATCACGGTGACCTCAAAGCTGCCCCACCTCTAGAAAATCTTCTTCCAGCATGGCTAATGACTTCCCCATAGCTGCATGGATAGGAATCCCTACTTCAAACAATTTTCCACAGGCTATATCCTCTGTCACCAAGACCATGAAAGCACAAGAAATTTGTGCAGAGCTACATACACGTGGCCTGGCGGGATAGGAGGGAGTAGTCCAGAACCTCAGGTGAGGGTCCAGTGACCCTCCCTGTCCCGTCCTTCATCACCAGTCAACAAGCCTGAGCTCGAGGGTCTCTGTGAGCAGGCTGCTGTATGTCTGAGGAGAGAGCTCTAGGGTGGACACAGCCTGCTCACCACTCAGCCTTTCCAGTAAGAAGAACGGGATCCAAGCCTGATGCCTCTGCCTCTCCCATCCCCAGGCTCAATCCTCCAGACATGGTGACAGTGACCTTTCTCAAGTGTACATCAGATCCCATCATTCCCACCTCTGATGCCTTCCCAAGGAACTGAGTGCCAAGTCCAAACTCACTGCCTGCCAGGAAGGCTCAGTGCGAACTGTCCCCTGCCCCTGTCACCTGGCTCTGCACTCCCCTCCGACATGGCTGTGTTCTCCAGTGAAGCTTGCCTTTCACTCTTGAGAAAGTCTCCATACACTCTTGACCCAATAACCCTTCCCCTGTGACCCTCTTGCAGGGGCTTTCACTCTGTATTTCAGTAGGCTCCTTCACCCCTTTTCCATTTGGTCTCAGCCATCTCCTCCCATGGCCTAGAGCCATGCTGCTGAGGCCCTGGCAGATGGAGGACCGAAATGTCTCTGCCGCCTGCTGGAGCCTGTTAAGTGTCCTTAAACCCTTTAGCCCCAAGATTCTTTACTTGGGCACATACCCAGCTGAGAGCAGGGCAGACACTCGGGGTATATCCTATAGGAAATAAGCTAACAAGATTTTTTTGGAGGGTTGGGGGAGCCTTTCGAGACAAGATCTAATTATGTAGCCCTGGCTGGAGGGAACTTGCCATGAAGACCAGGCTGGCTTCAAACTTGTGGCAATCCCCCTGCCTCTGCCTTCTCAGTGCTGGTGTTATAGGTAAGTGCCTCCACACCCAATGACAACGTTCTGCGTCTTACCGGCCCCTGAAGCCTGGCCGGAAGCCCATGTCAGTGCAGCTGCTTCTGGGTCTTCTAGCTCTGGCCTCATTTCATGCTCTGACCTCCAGCTTCTTTATCTGGAGCACCAGGCATCCAGTCAGTCAGGCCACTTTTTATAGTTTGTTAGTAACAGAAAGGAGAGGGAGGGCGAGGAGAAGACCGGCGGGAAAGCCAGGAAGGACGAACCAGAACGCAAAGAGAGAGAGAAAAGGGCCTGTGTGGGACACATGACATTGGCTGGTGTGAGGATATCCAGGATGCAGCCTGAGGCAGCTAGTGGAAGGCAAAAGACACTCTAGACTCTTCAGCAGCAAAGCCTTCAACTAAGACGGATGTGGTGGCTCATGTCTGTAACCCCAGATTCGAGGCCAGCCCAGACTGCATTCTAAGCCAGGCGGAGCTATACTGTGAGGCCCTGTCAACAAAACAGAAAACACAAACCAAGCTGGGCATGAAGGCTCACATCCGTCGTGCTGGCACCTGGGAGATCAAGGCAGGAGGACCGAAAGTTTGAGGCTCACTTGGGCTACATAAGTGTATGACAAACCCGGGCTACAAGGAGACCCTGTCTCAAAACCACAGCAACAACACAAATAAAAACAAACTCCCAAACAAAACAAAACAAAGCCCCCTGGGGCCAGTGAGATGGCTTAGAAGGTAGGGCGATTGCTGCCAACTCTGACAACCCGAGTTCAATTCCGGACCCACGCGGCTGAAGAGAGACTGACTCCTGCAAGTAGCCCTCTGACCTCCACATTTGAGTGCTCTCTCTCTCTCTCTCTCTCTCTCTCTCTCTCTCTCTCTCTCTCTCTCTCTCCCTCTCTCTCCCTCTCTCTCTCCACACACACACAGAAAGAGAGAGATTATATAAATGTAATTTGAAAAAATTTAGAAGCTTCATATAACGTAAGATTAGGGAAAAATTATTCTTACTGATAACAGTAATTAAGGTGTGTAAGATTCAGGGCTGAAGCAATGGCTCAGTAGTTAATAGCACTGTCTGCTCTTCCAGAGGACTTGGGTGGATTCCTAGCATCCACATGATGGCTCACAACCACCACTTCCTGGGAAATTGACACATTCTAGTTTCCATGGGTGTGGTACACATACATACATGCAGACAAACACTTGTCCACATATAATAAATAAATCTCACAAACAAAGGAAAAAGATGTGTAAGATAGACTGCCTCTAACTCTCAGAACTGTTCTGGCATGCATCAGGAGTCCACATTATAGAAAAAAAATCTAGGACTGGAGAACTCAGTCACATGATACTAAGCACACTGCTGCCTTACAGGACTGAACACCTCTAGGTCACTATGCCAACAGATGACACATTTAGTGGACCATTAACATCAACAGGTCATTAACAGGATAGTTCTGAGCCCTCTGGCTGCTTCAATACTAGGTTTGGTCCCAGGGAGATACATTCCCTTCCCAAACTCTGTGCTGTACTGGTGCCTACTCAGTTTAACATACGAGGGTGCACACTGTGCAGTGAAACCAGTGGCATGCAAGCGTTCATATTCAAGATGTCCTTCCATAGAACTTAGCATCTGCTATGTGTGGAGGTGGCAGTTGGTTAAATAAAAAACTGACTACATTTCATTGCAAACTGCCATCTAGGTGAGGAGGGTGTACTCCAGAAGGGATCTCATTCCAAGCCCCTTTGGCTAACAGCAGCCGCCACACAAATTCCTATGCTGAGGTCTCCAGGGTGTCAATTGAGAAAGTTAGTTCAGGAGGTCTTTTAGGAAGAATAGGGAGCTAAGCCTCCTTGCACCTCCAGTCATGAAAATAAACCTTACGTAGTGGACAGACAGGATGACCCAGAAGCAAACATACATGGCTACTCGGTCTTTGCACCCACACTATAAAAGTTAAGGAGGCTCAGAAGAATGCAGTTGACTACAGGGTCTGTATTTATAAGGGTGCTGAGTGAACAGAGAATTCTGAGCTTTCAAATACACGTTTTGCAGCTGCAATATTATTTCCATCAAGACAGGCAAGCATGGTGGTGTACAGGTTTAATCATAGCATTCTGAGGGCAAAGGCAGGAAAGTCTCTGAGATTTTTTTAAATTTGATTTAACTGCACTGATCAAATAAAAAGCTTCTCATTTTTGTATTTAATGTTTCTTTATAGTTTTTTAAAATTTATTTTATGCACATTGGTGTGAAGGTATCAGATTCCCTGGAACTGGAGTTATAGACAGTTGTGAGCTGCCATATGGGTGCTGGGAATTGAACCCCAGTCCTCTGGAAGAGCAGCCAGTGCTCTTAACCACTGAGCCATCTCTTCAGCCCCGATCTCTGTGAATTTGAAGCCTGCCTAGTCTATATAGCAAGCTCCAGGCCACCCAAGGCTGCATAATAAGGCTAGTAGGGGTTACATAGTGAGACCATTTTAAGAAAGAGGGGAGTAGGGATGGGCAATGGGGCTAGGAGTGTGGCTCACTTGGCAATGAGCTTGCCTGGCAGAAAGGAAGCCCTGGATAGGATCCCTAGCTCTGCACAGTGCTATACACCTGTAGTACCAGCATTTGGGATTTGGGGGCAGGAGGATCAGATGTTCAAGGTCATACACAGGGAACTTCAGGCCACATATGACTCTGACACAGAAAACAAAACAAATCAATCAATCAATCAATCAATCAATCAATCAATCAATCAATCAATCGAGACAGGTACTTTATGAACTATTCGAAGTGACCCTTCCCTGGTTTCTAAAGATTCTACACCTTCCTGGGTGTCTGTGAACATGCCCACTGCAGGATGTGATAACTAGGGAGAAGGGCAGGCAGGCTGGGTTGGAGGAAAATGGCAGAGTGACTAGTGGTGTTTGCCACCAAGCCTGTCAGCCTGACGGGCACGCACACATGAGTAACTAGATGTAATAAAAATAAAATCGAGAAGACGTAGAACCAGGGACAACGAAGACCAAGGGGAGGGGCTGGAGAGATGGCTGAGTCATTAGGAGCACTGGTGTCTTCCAGAGGACCCAGGTTCGATTCGCAGCACCCACACGGCAACTCAACAACCACCTGTGACTCTAGGGGATCCAACATTCTCTTCTGGCTTACTCTGGCACCAGGCATGCATGTGACTCCCATATACACATGTAAGCAAAATATCTGATCACCTGGCCCAGCCCCTAGCAGGCTGTGATTTAAACCAACAGTCAAAGGACTCAGGTTCCCCCTGTACTGGCTCAGAGTCAGGCAGCTCTCATACCTTGGAGGTACACCACAGCACAAAAGAGAGCACAATGGGACTAAAGGTTGGGAATAGAGCTCTCATCCTAGCCAGTCACCATGCTGACTGGCCAAGTCACCTTCTGAATGTGGCTCTGAAATCACTTGCCCACACAGTCCTCTGAGGCCCCTCCAGGCCCCTGGATCTTCTCCTGAAATCCTTCTCAAAAGAAATTCATTTCCCTGAGAAACTGCCTCTCAAGCCAGTTAGCCTCTGCCGGGGACGGGGCAGCCCCCAGGCTCTTGACTAGCTTTCTAAGTGCCAGGTACCGCATGCAACAGTCAATGTCCACCCACATGGAGCCTTCTGCAACCATGAGCTAAGGCACTCTTTATGGAGAAAGCCTGCTCCTTCCTGCCTGAGCCTTGGCATTTCGTTATTTCCCTTCCAAGTTCATAGGAAACTATAAAATCAGTTCACAAAACCTTCTACAATCTCTAAACCACAATTTTGTCTAGTTCAAAAGAATGGGGTGGGGAGTCTGGCCGAGAGCCCAATTCATTCTAGGTATTTGTCTAGTAGGAAGACCATCTGAAAAGTTACAGACTGGTTAAGAATTAAACTTCACTTGACCATTAATCTCCAAGGGAAAACCTGTTTTGAACAGGGGAAGAAAAGAAAACAGAATTCCAGCACACAATAAGAGCTCTCCATTTTTTCTCTTGTATTAAAAACCCAAATTGTGGCACGTGGCCTGCACCTTTGATCCCAGCACTCAAGAGGCAGAGGCAGGTGGATCTCTGTGAGTTTAAGGCCAGCCTCATCTATAGAGTGGGTTCCAGGACAGCCAGGACAAAAAGAATGAAAACAAGAAAAAAAAAAGGAAAGAAAGAAAAGAAAAGAAAAATCCAAGCTGTATGCACCAGTGACATTAACTTTGGGTACCAGATAAGTATGAACTCATCCTTACCTAGAAGAGAGATCTTATCATCCCCCACTCACAGATGAGCTGCCACTCAAAAAGGGTACAGAAGCTGTTGAGGACACACAGGGGGCTGAAGAGATGGCTCAGTGGTTAAGAGGACTTTGGGTCTTGCGTAGGGCCCAGGTTCAATTCCTAGCACTCATGTGGTGACTTACAACTCTCCGTAACTCCACTTCTAGGTGACCCAGTGCCATCTCCTGCCTTCTATGAGCAGTAGGTATGCATGTGGTGTATAGTCATCTATGCTGGCAACACAACCATACACATAAAATAAAATTCAAAAATCTTCAGAAGAAAAAAGAAACTGGGCCTAAAGTTCTCAGTTACTGTTTGCCATAGCTCTTCTTTGCTAATGTTCACTGCCTTATTTAATCCATCTGGCAGTACCTACGTAGTAAACATTACCCCCCAGTTTATATGAAATCAGTGGGGGGAAGTGGGTTGGCTAATTTGTCCAAGGCCACACTGATGGTGAAGTCTAGGGTGACCAGCTTTAATCACTCCTGAGTTTTGGCCTTGACTTTGCACTTGGTACACAAGAAAGGGTGCCAACCTCATCATGCCCTTCACTGGTAGAGTGAGACAGTAAGTTGAATCCATGGCTCCCCTCCTTCTCGTCTCCCTGCCTAGAAGACTAGGTGACACTACAAGTGGGTGATGTCACAGCAGATTCTCATTCTGTACTCTGATTTAGGCTTAGAGAGAAAGATAAATAAAAACTGTCATTCTATTTAGATAAAAATGCAAACAGTTAACACTGAGGACTCAGCTGTGACAGCCGACTGGATGGAGACAGAGACTCCGTTCTTTAGCCAACCTTCTTTCACACATGGAACCAGGAACAATGGAGACTGTGAATGGCTCAGGCCAGCCCTGTCACCAACAGTCAGAACATACTGGAGACTATGTCCTACAGGTTCCAGGACATCATGGCACCAGTGTCAGAACTGTAAGGAAAATATAGAAATATAGAATGCAGGCTTTATAGACAGCTCACACCAGTGTGCACACATCAAGCTCGAACAATGGCCTTTGCGTTGCTGTTTAAGAACAGGGCTGAAAGAAACACCCAGAACGCCCCCTAGTTGAAAAGAGTTAATCAAAGGGTGACTCCTCACTGAATGGAGAACTATACGTTATTTAAAACGATAATCAAGAATTCTGATAAGATATATACTCCTGCAGTAGCATTATAGTACCTGCTGACAAGCAAGTTATAAAACACCTCTCATTTCCTCTGGGTTAATAAAGTGATAGTTGAAATGGAGGTCTGCAGAGCCACACTCTACAGGTTCCAGCTCCGGCCCGGCACAGTTAAGCTGTCTGACTGCCAAGCTGCTCAGGCAGGTGCATCTCAGCAGCATCAACTGAACCAGAAGTGGGAGTGGGCAGGAATCTTACTTTTAGAGATGAACTAAAGCCACCATGCATGTGAAGAGCTTAGACAGTGCAAGGCTCACAGTGCACGCTGGAGAAATGAGTGCAGCCCTCGGGGGAGTAGAAGCAGGAGATCACAAGTTCAAGGTCTCCTTCAGCTATGTAGGGAGCCGAGTCCAGCCGAGCGACTAGGCTAGTGGCCCCTGTCTCGGAAGCAATGAACAGAAAGGTCTGAGCTTTTGAAAATAAAATGCACGAACAGAATGTGGGAAACACTGACACACTGATGGGTCTCTGAGTCAGGGTCGACCTTTTTCTTCAAGCCCTACTGTTGGCTTATCTGTACTTCTCATGCTTTTATCAAAGAAGGAAACCACATGGCTTCAAAATTTGTTCTTAAAAAAGACTACAGGGAGCCAGCAAGATAGCTGAGCAGGTAAAGGTGCTTGCTGCCAAGTCTGATGGCCTGAGTTTGATCCCTGGAACCCATAAGGGGGAAGGAGAGAACCAATTCCCACAAACTGTCCTCTGACCTTCACTCATGTGGCACTGTGGTGTGTGTGTTTTCCTCTGCCCCTACCCCAACACTAAAATAAATAAGTAAATGATACCTGGCATTCCCCTTCCCCCTAAGAAAAGATGTTAATCATAGCAGATATTTAAAAACTGGAGCAAGTGTGTGGGATTTCCTGGTCTTTCCTGGTTTATACGAAGTACTTTAGTGAAGATTCCCAGGCAGGGTGAGTGCACAGAGATGGGAGAGCCTGATTTCTTTCGCAGCAATCCACTTAGTTTGAAATGGCAGGAAGTTTAGCGGATTAAGGGTATTACAGTCGCTATTCATAAAGGTGTTTTGTTAGAACTTCCAAATAGCAAGCTGGTGAAATAAGCCTCACACAGCCTTAAATGAAAGCCTGTTACAGTACTTAACATTTCCCAGAGAAGGAAAAAGACCTCCAGGTATTAATTTACCTAGAGCAGCTGCCTGGAAGATACTGTAATGGATCCATTTAGCCAGGGCTATAAAGCAGGTCACTAGTCACAGAACTAGGCAGCCTGGACCCGGAGCCCCTGGTGGAATGGTGGGACTTCAATTAGCAGTAATGAGAGGTGTGTCTGCATCCTGATGTGCCACAGCTGCACACCTGATCCAAGGGCATTTTTTTAAGCTGCTAGGATCCAGGAAGCACAAGGTAGGTTTGGCTTTTAAAAGCCACCAATGAAAATAAAAAGAGCCCACTACCCCTTGCAAGCACACCTGGGAAGAGAGAGCCATGTCAAACTCTCAGAAGGTTGGAGTCTGACCCTGACTGAAACCAGGCTTCCACTGAAAGGCCTGTGCCTCTTCAGACCCTGGAGCTATGCATTCTTGAGTTAAGGCTTCATCTACAGACCTAGACGGGCTTAGGAGAGGCTCTGTTGTGCTTTCAATGTGAAATGCTCACCACAAGCTCATGTGGTGGAATGTCTGGCTCCCAGCTGGTGCTGCTGGCTACACAGGGGTGGCGTGGATCCTTGAGAAGTGCAACCTCAGTGGAAGAAGTCGTCACTGGGGGGTGAGCCAGGAGATGTATAGCCCAGCCCTACTTCCTGTCCCTCTCTCCTCTGCTTCTAGGTCCTCTAAGATGTGAGCAGGCAGCCTTATGTTCCTGCAGCCACAGTTGCAGGCTAATTCCACTACTTAGGAGCAAGCAGCCTGTCTCCAGGCCTTCCTTCTCTATCTTGATTGACAGCATCCCCTCAAACAGCAGCAAGCCACAGGAAGTCCTTTGTCATGGTGCTGCCTGTCAGGTATCTGGTTGCAGGGACAAGAAGGTAACCAGTACAGTCTAACCAAATCTCTGCAAAAGGAATCCCATGTCTTCCCACTGCTCCTTCTGAAACCACAGTTTTAATAGGCGCCCTCCCAGTTAGGACAGCACTGGGATAGTCTTCCCCAGTGGCAAAGGGGAGGGGCACAGTCAACTGAGGCGCCCCAGTCAGTGGAAGTGTAGGGCCTGTCCCTGGGTTGCTGTCTGCTCCCAGGTGACCAGGATGTGGTTGGTGGTGAAGAAGACAGTTCCTGCCCTCAAGATGATGAGTGAGAGGCAAGGAGCAGACCTTCAGAGGATGACACTACTGGTGCTGTGATGAAGACAAGTCCATCAAGGGCCCAACGAGGGACACGTGACCTGGTCTTTGGTGAAGAGCAGTCAGGGAAAGCTTTGTGGAAAAGATGACATTTAATGTGAGTCCCCAGGAGATGAGGTAAGGGAAGAGAGGACTCTGTGAAGGCTAAGAGGTGAGAGACAGGGTTTTCAAGAGTGACTTGTAAGGTAGTGTGGTGGGGTGAGAAGGAACCAGATCTCATTGGAAGCCCAGTCATTGAGACCTGAACTTGCACCCAAGCACCATCAGGATCCCTGGCTACCAGGAAAGCTAACACAACTCTGTTTCTTTCCCACCTCAGAAGCCTCAGACAACATGGAGTTTGCCAAGCAGCTGCCTTCCTGCACTAGTACTCAATGGTCAAATCGGACACAGGGTTGATTTGGAGGCCCTTTGGCTAAATTCCCAGTGTGTGCCTGGGAGGAGAGGGAGTACCTTGCCTCAGGTCACAGAGTTTAGTGGTACATTCAAGGCTAGAGCTCAGATTGTCAACTCTCAAATATGGCCTTGCCTCTGTTTCTTTCCATCACGGATCATGAATTCCAAATTCCCACCATAAAGGCAGGGAGGTTCCAGGGATGTCTGTGCTTCTGTGTGGGGATGTACAGACTCCTATACCAGTGAATAAGGTGGGAAGGAATGGAAAAGAGCATTGATAAGAAGGCCAAGCAGCTAGAACAATCTTACTCATTTAAAGAGAAAAATGCGCATGGGACAGCAAGATGGTTCAGTGGGTAAGGGTGCTTGCCACCAAGCTTGATGACCTGAGTGGGCTCTGTGGGACCCACAGGGTGGAAGAGAAGAACTAACTTTAGCATGTTGCCCTCTGACCTCCACAATGCATACACACACACACACACACACACACACACACACACACACACACACACGTAATTTAAAAAAAAAAAAAGCAGTTGACCCAGCACTCAGAGGGTAGAGGCAGGCAGGTCTCAGTGAGTTCAAGGCCAGCCTGGTCTATATAGCGAACCCCATGACAGCTAAGGCTATATAGAAAGATACTGTTTCAAAAACAAAACAAATCAAAAAAGCAGTAAAGAAAAACATCCTTTCAATTCAATTGAATCCCTTTAAGGGAGTAAAAATGCTTCCAGCATTATCCTATTGAAAAGTATTTATGGGCTGAGAGATTGCTCAGAGGTTAAGAGCACTGACTGCTCTTCCAGAGGTCCTGAGTTCAATTCCCAGCAACCACATGGTGGCTCACAACCATCTGTAATGAAATCTGGTGCCTTCTTGTGGCTTGTAGTCATACATGCTGTATACATAATAAATAAATAAATCTTTAAAAAAAGAAAAATATTTATGACATGCCAAAAAAGTCTAGCATGTGCAGGCACACACCCCATTCTGTACAAATGGTTTATCTAGCAAAATAACCAGGGGACAGAAGAGAGATCTGAGAACTTGAGTCTTCAACTGCCAAGTGGATCAAAGACACAGGATGCCGAGAAAGCAGTACATGTGACTAAATTTAGTCTTCTCCCACACCGCTTCCCCCACTGCCAAGGTCTGCGGACTGCTGCCTGGACACTGCCTGGGGAAGCTATCTCCATAGAGCCCCCATCTCTCAGAAAGCCTCTGGCTCTCTTCTCTCAGGCTCGGGCTGACATGGATCATGAGAGGTGGTGTTTCAACTTGTTTTCCTAAAGCTCTGCCAGCTGCCAGGGACTGGAAAAGCTGTAGGAAGCTTCCAGACCTTAAGAAGTTATAGAGGAGAATCAAGGACATTTTCCTTGAATCCAGAAAAAGAAAAAAAGATCTAGAGGCAGATGAAGACAGATTGGCACACACCCTCTGACTGGTTGTAGCTTAAAATGCACAGGCGGAGTGTTCTGAAACACCGGGCTTCCGTCTCCCCACCATTCCACATCTACTCATCGCATTGCATGAACGGTGATGGGTAACCTTCGCTGTCAACTTGACTGAACTTAGGATCACTGTGAAATACACCTCTAGGTGTGTCCACAGCGGTGTACCCAGAAAGGTTTAACTGAGGAAAGAAGACAAACCCTGAATATTGGTAACACTGTGCCAGGGGCTGGGGTAATACACTGAATAAAAGAAAGTCAGCTAAGCAACGATTTTCACCTCCCCCTGCTTCTCGACTGTAGATACAGTGTAACTATGATTCTGCCACCATGGTGGACTGTACCCTTGAACTGAGTCAAAATAACGCCTTCCTTAAAGTACTTTTACACATCAACGTGAGAAGTCAGGAATACAAGGGGCTAAAGTATCATAGTATTCTCCTCCCATCTGAAAACATTCTTCCAAGCCCCACACAGCACCACAGCCCAACAGGACAATGGCGAGGGGCCAGAGGAAGGAGGTGGGACTGTATGTCAGCACAGTGGCAGGCAGCCTTGGTGGTGGCGGCTGGCTGGACCTCCTACACCTCCACTCCACAGTCCTAGTGCAGTTCACATATCAGGCGAGGTACAGGTCTATGATGAGCCCGCCCTGCCTTTCAAAGGACACCTAAGTGTTTCAAGGACTGGCTTTTGTCACCTAGCCAACCTGTCACACCTATCTTCTGGTGCCTTGGCACATGCTGCTGGCTAAATTTAAACTCTTGAGAGTCGTTTCTAACTTGACGTTTCTCTCACTCGAAAGAGGAACAGGTCGGCTTCTTTGGTGAAAATAACACAGCCCACCCAGTCCGTGCAGACAGATGGAGCCGGTCAGGGGAGTCAGAAGTGGCTCACAGCTTCTGCGCCTCCAGCAAAGTCCCCGCTCCACACCCTGTGCACACAGATGTGCCACCACATTCCTTAGTGACCTGACTCCTCTGTTTCTGTAACAGCTTACAGAAAAGAGTGTGTAAGCTGACTCTCTGTGGGCTCTCTATCTCTGCTTTCTGAGACAGGAGAAGAAATCATCATTGGAGACCAGGGGCTCTGATCCCAGCTCCACCGCCAACTGCACACACATAATTTAGCGTCTTTGAACAGTGGCCTCCCCTCATCTTTAAAATGAGCTGTGACGGGGGTACAATACCTTGCTCACATTGTGTGTGTACTACACAGGCCATGCTGGCTAGTTTTATGTCAACTTGATATAAACTAGAGTTATCTGAAAGGAGGGAACCTCAATTGAGAACATGCCTCCATAAGATCCAGCCGTAGGGCATTTTCTTAGTGACTGCTGGGGGAGGCCCAGTCCATTGCAGGTAGTACCACACCCCGGCTGGTGGTCCTGGGTTCTGAGCAAGCCATGGGAACAAGCCACTAAGCAGCACCCCTCCACAGCCTCTGCATCATCCTGCCTCCAGGCTCCTGCCCTGCTAGAGTTCCTGTCCTGACTTCCTTTGATGATAAACTGTGATGTGGAAGTGTAAGCTAAATAAACCCTTTCCTCCTTCACTTGCTTGTGATTTTGGGGTTTCATCACAGCAACAGAAACCCTAACTAAGGCACAGGCATTAGCTGCTGCAGCCAGGATCACCGGAACGGTTGCTATTGGTATTGATGTTGCCACAGTTTCTCAACTTCAGGCTCCATTTAATTCTTTGTATGTTTGTTTGTTTGTTTTTTGGGGAGGTTCTTTTGAGACAGGGTTTCTCTGTGTAGCTTTGCGCCTTTCCTGGAACTCACTCTGTAGCCCAGGTTGGCCTCGAACTCACAGAGATCTGCCTGCCTCTGCCTCCCGAGTGCTGGGATCAAAGGCATGTGCCACCACCGCCCAGCTCCATTTAATTCTTAACATGAACACTAAAGGTTATATTGACTCTGCGAGAGTTTGGCAGGATCAAAGAATGGTCAGAACTCAGCACAACTGCTCTGGACTGCATGAGTTGACCGACCTGGAATCACAGGGTGGTTATCTCTCAGACTTTGGTGTTTAAAGTGTTAAGATAGACAGCGGGATAGGGTGTTTCACTGAACCTGGAGCTCACAGATTCAGCTGGACTTTCTGACCAGGATACCCCTGGACCCTCCTCCTGTCTCTGATTCCCTAGTGCTGGGATTACAGGTACGTATGCGGGGCCTGGCTTTTTTATATGGGAGCTGGAGATTTGAACTCGGGTCCTCACACTTGTGCGGCGAGACACTTAACCAACTTAACCCCCTCCCACGCCCTGAGCCTTTGCCTTTAAGTGAGCTGCCTTGGGTTCAAAGTCTTCCATCAAATGAAGCATTAGGGAAAAGGGAGGCAAGAGGAAACCTACCTTACGGGAACTTTCGGGGACAGCCAGGCTGAGCCTTTCTTGGAAGGAAGCACTGTGAGAAGGAGCAGTGCCCTGGCCAGACGGACATCAGATTGTTGGCATCAGAGCCTCTAGCTCTGTGCTTCACTGGCACTAGGTGGCCCTTTCTTTGCATGCAAGCATGACTCCAGTGTGTCCAGAGTCCGTGTCTGCACACTGCCAGGCTCCTGGGGGTGTGGCTAGCTCCACGACCCTGTATACTTAAGGCAGCAGGAAAGTGGAAGCCCGAGAAGGTATGGCTTACACTAGGACCCCCAGCTCTAAAACTCAGGGTTCCTCCCAGGCCAGCTCAACTTGAGCAGGCTCTCCTTTTGGCTTTTCAGATCTGTCTGGGAACACGCAAAAGAAACAGCAAGCCTCTTGCCTGAATATGGAGGGGACTCAGGTCAGTGGAGCAGCAACTATCATTGGAACTTGGGGATTCTGGGTAAGCCTCTGTAAGGCCTCTGGAGTTTAAGGAGCCCCAGAAATTGAGCCCAGTTTCTTAGGGGGTCTCAGGGTTCACCAACAAGCAAGGGCTGGGGATTCTTTTCTATAACCCCAACTTCCCATGAGTCCTCTGTAACCAGACATGATTAGCACTCTGCTAAAACTGTAACAAGAACATCTAAACTCAGTGAGTGGATGGCTGAAGGAGAGGAGCACTAGATTCAAGCCACTTGGGGCAGCCAGCAACAGTGGAGGCCTCTGCTCTCACCCTGGGCTGTCAAGAGGCAGATGGAAGCAGGCAGACACGGAGCCAGAGTAGTAGTGTAGGTGAGCCATCTCTCCAGCCCGAGCGCCGCTTCTTACACCTGCTTTCTGTGTGACTCCAGATTCATAACGAAGCCTCTCCAAGTCAGCTGTGCCACCTACCTGGGGGTTAGTGGGCAGTCCTTCCTTCAGGGATGAGTATGCAGATGAGTGCAGAGCTCACCTCTATCCAGGTCACCAATCACCAGCTGTAGTTCCTAGTCACCTGACTCGGTATATTCTCAGCACCCAGCAGAGGCAGAAAGGCTGTTTTTCCCTACCCTGTCCAACCTCAGGACCCACCTCCCCCACCCTCGTTTCTCCTACAGTGACCTCTTGGACTCCAATTGGAGGGTGTGTTGCTTAGCAGAGAAAGCATCTCTCCAGCCTGGCTTCCTCCCAGTTGCTGGGAGAGCCATGCCCTCTTGGCTTCGCAGCCCACTTACTTTGAGAGCTGGTCACTCAGTGTTTGTACAGTGTTTAATCATTAGGAGGTGGAGGGTCTAATACCGGGGGCCCAGGGCATCTGCAAATAAGTCAGCTATTTGCCTCTGTCCATCAAAGTCTGTTTTCGGAAGGCTTCTCTGCTGAGACACAGAGCTGACCTCTGACATAGTGGGCTCCCAGATGCTGGGGGAGCTTATTCTCCTCCAAGGACACAGAGGTGAGGTGTGGGTAGAACATCAGTCTTGTGACATAAACTGTCGCCATCCAAGATGGGATTGCCTCTTCCCAGCGCAGAACTCCCATCCTGGGATCGTGTCTTTTCCTCCAGCCCTCCCCACTCAATCTGAACCGCTTCACCTCCCCTGACTTGTTTTGCAAGGCCTGACCCAGCTTTTGCAGCAACTCTCCATGCCCGTTGTCCTGCCACTTGATCTGGAAATGTGACTAGCCTGAGTACCAGTCCCTTCTCTTGGCAACTCCCAACCTGGAGCTGTTACACCAGGCGGAGGGTGTTGGTATCCCAGAAGCCCGCTCCAGTTCACCCTCCATGTCCCCACACCCCCAGCACAGTACCTCACATGCAGGGTGATCCCCACTGTTTGCAAGTCCTCATGAGGTGGGGGTGTGGATTGAATAGCTCATGTTGAAGTTTAACCCCAACTTGAGAGAATTTGTAGGTAGCAGCTGTCTTTGGGATGTGAGGGCAGAGCCCTTATAAAGTGGGATTAGCAGCCTTTCAAAAGGCTCTAAATTCCTTTGCACTTCCAACTAGAGAGGATGGAAGGAGGAGGGCCCTTGCCAGAACCTCTCATGCTGGCTCCTGCCTGGGCCTTCTGGCTTATGGAGCTGTGAGAGCAAATGTCTGGTGTTTCTAAGTCTACAGTAGCATGCACATCTCAGGACAGGTGGCACAGCCACACCCACAGGTCACCTTAACCAGCCTGTTATGTGTCAGAGCCTGTATTATTAGGTTCTGGGAACCCAATGACAAGTAAAATACTCTTGGTCTTTAAGTCTAGCATTACAAAAATAGGAAACAATTCAAGATTAGGTTAGAAGTTAGAATAAAGGACCACACAGGCTCCTTTGTATGCATCAAGGGAAGGAGCAGATGACAGGATTCTGAAGGGATGCTCATGCTAGCCTGGCCCAGAGCAATGGCCGGAGCAAGAGGAAACGCCACGACAGGGTTGCAGCTTGCAAAGCCATCAGAGGTGCTTGGTACCCCAGGTTGAGAAGTGGAGATGACACCAGAGAGGTGGCAGGGCCAGGCCGGGAGGCCTTTTATGCCATCTGTGACATGGAGCCCCAAAGGCTTTTTAATGGGTCAGATCTTCATCTGAGGGTCACAGACCGTGCTGGGGTAACGGGAGTGTAGCAGGGCTGGTATACAGGACAGTGACTGACACTAAGGGCAGCCAAGGAACAACAGCAGAGGTGCCAAGTACGAGCCATGTGCCAGCTTTGTGAAGGGACTCCAACCCCAACACAAGAGGCTGATTTGGGGGACACCAGAGAGGCCAAGTCATTAGCTCGATAAGTACTGCTTGTTCAAGGAGGCCTCCCTCCCAGATTCCTGTAGGGGACATTCAAGACGGGTCTGCCCACAGGAGCTCTGCAGCTTGCAGACTCTGCTTACCACCCTTTTATTCCAGATCATTAAGACTTCGGCCCTCTGGAGGCTTCCTAGGGGCCTTTGTTTAAAATGAGAAGCCAACCACGTTTAATTGCTTCGGCCAGACACTATGCCTCCCTCCCCCAATCCCTCCCAAGGCAGCTTCGTCCTCAGCTTGTCTCGAAACATAATCAGGGCCTGTTCGGAGGCCCTCCTCAAATTATGGTTCTGATCTTTTGCTCCAAAGAGAGCTGGAATTATAGCTTGGCACGGAGAGAAGTTCAAGTCTACAGGGTCATAAACCCTTTCATGCTCTGTTTCAAGACCTCTGCTGGGGATTTTAGCAGGTTTGCACCTCAGATGTTGCCCTGGGCGGGGATGGGGGTGGGGGTGGGGGAGTTAGAGCAGACCTCCTGTGAGGCGGTGCACATCAGCTTTGGCTAGTTACCGGCTGGGGGTCCCAGGCCTTCAGGTTTCTGTTTCTACTCCCCTGCCAGACTTTGACAAGGACAAGAGCAGCAGGTGGGCAAGAGCTGAGGGAGACTCCCCCAAAGAGAACCGTAGTTCAGGGGACACCGTGGCCATGCTGCTGGGCGCAGGGTTACAGGGTCCATTTTATAACCTGGCTTTCTGATGCAGTCACTTCAGTTTCTGGTACCCTTCTGTTCTCATCTGTGAATCCAGCAAGATTCTAACTCATTGCCAAATGGCACTGGCTGCCATGCATTCTAATCTATCCCTGAATGGCACTGGCTGCCAGGCTTTCTAATCCATCACCCGATGACAGTGACTGCCAGGCTCTCTAATCCATTACTAAACGGCACTGGGAAGCAGGCATTCTAATCGATCACCAAATGGCACTGACTGCTAAGGATGGAAGGCGTTCACTAACCTTGCACTGGCATGGTCTCACACCCATTACCTTTGCGGCTTCCCAGTGAGGAAAACACACACACGCTTGAACTCAGGATAGCTAACTCACCTGGCCTCCAGATGTAGCTGGAAGCCTGAGGTATGTTGGGAGTCATTGCAAAGGCTTCTGGGTAGAGAACGCACAACTCAAAGTCTAGAGTAGGACACGGGTCACGAACTAAAACGATTTTTCTAAAAAACGGTAGTAAGTTGCGTCTGTGGTCGCTCAGTCTCCCAAGAGGAACCTCCTAGACATCCATGTTCTGAAGGTAGGTGAAGGTCCCGGCTGCAGGAGGGGTACCTGAGGTCTGAGGGGATGGCACACCACAAGCTGTAGTCTGGGCCACTGGAGTGGTTCACATCTGGGGGGATGTCCTATTCTGTGGGCCACAGCTCAGCCCTGCTGCTTCCACTGTTCGGTTCTAGGGGCTTGGTGCCTGCATCATGCTCCTTATTTAAACATTCCGCACATCAGTCACCACAGTGTGCCTGTTCTTTGATGGTTTGAATGAGAATTGTCCCCCATAGTCTTGGGCATGTGAGCACTGGGTCTCCTGTTGCTGGTGCTATTTGGGGAGGTTTAGAAGGTGTGGGCTTTGTTTAAGGATGTATATGTCACTAGGGCTGTGCTTTGAAAGTCTAAAGACCCCCTGCGGCTGCCCCCAGCTCATTGTCTCTGCTTTGTGATTGCAGTTCAAAACAGGAGAGAGCCCTCAGCCTCCTCTTCCTGTCTCCGTGCCTGATGCTTCCTGCCCTGGCTCCCCACCACGACAGCCCTGGACCCAGAAATGCAGATAAACTCTTCCTTCCCTAAGATGCTTCTGGCCATGTGTTTTATCACAGCACCTAATACATGCGCAGTCATCATTCACCCATCCTCCCATTCACTCATTTGATGGGGGAGTATCTTCTCGTATGCTGTGAATATGTGTTCTCTGATTGGTTGATAAATAAAGCCATTTGGCCTATGGCAAGGTAGCTTCGAGGCAGGTGGGAAATTCAAAGAGAGAGACAGGAAGAAGGTGGAGGGAGACACCAGCAAGCCACCCGAGGAGCAACATGTAATGGGAGACAGGTAAAGCCACAGACCATGTGGCGATACATAGATCAATAGTTATGGGCTAATTTAAGATATAGGAGCCAGCTAGCAAAAAGTTTGAGTCATGGCCATGCAGTTATAATTAATATGAGCCTCTGTGTGTTTACTTGGGGGATGAGAGTGGGAGAGATTTATCCCAATCGCCGGCAGGCTGGGACACAGGAAATCTTCTGACTCATTTATTCTTTATGGTCTAAATAAAAGGAGCAAACCCTCTAAAAGGGGCACTGTCCTAGGAGAGGGGGTTGGCCCATAAATTCAGCTGGTTTTGTTTTACTGATGCTTACACTATCCGGTAAGATGATACGCATGAAAACAAGGGGTGTGGCCAGGCGTAGTGAGAATATGATGCTAGCACTCAGGAGGCAGAGACAGGAGTCCCTCCATGTGGGATGAGCTCTTTCCAGAAACCACTTTGACAACTCAGTCTTCAAGAACCCCGGCTTGGCCAGGCAGTAGTGGCACATGCTTTTACTCTCAGTACTCTCAGAGGCAGGTGGATCTCTGTGAGTTCGAGGCCAGCCTGGCCTACAGAGCGAGATCCAGGACAGGCTCCAAAGCTACACAGAGAAACTCTGTCTCGAAAAACAACATCACCAACAAAAGAACACTGGCTTGCAAAAGCCAAAGCCACAGGTCTGGTAGCAGGTAAAGAAATAGGGTCCAGAGAGAGGTAGCACCTGTTAAAGACATTTGGTGGTGGCAAGCCAGGGTTAGAGCCAAACCTCTTGGTCCCTGGCATACCTACTGTGTGGACTGTACCAAAACTACCATCAAAGGGATAGGCTGTGCTTTTCACCTGACTTCCTCAGAGTTCATGATCTCCAGGGCTACGCACTGAGACCAGTTTTCTCCCCAGAGGCCAAGGATGGGTAGGTGTTATCCAACTTCTTCATTGGCAAAGTGGGCAGCCAAGCACCGATGACCCAGGGCACATGGAGCCTTGCCATCAGAAGCTCCCACAAGATGTGAACGGACCAGAGAGGAGGTCTTGAGAAAATGCATTGATGCACAAAGTAACCTTGGATTAGCTGTCTGGGTGGCACAGCTGAGCAGCAGACCAAGACAGACGTCACAGGGAAACCAGGGATACTTCTGCGGTGGCCAGTACAAGGGTCACTTCAGACACCAGGCTAGTTACAACCAGAGCTATCCTGTCAGGAACAGGCAGCATGGCTGGGCTGCTGTTTATTTATTATATTACTATTATTATTATTATTATTATGGCTTTGTTATTGCTGTTTGTTTTTCAAGATAAGATTTCTCTATGTAACCCTGGCTGTCCTGGAACTTGTTTTGTAGATCAGGCTGGCCTCAAACTCACAGATCTGCCAGCCTCTGCCTCCCGAATGCTGGGATTAAAGATGTGAGCCACCACTGCCCAGTCTGGACTGCTTTTTAAAGTGACAGAAGGGAGCCAAGAGGTAGAGGCAGGAGGGTCATGAGTTCAAGGACATCCTTAGCTATAAAGTGGGTTCCAGGCCAGCACAGACTAGGTGAGGCTCTGTGTCAAAGAAAAAATATGCATATAAACATATATGCACAGACATAACAAAGGGTATTAAAAAGCAAAGAGAAATCCCACATGTACCAGACAATAAGTAGGCCTACTTGATACTTGGGTAAAGTTTCTTTCTTTCTTTCTTTCTTTTTTTTTTTTTAAACTTTATTTTATATGCATTGGTATGAAGGTGTCAGATCCTGGAGATCTGAACTTACAGACAGTTATGAGCTGCCATGTGGGTGCTGGGAATTGAACCCGGGTCCTCTGGAAGAGCAGCCAGTGCTCTCAACCATTGAGCCATCTCTCCAGCCCCCTTGGGTAAAGTTTCTAAAGGATATTTTATTTTTCTCTGTGTATGTGTGTGTACATTTATACGCATGCACATTTGTGTGAGTCTTGGCACATGTGTGCCAAGGCCCCTGGATGGAGATCAGGGGGCAGCTTCATGTGTTAGGTCTTGCCTTCGCTGTCTCCCTCATTTGAGACAGGGTGTCTTGAATGCTATGGCATATGCCAAGCTAGGTGGGTAAGTGACAAGCTTCCAGGATTCTCTGTCTCACACCAGGACTTCAGATGTGCACTAGTAAGCCTGGATTTACTGAGTTCTGCATCTCTAGACCCAGGTCCTCATGCTTGTTTGTATTGTACCCACTCACTGAACGAACCATCTCCCAAGGCCAACTAACAGATCTTTCTCTGTAATTTAGAGTATGATGTATGTGTGTGTGTGTGTGTGGGGGGGGTGTTGGCTAGTTTTATGTCGACTTGGCACAAGCTAGAGTCATCAGAGAGGAGGGAGCCCCAACTCAGAAAATGCCTCCATAAGATCCTGCTGTAGGCAAGCCTGTAGGGCATTTTCTTAATTAGTGATTGATTGTGGGTGGTGCCATCCCTGGGCTGTCGGTCCTGTGTTCTATAAGAAAGCAGGCTGAGCAAGCCATGTGGAGCAAGCCAGTAAACAACACCCCTCCATGGTCTCTGCATCAGTTCCTGCCTTCAGGTTCCTGCCCTGTTTGCGTTCCTGTCCTGACTGCTTCAGTGATGAACAGTGATGTGGAAGTGTAAGCCAAACAATCCCTTTCCTCCCCAACTTGCTTAGGTCATGGAGTTTCATCACAGCAATGGTAACCCTAACTAAGATAGGGTGTAGGCTCACCTCAGTGTGTGTCTGGAGGCCAGAGAACAACTTTGTGGAGGTATTTTTCTTCCTCCCACTTTTATAAGGGTTCCAGGGATCAAACTCAGGGCTGTGTTAGGCACTGAGCCATCTTGCTGACCCTGAGAATCTTTGTAACCACCATTTGCCAGAAAAACAAAACCAGCAAACTTCCTGCCACTCGTTAGAATAACGTGTCCCCACAGTAGAACCACAGTGTACACATGCTCACACATATTTCTAGCACTTGGCTTGACTATAAACTTCTTGCAGAAGGACTGTGTCCTGCTCACCTTTAGACTCCAAGGTGCATAGTAAGTGTTCAGTAAATGTTAAGTCATCAGCTTTTCTATGCTGTCATACAGCTGACATGCAGCTGATACATAGTATGGGGCAGCTACCATCTTCCTCATCTACTTCAGGACTTTCCTCCACAGAAGGGAACCACAAAGCTCCTGGAGGACACGTGGTCACCCTGTAACGAATACACAGTAAATAGGGTTCTCGCAGGATTGGATCCATGATGGGGGGTATGGGGATACAAAGTCCATGTTTCCCCATGTAGTGAGACAGTGTAAGTCACTGTGTCTGCTGCTCTTCTGGCACACCTATAGTGGTACTGTACTTCACTTCACATGGAATGTAAGTGGAGCCAAATGACTTCCTTCGGCCAACATGGTCATTCTGAGGCTTTCAGAGATGTGTGGCTCACCACACTTGCCATCTCTTCACCATGGGACTATTAATTCTCAGTCTGAACAATGGTCCCTCTGGCACTCTGGTCCCCAGTAAGAGCAACACAACCTTCTACAGTGACCAGATGATAAGGGTGAGAAGTTTTGGAGTTGCTTGTTATACAGCATAACCTAACTTATCCTAACTGATCCTTTGGTTCATCACATGAAGTTATTTTCTGCTGCGGGACATACTCTGGCTGGGTTTCAGGGCCTAGGCTTTGGGGTGCTGGAGGATTGAGAGCAGAGGAAGTTTTCCAATTTCTGCCCTTTCTCTTGGGTCCCTCATTCCAGTTTTTACCACAGTAGACATCTTTCTATCACAACTTTAAGTACACAAGTTATCTTTTATAAATTACTTTTATGTATATGAGCATTTGCTTGCATGTATATCTGTGCAGTATGTTCATGCCCAGTGTCTTTGGAGGCCAGAAAAAGACATCAGATCCCCTGGAACTGGATTACAGATGGTTGTTAGCTACCATGTGGGTGCTAGGAACTGAAGGTCCTCTGGAAGAGCAGCCAGTGCTCTTAACTGCTGAGTCGTCTCTCCAGCTCCCATATAATTTCTCTTTCAACCACTCTTGGAAGGGCACCGCTTACAGAAAAGTGTCTTTGGGGGTCATAGCTATGTTCTCCAGCCCCCACTCAGCCGTGTCAGGGGTGGAGTGTCTCACGGGGCCAGCACACCTCTTGCCCTGTCTCTCTAAGTGGGAACAGGGCGGGTGAGAGTCAGTGCTCCAGGCTCGGCAGGCTGTAGGTTCCCAGGCCTTTACAACCCTCTGGAGAATTCCTCTGCAGCTTAAGGTGCAGATGGTCTGCTTCCTGTCATCACCGCCCCCTGTTCAACCCAGGTGGCCTCTGCCCACAGAAGCAGCCTCTCCTTAAAAAGGAAGCCAGTGGCAGGGGCAGACTGGGGCCCTCCAGGAAGGCCAATGCGGTAATTATCACCCTGTTACAACGGAAATAGAGATTTGCCTCCAAGGCCCCTTTTATGGGCTTTGAAACAGTGACTTTCACTCTCTCCCACTTTGTTCCTGGACACACAGGAGGGAACAGGGAGGGGTGGGGCATGGAAAGGATAGGGAGGAAGCCTGAGGAAGAGTGCAGACAGGCTTCTGGGCTACAGATGTCCATCTATAGAGAATGGGTATAGGCCTGTGTGCAGGCCATAAAGAAAAAGTGTTCCTGGACGTAATGGGCATCACTGGGAGTGATGAGGGCCCTTGGCCTTCAAAATGAGAAGGAAGAAGAAGGAGAGGATGGGGGTGGGAGTAAGTAGAGGGTGGGGGTGGGAGGAGGGCGTGGGAGGAGGGAGAGGAAGAGAGGGAGAGAGGGAGAAGCTTTCTATGTTGTAGGTAGAGAACCTCCTGTTACTGCTTGAATATAAAATTGGCCCCCAATGGCTCCTGTGTGAAGGCTCTCTGCTGGTCCTGACGTGAAGAGGTAAACAGGACACAGGCACACCAGTTTCTTCATTGATGGACTCATCCTCTGATGTGTTCACACTGAAGGGACTGTTAGGGGACAGGGTCTGGCTAGAGGAAGTGGGCCGACCCCTGGAGGCCTGCTCTTGAAGGCACAGCCTGTTCCTGGCTTCTTCCTGCCTCTCTCCCTGTCAGCCATGCAGCGAGCAGCTCCTTCAACTGTGCCCTTAGGTCAGCTGCATCTACACAGCCAGTTCCAGGCCAGTCAGAGTTACATGGCAGTCCTCTGTCTCAGAAAACGAAAATAAAAACTAAAATGACGGGTACAGGGACCATACAGCTGTTAGCCAAGACTGGGAAAGTAAGTCCTTGGATGACTTCAGAAACTTGGCAAACTCCGGTAGCACTGGACTTCCTATGTCACTAAAAAGATGCAACGTCAGACTTTGACATCATTAACTCTTCCTCTAACCGATGCCACAAAATGACAGAATTCCCAGTGTCCCTACTCGGAACCTGTAAGGAGGCCAAGCAGGATGGACGAATGTGCTGCTGGGTGTTCAAAATGGTGGCTTTGTTCTATGTAAGTCACATCCTGGCAGGTTGTGGGCTCTTGTACTCTGGGGACAGAGCTAAGCTTGGCTTTGCAGGCTGCTCTGTATCAGGCTGCAGTCACAGCTTCTTACCAGGAGCCTTGCTGTCACAACAGCGTCCCAATTCAAGTGGGAATCGGGCTGGCTTTGAAGGCCGGGGTCAGGGGCCAAGTACAGGCTACACAGCCTGCATGTGTCCTGTGTCTGTTTTCAAAAGCAATCTCAAAGCTTTACTCACACAAGTACCATCTGGAGAGTGAAAGGACGTCCATAATGTGTGGGGAAAACCCTCTCCTTTCTGCTCGGTTTCCTAGCCTGATCTAAGGTACACATTGAGTCCTGTCCTGGTGACTGGAAGTGCCAGCAAGGAGGAACATCTATCTAAGTGTTCCTCCAAGTAAGTGCTCCTCCAAGTCTGTTGCCTGCCAATCCACAAGGGTTGCCAAGATCCCTGGACACAGGCCCTTTGCAGTGTCCAAGAGAGAGAGTAACAAGTGGCAACTTTCTACTGAGCTTTCTGCTTATAAAGCACCTGACTTGCTAGAATCCGAGAGTTCCCGACATGTTCAGGGGACGCAATGCTCCCTGCAGAGGCCATCTGACTGACAGCCCTGCATGTCACACTTCTTCCTCCTCAGCAAGTGCCCTTCATTGTTATCTGGGGCCTATTATGTGTAATGAGCCACCTCCATCTGTTCCAGCTGATGCTTCCTCCACAGCTGGCTGGCTCTTCTTCGCTGGACGCAGTTGCTGATCACTATCGGCAAGGGACTGGGACCCAGGGTGACAGCCCTGAAGAGTGACAGGAGATCAAGGGGACTTGGCATTTTGAATTTATCATCTTTATTATTTCTCAGAACTGGCTGATGACATAAAGACTCAAGCTGACAAGTTTTTATCTGCGGGCCCTCTGAAGACACACATTCCGACTGGTGACTTTCAGTGACTCCAGTGATACATCAGGCCATGCTGCAAATAGCCGTGGTCTGTCTGGGGTCTCAGGACCTAGGCTAGTGACTTTCCTAAGCCCAGGGTGCTCTGTCCTCCGAGTGCCATCTTTCCTTGGCTGAGAACTAATCGGGGCTAATGTCTCCATCGTTTCCCATTTCCTCAGTAGCCTACTGTTCATGCGTGAAACCATAAGCAAGGACGCAGATTTCTCTTTTTACCTAAAACTTCCTGGAAATTATCTTAGTTCTTAGGCCTTTGTTTTCCGGGTTGTAAGGGAAGGATTCTGGTCGCTTTAAATGGCTTAAAGAATGTACTTTCAGTACCAAGGGGAAGAAGAGCCTACCCAATTTGCATACTCACCATCTGTGGTACACTCCTTTGATGGTTCATTGTGCTGTCTCACGCCTACACAGTTCTTACCATAAACAATGTTTGTAAAATCATAATGTGCTGGCTGTAAGTCCCAGCAAGCAGTAAAATTAAAATATAAATGTTAAAAAGGATTAGTTCCCTATCATACAACTATTTCCTATGCTACAGTTAGCCCCCGACTTTGTGAAACGTTCGCTTAGCACGGGCACGTGGAAGAAGTATTTGGAGAATACTGTAAGTAAGTCTACGAAGGACTGGAAAGCTCAGGAAAGAGCTTGCCTTGCAAGGATCAAGACCTGAGTCTGGTTGCTGAAAGTTGTGTAGTGACAGGAGGATCCCAGGGCTTCCTGGCTCACCAGCCTAGCCCACTTGTCAGTGAGAAATCCAGTCTCAAAACAATAAAGGGATTGGGTAGACACCTTGATGGCTGTGAAATCATGAGACTGGAGTTTGGATCCACTCATGTACCAACCAGTGTCCCTATAAACACCCATAACACTGGCTCCTGGGAAGCAAAGACAGGAGGCTCTCTGGGGCTTGCCAGCTTCCTGCCTAGCTGAGAAAACCAGAGGCCCAGGTTCAGGGAGAGACCCTGCCTCAAAGACATAGTGCTAGAGGCAAGTACCTGACACCCTCTTCTGACCCGAGGACCAATACCTGTCATTCTTGAGCCTCTCCCGGCACACACACACATATATTCATATGTACCTACACGCATATGTGCACCCACACTAATATGCATACACACACAGAAAGAGATAAAACCACAGCTATTTCCACTAGCCAGGAGAGCAGCATCACCATGGTCTAGTCACAATAGCTATGGAGCTTACAGAAATTTAGCCCATTCCACAAGGATACAAATATATCCCCGCTAGTAACCTAGAACTTACAGAAATCAGGAAGACAGTTTATAAAAGTCTTTTGTTGGTGTTGAAAAAGAAGCCCCTTGAGTTAACTTGGCTGCCTATCTACTTAGTCCTTAAATGATCACACCAGGCATGGGGAGGTCCCGAAGACATTGCCATTAATTTGTGCTATAATGAGACAATGGAACAAGTGGCTTCCGTCTTTCCAATCCTACCCCGACATCTTCAAAAAGAGGCAAGAGGCTCAGCTGTTATCCATGATGATTCCCTCAGGCCTCCAGTGAAGCATTAGATAAACGGCCATTGCAGAGGCTTCTGCTGCAAGGGGAGGCTGACCTCGTGAGGCTGCAAACAGACACAGTAGCCAGCTGCAACAGGATGAGGACAAGCAGAGAGACTGGACAAATGATAACACCCCCAGTGAGACAATGCTGTAGACACTGGATATTTTCTCCTGGTGATGGTCACTATAAAGATTTTAGTTGCAGGGTTTACACTTTAGAAACTGAAGCTTTTGGGGCTTGAGAGCTGGCTCTTAGGCATCTAAGAGTACTGGCTGCTCTTGTAGAGTACCACAGTTTGATTGCTCTCACCTTCATGGCAGCACACAACCTCCTGCAATTCTAGTTCCAGGGACTCTGATGCCCTCTTCTGGCCTCTGCAGGCACTGCATGCATATGGTGAACATACATATATGCAGGCAAACAGCCATACACATAAAAATTAAAAATAAAAAGAGCAGTCTCGGAGGTTTCTACAACCAAGTCCAGTCCTGCCTCCCTTCACCTTCTTGTCCTCCACCCACCCTTTGTGTTATTTGTTTGGAGACAGGGTCCCTTGACAAAATAGCCCTGGCTGTCCTGAAACTCACTGTAGACCAGGCTGACCTTGAACTCACAGAGATCTGATTGCCTCTACCTCCCAGGTGCTGGGATTAAAGGTGTGGGCCACCATCCAGCTAGTTTTCTGATTGTTTGCTTGAATGCTACTGAGGAGCAAACCCAGGTCTACAGGCATCCTCAGTAAGTACTCTACCAACCAAGTACCCTCAGCCTTTGAAGGGATTTTTTTCAAACCAATAATTTTACAGACTAGCAGAAACAAAAGCTAACTGGAGGCAGAACTTTGGTAAGAAGGCTTTGTTGTCCTCAGTGTAAATGACCACACTGGACCCTGGGGGACTCAGAGGAAGATATGCTGCATTAGATACTGGGCCAGGCCCTGCAGTCCTGACAATGACCTTGGCACTCCCCCTACTCAGGTTTCCTAGCCTTGCCCCAGAGCAGTGGTTCTCAACCTGTGGGTTCTGACCCCTTTGGGGGGTCAAATGACCCTTTCACAGGAGTTGCCTAAGAGCATCAGAAAACACACATTTACATTATGATTCATAACAACAGCAAAATTACAGTTATGAAGTAGCAATAAAAATAATTTTATGGTGGGGGGGGTCACTACAACACGAGGAACTGTATTAAAGGGTCCAGCATTAGGAAGGTTGGGAATCACTGCTCTAGAGACCTTGAGGATTCCTCTTCCATTGTTGGGCAATAGTTCAGTATTGGTCTTTTATAACGTGGCCCTGCTCCTCTGAAGCAAGCCATAGAGCTACATAACTCACTGAGCATTTTTTAAAAAATGTGTGTGTATATGTGTATCACTGTGTGTATGTATGTATCAGTGTGTGTATGTGTATCAGTGTGCATGTGTGTGTATGTGTATCAGTGTGTTTGTATGTGGGATGTGTGTGCAGGTGCCCACAGAGACCAGAGGAGGGCATAAGACCCTCCAAAGACTGGCATTAAAGGGGTTTGTGAGCTGCCCAATGGGTTCTCAGAACCAAACTCCTCTGGAAGAACAGCAAGTGCTCTAAACCTTGGGTCATCTTTCTAGTCGCTCACCTCCTGGAGCAGGAAAGTGACCCTGCCTCACAACATGGCTTTCCAAAACCCAAGAGCAGCACCCTAAAATACACGGGAACTTCAAATCACTCCTCTCTCAGTTCCCTGCTACATCTTATCAGTCTAGATGTGGAAGAGGTCACATGAGCCAGATCATTCCCGAATAGTCAGATGGCTAACGAGTACCCAGATTGTACATTGAGAGCCAGAAAGACAGTGCACCCCTCATTTCCTAGCTTGCTCAAGGCCAGGAAATTGGTTTATGTTTTTATGTTCAAGTCAGGACTAGAAACCCGGAGGCCAAACACTCATTCTTTATGGGAGGGTGGACACACGTTCTTGTCTCTGACCATGGTGTTGAAAGCCTGACTGGCCCCTATTAATGGCAGCTCCTTACGGTGTGTCAGTTGAGTCTGTACCCTAAGCTTCAGCACCAAGCTCCAGACGGCAGGGGACTTTGGTAAAACCTCCTCAGGCATGGCCTGATCTCCACTCTACACAGAGACCTTCTGGATATCTCAAGGTGCAATACCTAGAAAGCTGACTAATGAGAGAGGAAGTGAGGCAGATCCCTGGGGCCTGCTGGCTGAGAGGCGCTGAGTAACAGTCAAAACAGCAACAAAACCACCGGAGCCTGAACTCTGCTCTTGCTAAGGTTGACGATGTAACTCAGGGGTAGAACGCCGACTGACATCATAAGGCCTGTCCCACCCCCAGCACCACTGCCAAATACGTACACACAAATACACACGCCTGATACCATATGCAAGCAAGATCCAGGAACCACGGCGGCTCTCTCCTATCTTTGTGCCAGCTCCTAACGCAGGTACCACCTCAGAGCACACCCATACACTCTCCCAATATCATGACCAGCATTTCACAGGCCACTCTCAAATGGCTTCTGCATGCGGCTAAGTCCAAGTGCAGCATGCCTACCTGTCGGCATCTCCGAGGCCCAGGGAGGTATTTCGTTGCAGGGTCTCTCGCACCACAGCCATCCCATCAGGAAGCCGGTTCAGGCGGCGAGTGTAGAGGCCAAGTCCACCATCAGTCATATACCTTGGAGAGAAGAGGATGGGACATGGATATGGTCAAAAGCAGCTGCACAGTCTTGCCATTGTATCCAGAAACCCTGCGCCTTGTGCTCGAAGGGGAAGGAAAGATTCCCCAGGCTCTGTCACTATAGCCCAAGGAAAACCCGGCTGCTGATTCAGTCTAGGATCTTGAGGGACGGGGAGAAAGCAGCTAAGCTTAATGAATCCAAACTCACGGGAATCTACGAAGCAGAAGGGAACGGGTGAATAAAATCAGCTGTCAGATGTATTTATGACATGCTTCTGAATGTCAGCAATTATGCAAGCAGGTGTTTCACTGACGTCATGTAAACAGAACTGACAAGTCCTTAGCGCACACTCTGGGCAAGACAACTATGGGATGGAGAAAGCAGGCAAGCCTTTGGAGGAGAGGGCAGGAAAAGATGGAGGATGGAGAAAGGCTCCCGGAGTGGCAGCCCTCGCAGCTGGGTCTCACAGTGTGAAGAGTGTCCAGTTGCACCTTCGACACCGATGTCTTCAGAGGTTTCCCACAAGGCTCTGGGAGTGACACTCACGCCCATTTATCCTTGGCCATGCTTAAAGCTGTCTTCTGTTGGACTCACTATTGTCTGGGGGTGGGGGGAGAACCCCCAGAGCTTTCTGAAGAGATGCCTTAAAGACTACCAACCAGAGTCCCTGCAAGCAGAGCTACTAGCCAGAGCTTCAAGCACAGAGCATCTGTGCCCTGTTCTACCTTGGCTACTCCCTACCCTCTACAGGAACTGGTTAGGTGGTCCTCCCTACCCCCTACAGGGACTGGTCAGGTGATCCTCCCTACTCCCCTACAGAGACTGGTCAGGTGATCCTCCCTACTCCCATACAGGGACTGGTCAGGTGGTCCTCCCCTACCTCCATACAGGGACTGGTCAGGTGGTCCTCCCCTACCCCCATACAGGGACTGGTCAGGTGGTCCTCCCTACACCCTACAGGGACTGGCTAGGTGGTCCTCCTCATTTTCAAAGGAGAATGGGTAGCAGAGGTAAACTTAGGCAGAGTCAGCAGAGCACTGTACTTGATCATTTTTGATCCTGCACGGGCCCATTAAATCATCGGCTAGGTTTCTAAAAAAGACTTCTGTATTTCAAGTCTAATAACATGGAGCTCAGAGTCCTGGGAGTCACTGTGTTCTTAGTTGGCTGAGCTGAATCATGGGCGGTTTCCTGCACGTGGCCTCTCAGCTTATTATGTATGGAGTGGCTTCTGAAGTACTGGCCAACCCTGGCTGCACCTGCTTTACATCTTTCTTGGGAGAATAGAATTGAGAGGTGCTGAGTTTGTTTGGCAGAGTCAGGGTAGCCAAGGAAGGGGCAGAGAAGAAAATCCTCCTGGGAGCCACTTTGTGTAAGCAGTAGTGTGTGTGTACACACACACACACACACACACACACACACACACACACACACTCACATCTGTTCATCAAGTCAATCAAACTAAGTGTTTGTGGTTGTGCCAACAAGGCAGAACAGACTGAACTTTTCACCTAGCAGTATGATTTAAAAAAAAAAGCAATCTGTGAAAACCCACTGAATTATACACTTTAAAACAGTGTGTTTTATGGTACATGAATTATATATTAATGAAAATTAAAATAAAGACAATCACAGCTATCATTAAACACTCGTTTGCATAACTGCCTTTCAATGCTTTTCTCTCAAGAGATGGTGTGCTTCTAGAATGCGGGGTCGATTATTTGTTCAAATCCATATCTCTAGCTCACCCCAATTCCATGTGTATATTAAATATCTCTTTGCTTGAATAAGTGAATGCATGAAGGAATGAAGCAGAGTCCCGACCACAGAGGGTTTAGCAAACGCATATCGCGATCACACTGTTCCTCCCTCTCTAGCTTCAATGTTAGCAAACTTGACACCTAGGACATGAAGCAAGGCACACAGAAGGTCTATTTGCCACTGCACCCAGGACCCATCCATCTGTCCAGCTGTCTGTCTGTCCACCATATGCAGCAAGCCAGTGTCTAACAGAGTGGGCAACTTATAAATCTAACTAGGGAAAGGGGAGAACACCTCCACCGAAAGGCACAGCCTCTGCAGGAGGCTGAGACTGAACATTCAGAAAAGGCCCTTGCGAAGAAAGCGGGGGAGCCCTTCCTGACACAATCTCATGTACCATTAACTAGGGCCGTTAATCTTGATCCTAGCAAAGTCACCCTGCCAGTTGGATAAACAATTTTTTTTTCAACTGGGGAGATCTTGTCAAAGGACAAACAACTAATTTTAGCAGCACTCATCTCCCTGCTGAATTTTTATTGCTGGTGAAACAATACATACAGTTGGGCAATTACATGCGCCTGGGCAAGTAAATGAAGGAAGAGTGGGTCTGGCCATCATGTCGGAGGTGGGATGGTAGGACAGACTATAGCTTCTGACCCACGCTCACACCCACGCACACAAAGCACCGGCCCCCCAACACTATGAAGAGAAGGATTTTAAGTTTATTGTTTTTAGTGTGTATGTATGTATGTGATGTGTGTGTGTGATGTGTATGGGGGTGCAGAGGTCTAAGAACTACTTTATGGAGCCCATTCTCTCCTTTCTACAGCGAGTGCCTTTATCCACAGGGCCATTTGCTGGCCCTCTGCACGTGTTTCTAGTTTCTACCCCACACGAACGCCTGATTCTGAAGGAACGGCCATTGGTGCGCCCATCTGAAACCCTGGCCAGGGCTCAGGGATGTTCAACAGCCTCACGCTCTGAGGGCTTGGGAAGACAGCGGGGAAAGTCACCTCATCATTTCCAGCTCTACCTGAGGCTCACATGGGGTGGGGACATGAAAGTTACAAGTAAGGAGACAGCTGATCCAGGGCTGAGTCCCAGTGCCCCTGCACCACACCTTTCTTCTCCTTGGGGACACAAACAATTACTACCATTACCCAATGAGGAGCCTGTGACACTTTGTATTTGCCGCATGGGTTCCTGCCTACGCCGCAGGCTCCCAGACCATTCCCACATTGCCCACCTGGCTTCCGTAGTGACAGTGGTTTAGGGTCTTTGCTTCCACCTTTCAAAGCTTCTCAAGACCCCCAGAACAGGACCATGTTATAACTAATATAGATAATGCTCCTACCATCTACTCCAAGTGACCACATCACAGGGCAGCGATTATATCATCTCCTGGATACAAATGCCAGTCTGGGACCAGAGAAGTGAGAGACCCAGCCTCGGCCTGGTGAGACTCACAATGATTTGGAATTAGGCGAATGATTCTTCACTCCAAATAGCGAGGTGCAACATGAAGGTGTGAGAGGACAGGGGCTTGGGGTGGGGCGGGGCAGCCACAGATGTCAGAGTGCTGCAGAAGCTGGTCCTGCAGGTGACACTGGGGTTTGCTAATGGAAAGGTCCATCCAGGCCCATGGAACTGCACAGCACAAAAGCAGGGAAAATGGGAGAGGAAAGTCAGGAAAAAGAAGGAGTTCATTGCGGCTGGGACGCCAGAGATAAAGGAGGACAGTGAACTGCATGGGAACTGAGGCAGGGGCTGAGGTGAAGTACCAGGATGCAGATGGGGTTGAGACCTCCCGAGTGCAGTAACATGGAGAGAAACAGGCCCCGCTTCAGTGTTAAAGAAAACACTGACTTTTTCATGCCGCCATCATTTCGTACTCTATTTTTAATAAGACTTATTTATTAATTTACAATTTTAAATTAATTTATGTGTTTGAGTGTTTTGTCTGCATGTATATCTGTGTACCATGTACATGCCTGATGTCCAGGAAGGTCAGAAGATGGTGTTGGGTCCCCTGGGACTGCGTCACAGATGGTTATGAGCCACCATATGGGTGCTGGGCATCAAACCTGGGTCCTCTAGGAGAACAGGCAGTGCTCTAAGCTACTGAACCATCTCTCCATATTCCTGTTCATTTAATTTTAACCACATGTGTGTGTGTGTGTGTGTCTGTGTGTGTGTGTGTCTGTGTGTGTGTGTGTCTGTGTGTGTGTGTGTGTGTGTGTGTGTGCGCATGCGCATGTGCACATGCATGCAGGTACCTGAGGAGGCCAAAGACCCCTACAGCTGGCATCAAAGGGGCTGTGAGCCCCCTCATGTACGTGCTGGGAGCTGAACTCTGGTTCCTTAGAGCAGTACACACCCTTAACCTCTGGGCCTCCTCTCCTGATCCTCATACACCAAATGCTTTTTTGGTGCACAATATATCACCACATTCTCCCACAGACTTTTCAGAAACACCAATTCTCATACTGGCTGAACCACCTTGACTTTCAGGGATTGGTCAGACTTGCAGGGTAGACATCACCATCCCTGTAACCCCAAAAATGCAGCAAAGGCCATGTGCCAGCTGCCGACTGCCAGAAACAACTTTTTTTCCAAGACAGGGTTTCTCTGTGTAACAGCCCTGCTTGTCCTTGAACTTGCTCTGTAGACCAGGCTGGCCTTGAACTCAGAGATCTGTCTGCCTCTGCCTCCCAAGTGCTGGGATTAAAGGTGTTTGCCACCACTGCCCAGCTACAAGAAACCTCTTAAACTGACGCTGGCTGTGGAAAAAGCCTTGGAAATCCCACAGGATCCATTGGAAAAACACGTTAGACATGGAGCCCAAGGCTTGGTAAAGAGATGGCTTTCCCCTCTTTAAGTGCCGAGATGTAATACCATAGAGCTCAGTGAAACTCGCTTTGTGAGTCACCTTCAGGGAAGGGTCACGTTCTCTCACCTTCAAAGTTCACAGTTCAACCTAGTCTGCCTCAGTACCACACACAAGCTCCGGATCCCTGACCTGGAAAGAAGTCACCTTTGTGGAGAGCTGGAAGAGGTGAAAGGGGTTGGGGAAGGAACCAAACAGCTATGGACTCACTCTAGTAGAGTGCATTCACAGCAGAGAGCATGCTTGAAAAGGAAATACCTCCCAGCTGCAAGAAATGTTAGCAGACACAGGAGGAGGGAAATCACACCATGCCTGGGCGATTACTTTTCTTCAAAGACCTGTCAGCCTGTCTGCAAGCTTTCGGACACAGTTTTAGTTTAGAAATGAACATAGGAAAATGGGCTAAAACAGTTATGCATAGGCGAGATCCCTTGCCAACATCAACATAAATACACGAGCATGGATGTCAGCAGATACGGTGCTGCATAAGGCTGAGAGCAGGAGGTGAGCTGATGGACAGCCCTGGAGCCCCACACTTTAGCAACCAAACAACCTGTGCTTTCAAGGCGCTCTCCAGGGTTACAGCCCAGTGTGACATTGATTCTCTGAATTTATTAGGATGTAAATGGAGTTTCTGGACAAACCTGTAAAAGGATCCTTTTAGCTTAGGGCCTCTTAGAAGTTAGATGGATAAACCTCCCTCTGGGTCACAGAAGGACAAGCTGAACACTAGCATAGCAGAGCTGCCTAATCCCCTTTGAAGACACCGACCTTTACCAAAGGCAGGCGGGCAGCTGCTGGGTCTGACTTAAGATGATGCATCTGAAATGCAAAAATAAGATCGCAAAAAACGGGGCCAATTTTTCAGTGCTGATTATACAATGGCAGCCCTTAATTTAAGCGAATACTTAGCATTTTGTTTCTGGCACCCTTCTGCCCTGGAGATTTTAGTAAAGCATGCTGATGTAGTGTGGCTTATGTCACCCAGCAAACCATGCCATCCCCTCAGTGAGTCTCCTCTCCTTCTCACAGCACAGTCTTACTTATTTTTAAATGAAATACAAGGGAATTCCATTCAAAGATACTAATGCATTGCTTCCTGCCGATGATGGGTCCCCCAGACTGACATAAAATAAAACAAAGCCAACAGCGGCTGCTGGAGAAAATACAAGGGCAGCCTGCCTTGCTCAGGTTTCCCTGTGATGAAAGGCCTGGGATTACGAGTGACCCCAACTAGGCAACACACCCACAGCCACACGTACACGCAAGGGCGGGGCAGGTAGGAAAGCTCCCAACTTTCACTCTATGCCTTCTATAGGCAATTCTTTCAACACACACCCACACTCTTCTCAGCCATTTGGGGAAACTCTCCCAACACCTCCTGGGGCTGAGGGATGTGTGACACATTTCCTACCTTTCTGCATTGCTTTCCGCTGTCCCGGGGGCAGGGGGGGGGCGCTGCTAGCTCTTCAGGACCTCACCAGACTTCCAACATTTCCAGGAGGATGTGGGAGTTCTACCTACATCTCTAGCTTCATCCTCCTTTAGTTTTCTGAGCACTGGAGCAGCCACCTGTAGCCACGTTGAGCCAGCCTGGCTCTGAGCATGGGGCACATAACCTCAGCAAACAGGCTTCCAAAGCTGTGAACTGTTCCCTGGGGAGGTTCTCAGCTCAAAGGGCACCAGCTCCTTCCCTGGCTTTCCTGAATTTCACATCCATCAGCGGGTCCAGGCTAGGATGAAAGGTGGAAAGGTCCAGCTTGGTTCTAGGGATGCAGAGAAGCAAGCAGGTGGGGCAGCCACAGTAGAAGGGAACCCAGGAGGCCTGCAGCCTCCTCCGGCTGGCCCTTGTCAACAGAGCCTGGCACCCCCCAGGGAGTACTCAAGGGAGGTTGCTGAGCTAATCAGATGAAGCCTCAGCAGGCCTCGGGAGCAGAGGAAGCAGAGGAAAAGACAGGCTAGAGTTGAGGAACAATTGCAGGGTCTCATCCGCCCACCCCCTGAACCTTCATTGAGGGAAACAGAATTAAGTTATTTCTATTGGTAAAACCATGCACAGAAGAGCACCCTGTAGGTGAACAGAGGGTACAATTGGGATGTGGGGGTTACAACAAAATAAACTCCTTACAACCAGCTAGCAGGCTCAGTACTCTGTGGCAGTGTTTGGAAACCCAGTTGCCCAGGCTGCTCAAGTCAGACCTTACACTTCAACTAGAGGATCCAAACACGGAACAACAGAGACTTCTGCCCATCACAGGGTGACCCGCGAGCGTCAAAGCACAGGCTCCTCTAGTAGACCTGTTCTTGGCACACCTTTGTTGTTCTTTAGACACAGTCTCTCTCTGTAGCCCAGGCTGGTCCCACACTTGAGAGGCTTCTGTCTACACCTGGCTTCTAGGTTACGGTGCGTACCACCACATCAGACACCCTGCCCTTTGGATTCTTATGGCTTTCAGGGGAGGTATATTTTATAACATATGCCATATTTCAGTAACACCACACATAAAATCTTAAAAACAAATTCAACCAAAAGTAGTTTTGAAGTCACTACCTGAAACTCGTTGGACCCCAGGAGAAGCCAAGGCCCCCATTTTACACATTGGCATTCGATTGCATTGACTCTCAGGCCTCCAGGCTTCATGACTGGCTGTTGACTGGCCGTGTGGTCCCCTCAGCTCTGTGAGACTCTCCTTTGCAGTAGGGGACTCCGCAGCGGCACCTGGCAGCGTCAATATTCCTTCGCCCCCTGATTGCAGCACCCAGGGGACCTGGCCTCATCACTGCGCCATCTTACTCTTACCACACTCCTGGCAGAGGGATGGACCCAAGAGGGGAGCTGTTAGCACAGTAGGAAAACGTGATACCTTGGTCTGTGGTCTTCCTCAAAATGAAGTGGGGTGCTCCATATTTTAACAAAAGTCTATGCAACACTACTTTTCAGAGGACTTGAGCTTAGCTCACCTAAGGATCTACACACATAGATTGGCTGTAAGAATTTTAATGGGTGGTGGGGAGGTGCTAAAGAGATGGCTCAGTAGATGGACTTCCTGTTATATAAGCATGAGGTCCTGAGCTCAGATCCCCGGCACTCACGGAAAAGCAGGGAGTGGGGTGGCATGTCTCTGTAAGTCCAGTACTGGCAGCGGCAGCTGGAGTATTACAGACCCCTGGAGCTCACTGGTCAGCCAGCCTAAGTGAACCAATGAGTTCCAGCTCCAGTGAGAGGCCTTGTCTTAAAAACTGAAGTGGCTCTGGGTGGTGGTGGACACCTTTAATCCCAGCACAGGGGAGGAAGAGGCAGGCGGGTCTCTGTGAGTTGTAGGCTAGCCTGAGCTACTCAGAAAGTTCCAGGCCAATCAGGGCAACACAGTGATACCCTGTCTCAAAGAAAGAAAGAATGAGAGAGAGAGAGAGAGAGAGAGAGAGAGAGAGAGAGAGAGAGAGAGAGAGAGAGAGAGAAAGAAAGAAAGAAAGAAAGAAAGAAAGAAAGAAAGAAAGAAAGAAAGAAAGAAGGGAGGGAGGGAGGGAGGGAGGGAGGAAGGGAGGGAGGGAAAAAATGAAAGGTGGACAGCAGCAAAGGATTAAATCTAATGTCAGCCTTTGGCTCTATACATGTGTACATACATCCACAAGCACAAACATAAGTATATACTCACATATATACACAAACAGGTACATATGCCACACAAAAGAAAAGAATCTTAAGTTTAGTGTGTGTGTGTGTGTGTGTGTGTGTGTGTGTGTGTGTGTGTGTGTGTGTATGCCAGAGGACCACTTTATGAAGTTTTACCTTAAAAAAGTCTTTGTAAGTGTGGCTGCCTTGCATTTATGTCTGTGTGAGCATCAAATGTATGTCTGGTACCTCTCTGGGCCAGAAGATGGCATTGGATCCCCTGGGAGTGGAGTTAGGGATGGTTGTGAGCTGCCACATGGGTGGTGGAAATTGAACCTGAGAACCTGCTTGGCCAGAGCAACAAATGCTCTTAAGCACTGAGCCATGGCCCTAGCCCGCTCCTCCTTACATCCATGGGTTTGCGGATTGAACTCAGGCTTAAGTGGCAAGCGCCTTTACCCAACAAACCGTCATTCTGGCCCAAGAGTTTTAACATTTGAAAAGCTAAAACTATGCTAATGAAATGCATCCTTAAATGACAGAAAGCCAAGAACTATAACCAGAGTGTCCTTAGCATCTCCTACTTAAATAAATGGGCAAGTGTAAAAGTTTCATCATGATCCATGAGAACGCTTGTTTAAAATGGGAACCGTGTCACATCATTCTGAAGAAACACTGCCCCAATTGGAAAATGGGCAGGCCCCTATACCCGGCATTTTGTCTTGAAATCTCTTTGTTGTGGTTCAACTGCTAGTGTGGATTGCAGCAAATATTTCTAGCACCAGCAGGAAGCTTTCTGTCCACCCTGTGAAAGATGAGACGCATCCTAACACACAGGAGACTGCTCTCTAGACAAAGCCCCTTTAAGCTCTTTCTTGGCATGAAACATGCTGAATGGAGACACACTGATACCCAGGAAGTCTCACCACTCAGATGTGCCTGAATCAGTAGGGAGTCCGAGAAAAACACACATTCCAGGGTCAGGGCTTCTTGGTTGTTGGATGTCCTTAGCGGGGTTGAAACTAATTTTTTTTTAAAGAAATACTTTGATTTTTCAGAGCATTTTAAGGTTTATAAGAAAGTTGTGCAGTAAGGATTGAGTTTCCTGGCTCCTTGCTCCCCTCAAAGTCTGACCTATATTAATATTTTATGTTAATGTGGAACATGGTCGCCACCAACCAGCCCACTTCATTGATAGTTAGCCTATACCCATCTACACACGAACTCGTCTGTGTTTACAGCTCTGCAAAAGTCCTGTGTCCAGGGCTGGAGAGACTGCTCAGTGGTTAGGGCACTGGGGACTCTTCCAGAGGACCCAGGTTCAATATCCAGCACCCACATGGTGGCTTCTAACTGTCCCTAACTCCAGTTCCAGGGAACCCAATACTTTCTTCTGGCCTCTGCAGGCACTAGCCACAGACACACTTGCAGGCAAAACATCTATATACAGAAATTTAACTTAAGGAATAGGAAAAGGCCAGGTGCTGTGGCTCACATCTTTAATTTCAGCACTTGGGAGGCAGAGCAGATAGATCTCTGTGAGTTTGAGGCCAGCCTGGCCCTGGCCTCTGCTGTGGCAAGAGGCAATGTCCACCCATGTTAATAGGACCTAGGCTGAAGCTGATAGAGCTGTGCCCACAACCTCAGGTCCCTTCTGAAATATCAGTTAACTAGTGGACTAGACTGAGAGAGCTCCAGGCCTTAGAGCAGTCTCCCTGGTGGAGATCCAGATGGCTAGTGAGGTCATGGGTCAGGAGTATTAGCCACGATGAACTCAGAGCATGGGGACAACATGTGGTGGCAGAATATGTAGGAATATCATCATCAGACACCTCTGCACTGTCAGAAGAATCCTTCCTGGGCTGAGGAGGTGGTTCTCAGTGGGTAAAGTGCTTCCTGCACAAGCTGGTGGACCTGAGTCTGACCCCAAGAACCCACATAAAAGCTGGACTTCGAAGTGTGAGCATCTATAATCCCAGCACACACCTTAGAAAGTGCAAAGTAGAGAGAAGGGAAATCTCTACAAGCTTGTGGGCTAGTTATCTGGGTAACACAGCAAGCAAGGGACCCATTTTCAGGCAAGGTAGGAAAGTGAGGCCACTCAAAGGCTGTCCTCTGACCTCTACATGCATACACATTCCTGTCCACATGAAGTCCTCTCGCCAAGCCCATCCAACATGCTAAGACCTACTGGCTAAGGTTCTGGGATGGCTATAACTTGTTGTCCCAAAGTTTCTGATTTGCTCCCTAACTCCCAGAGTGTCACAGGACACAAGTTCTTGTTCCTTTACAGTCAGGAGCATGTATGCTGGCTTTGAGTTTTCTATGTTCTCTCCAGAAGATGACTAGAGCCCTTGGAGACGGAATTAGAAGACACCCAGGGTCTCTTGCTCTTCTGGCTTCAGCAGATGGGCCAGGGGAACAGCCCCCACCTCTCTGACACTGGGGAGCAACTGTAATGGCACTGTGCTTGAGGTTCACACAAGTTTCGCCTTGTCTTTAACAAAAGTGTAAGCTGAGAGAAATGCCAAGGTGCCCGGAGAACACGCGGTGAGGGGCGACTGACTTGTAACTGAGACATGCCTCTTCTGCAGACTGAGTCACAAGGTAGAAACCAGATTCCTGGAGGCCCTTGGGAGAGGGGAGGGCCGCAGAAAGGGCTGGCTGCAGGAGGGCTACATGTAGGTATTTGTTCTGGAGGTGGTTCATGTTCAAGACTGTGGCATTTTTTTTTTTTTCAACAATGACTTCAGGAACTGCTGTTGTGAGGGAGACACCAGCCTGCATGCTGGGGATACAAGAATCCAGGTCCTTGACTTTACAGATGCTCGCATGGGGCTCAACAAGGATAAAAGCAGGGATAAGCACCAGAGAGGCTTTCATGGAGGAGGGACCTTCAAGCGGCATTCTGGAAGTATTGGCAAGGAAGCCCTGGGCTGGGTGAAGAAGCTAGTTCACACACATATACTATACATACACATACAACAATAACATTTTATAAGCATACGTTACAAGCAAACAGAATCTGCAGAGATGGCTCAGCAGTCAAGAGCACTTGCTGCTTTTGCAATGGATCTGGGTTCGGTTCCCAGCACCACACAGGCTGAGCATGGCAGTGCATTCACAGCACTCGGGAGGATGTTCCCTTTGCCAGGATGATTGGCGGGTGTGTCCTCAGAGCAAGCAGACATGACACAGAGGGTTATGTGGACACCTCTCTTCCTATATAGCAAGGCAGCTGCTGGAGCCACGGGGGTGGAGGGATGAAGCCAGGATTTACTCAGAAGCCAGGTGAACAAGCACACAGGCGAGCCAGCCAGCTCCTTCCACAGACCGTAGGCAATAGTGAGGACCACAGTAACTGGGGTACTCTGCTGGGCAGGCGGAGGAAGGCACAGTCTGGGCGAAAGACTTCAGAGGAGAATGGGGCTAACACTGTGGCTTCAGAACACACGATTTGTCCTCAATCAACACACGAGGAGCTGCAGTAACAACAGCTGTGACACACAGACTAAGGGATGGAGTCTCTGATGGATTTTGGTTGTTATTCCCCCCCCCCACTCTTTAACTTGTTCCGACGCATCTATTCCCACAAACAAGAGCTGCGAATAGATAAGCTGAAGGCACCATCCAGACATGGCTGGGGGCAAAGCTGAGTTCCATAAGCTACACAGAAAGTGGGTGTGATGCTGTGACCTTGAATACCTTCTCAATCTCAGCTTTCGTTATACACAAGGAGGTAAATGGCTGGTGTGGGGACAGTCGGTCTCAGTAGCCATAGTCCAACGTGCCACTGAACCCTTCCTTTATCCTGGGGCTTGTGATGCAACTCAGATGGGAGAGGGCCTGCTTAGCATAGACAAGGTCCTGAGGTCGACCCCAAGTGCCATAACTGGGCATAGACCTGTAGCTCTAGTGAGGAGGGAGCAGGAGGAAGAGGATCAAGGTGATTCTCAGCTATGTGCGAGTTTCTGGCCAGTTTGGGTTGCATAAGACCCTGTTTCAAAACACACAAAATCTCCAATTCCCTCACGGTCAGATCAGCCCCCGGGGCAGGAAAGAGGCCATCTGATTTTTGTATTTATTAGAATAGGCATGGGTTAATTTTATTTATTTTTTTTTAAGAATCACCTTTTAGGTCTCTCCAGATTCCCTAGTCTGGCCTGACCTACGGAGCCCTGTCTTTCAAGGAGACTTCAGTCCAGAGAGCAACACCCAGTTCCGTTCCCATGACAGCAGACACAGTGACTCCTATGGGAACTGGGGCATCCTGCATCCACAGCTGGAAGATCTTCCTTTGGAGGAATCACCCTGCAGTCTCCTAGATACACCGAGTTCCAGGCTTGAAAACACTGAGGACGGGGAGTCCGATGCTTCTGTCCTCCCCAAACAGCCCCACCCACAACCTGGCAGCTCTAGTTTCTAGCACATTCTTTTGCACTTTAAACACAGGTCATCTTAGTGTTGTGGGCAATGAAAAATGCAAGCCTAAATTCCATCTGTGGTTGGAGCTTGGTTCTTTGGAACCCACTACTCACTGAATGCCTTCTACACTATGCATATCTAGTTTCTACAAGTGCTCTGTGATACGGGACAAGACACTTCTCTTGTGCTCAGTTTTCAGTTCTCTGGGATGGGCATGATGACACACAGTCAGACGCTAGAGAGTGCCTTGTCTTCCCAGGGCCTCCAGGGCAGGCTAATCCTCAAGGACCACCCACACTTACCTGGTGCTTGGTCACACCCTTTAAGATGACTATTCTTCCCCCAGTGGCCTCCAACTGTCAACAGCTCATCAGTCAGGGGTAGGGGCTCATGTCAAGCTGGAATGTCCACTGGTTTAATCTTGTGCAGGTCTCACGCAGGAAACCACAGCTGATGTGAGTTCATGAGTACAGCTGTCCTCTAATGTCTAGAAGACGCTGGTTTAACTGGGTCCTCCCCATCCTCTGTCTCCTACAATCTTCCTTCCCACCTTCTCTTCTTCGATGGCCCCTGAGCCCTGGGGAGGGGGTGTGATACAGATGTCCCGGGTATAGCCGAGCACTCCACAGATACCTATTCTATGCACTTTGACCGGTTAAATAGTTCCTATCAGCAGCCCAGTGCTCTGAGCCCCAGCCTCTGAACACCCCTAGCTATCTTTACCTTCCCTGGGGCTTCAGAATCTTCCTTTCGAGTCTTGCCTTCTAGCCTTCCTCCTCAAGTGAGAAGCCACACTGGAGAAGACCTGGGAGCACAGAGTTTGAATCTAGCTTCAGGAAATGCTTGGTTCTAGTTACTGCTACCCATGTGACCCAGCCAAGTAACTCAATCTTTCTCAGCTTCAGTCTCCTCAAAGGTAAATAGGGAGCCGGGAAATGGTGGCTCATGTCTTTAATCCCAGCACTCGGGGCGGAGGGGGGGGCAGAGGCAAAATGATCTCTGTGAGTTCGAGGCCAGGCTGGTCTACAGAGTTTCAGGAGAGCCAGGGCTACACAGAGAAACCCTGAATCAAAAAAAAAAAACAAAACAAAACAAAACAAAACAAAAAAAACCCCAAACCAAAGAAACAAAAAAACAAACCAACAACAACAATGAAAATGGTAAATAGGGAATGAAACTGGCCTCCATCTCAAAGAGCTGGCTGGCCAGTTGAAGAAGAGGTGAGACAGTCCTTGTATATACCTGGAATACCACAGAGGCCGCCCAACCTGTGGATCAGAGGCAAGTAGACACATGTGTGCGGGCATGGTGAGTGGACTCTACAGCCTTCCTCCTCCTCCTCCTCTCCTCCTCCACAGAGCCAACACCACATCTGGTCTCCCTGAGTTTCTGACTACTTCAGTTGACTTCACCCTTTAAACTTTCCTGCTCAAATATATGAAATTCCCAATCGCAGAAGAGATGATCAGCTGATTACAGACACAGCTCTGGCAAGAGAGACCCAGACTCCCACATGCAGCAGAGAAAGCCAGATTCCCTGCTTCCCCTCCCCAAAATCAAGAAGGAGAGACAGCCATGACTAGAAGGACATGAAGGCCCCTCCTTAGATAAGCGTATCATTTCACATTTGAGTCTCAGACGGTGTCAGCCACCAGAGGTGTTCTGGCCAGTGTGTCTGTCTGCCACTAGCTCAGGAATAAGACGAAGAAACAAACCCGCTGCTTCTCAGGAGACTTTTTGGGACACTGGGGGCCTGGGGAGGGGTACAATGCTTTCTCTGAGGCACACATAGACTCTCAACCATGGTCCCATTCCCTACAGAATGCTCTAGCTTGGTGCTCCTGCCATGATGTTCTCTGTTTGAGGAATACAGGTAAGCTATCTCCCATCTCAGACACTCATTTTCATGACTCCACGTAAGGCCTGTGACAGACTGGAGTGGTTAGTATGTGACAACTTGGCTAGGCTGTGATACCTAGCTATACTAGTCTAGATGTGATGAAGTTTGCTTCAAAGAGATTCATATTTAACTCAGCAGATATTTATTATAGGTGTGTGTGTGTATATATATATGTGTGTGTGTATATACACACACACACACACATATATATATATATATATGTATATATATATGAAATCTAAGCAGTTGTAGACTTTAAAACAGGCAGATCCTGAGGAGGGAATCATAACTGTGCATGGTCCCAGAACTTGAGCCCAGACTGCCTTGGAGACTTTGGACTTGCCTGTCTCCATCACAGCATGGTTAATTCCCTAAAATCAACTAATATCCTCCAGTTCCTGGAGGTCCTGTCTGGTCCTTGTGCACAGAAGCAGCACATCCCCATCTTTGAAAATGTCTTAAAAAGGATAAAGGACTCAGAAGCAAAGAGACACAGTTCCCTGGCACTTAACACATGGAAAACAGACTTAGAAAATGAAGCCATTTCCCTAAGCAATGGCTGGCAGGTCCTGTGACTCCCACTGGGAAGCGTCTGCAGTACAGCATGATGGGAGGTTGCTCACAAGGAAACTTCAGCTTCTTATCTTGATCAGCACCGAGGCACACTCAGCCTCCGCCTCCTTTCTGAGTCTTTCAGCATGGGCTTACTGTCTCAGGGCCAAGACACTCCCGACTCCATCCAGGTGCTTTTCTTCAGATTCATCTCCACTCCAATCCGGTATTCTCCAACCTTGCCACCATAAATCTGTCAAGGCCATTCTAGCTGCCGGCTGGGCAAAAGCAACTGGGAAGGGATTTGCAACGCCAGTGGCTCACTTTTAAGTTAAAAGCTAACATGAGCTGGTGCTTCTAGACGAGAGAGGCACAAAGGCTTAGCGGGAAACACTGGGGAGCGGCAGTCCCACCCGGTGCCGCAGTACTCTCTTCAATATATGCTCATCAAAGCATGGGGCGGAGAAGGAGGGCTCTGTCCACCATGGCTCTCCAGCAGAGGGAGGAAGGAGGATACGGGCCGCAAGTACACGCTGGAACACTAGCTTCCAAAGGGAAAGAAACAGCAAACGGAGAGGCCATGTTTTCATGTCTTCCAGGGGTTTAAAATGTTTCAGGGCCTTTAAGAACAATATCGTATAAAATCTGAACTTTGGAGTTGGAGTTAGGACACAGAAGGGCAAAGGAAACATTATCCCCCATTGTTGACATGCATCCAAAGCTACAGAGTCGGATATATTCCCTGCATGTGGAAATGTCCCTTCCTAGTGTGAGTTCATGGGCCACCGGTTTACACTAGAGAGTAGGTTCAAGGATCCACTTTTAGTACAAAAAAAGACTATCCAGTGATCCACCCTGGAAAACAAATTCACACCCCAGGGCACAGCCAGGGGCTGGGATGGAGATACCTGCTAAACACCTGCCAGCTGAAATCTACTAAATGAAGAGTGTCTGCAGCACTGATGAATGGCTCCTGTGTGGAATTCCCCTTGGTAAACACCTGAGGCCTAGCTGAATCACTCCAGACATGGGTGAGTACTCGCTGAGACTGTTGACCCACATGGAACCCTGAGACGGGAAAGGAATATTCTCCCACAAGACAGCTGACAGTGCAGACCAGGGGTGGGGAAAGGAAGGGGAGCCTTGTGAGGTGCTGATCAGTCACCACGGGGTTCTCTGACACAGCACAGTGGTTGTCAGCAGAGCATTTAACGCTCATGCTAAACCATGTGTCTATTGGATAGGTTTCCATCTCAGCCCTGACTCATTCTCAAGAGAGCATTCTATCATCTGAGATCTGGGGATGAGCTGGAGCGAGCGGATGGATTCTGAGAACGTCTCTGAACCAGGCTGAGCTAGGCAGGATGCACACATTCAATGTCCTTGGGTCTTGGTGTCTTATCACCATGGCCAGAGAGAGTTAGAAGGGTCTACAGGGCCCCGGCCACTCAGACACCATCCATCTGTGTCATTCAACATTGTCCTCAGATGAGGGTCACTGGCTTCCCACAGAATCAAGAGCCTACAAAAGCCCTGCACTGTTTCCAGACTTCCCCTAGAGGCCCCACACATTGGCTCTCCATGCTAACAGGTGAGTGCTGACACCCCTTAGCTCCAGGAAGTCGCCTTCACCAGAAGCAGGTGAAAGCTCATGAAGCCAGAGAGTGCCTAAGGATGCAGCTTGTTACCCTGCTTGAACAGAGCTTCTTATCCTCTTAGTCAGAAGGTACCAGCAAGAGGGTTGCACAGTTGGAGCAAGGGGCTCACGACAGAGGCAGGAGAGCAGGGTAGAGAATGAGACCTAGCAAGCCTTGCATAACGCCTTATAAAATTCAAGAAACCTGCTTGGCCAAGAGGACAGCTGGAAAACCTACTTCAGACTAAATCCCTCCACTGGAAGGGGCAGAGATGATGCTAATGAACACGCAAAGATGTCCAGAGAACTACACGTGACAGAACATTCTAGGAAAAGCCTGTGCAGATGAGTGAAAGGCCCACACAATGCGACAAAATGCCCATCCTTTGTGTAGCAGAGGCACTGGAGCCATGAACTCATCCTTGCTCTTCTCTTAGAAGCATGTCATTCTCTAATAAACCCCCTTCGGTTTCTGCCGCAACTGCGTGATGAACCGAGAACTCCCAGAGGGTATCCCAATATCGCTATGACACTATGATATACTTCGGCTTCTGCTGCTCTTCATTATTAGCAAGAGCCCCAAATTCTCAGGAATTTCCTGAGGCATGGGGTGAGAAGAACGTCTTTCAGAACTCATAGGCCTCTTTCCACCATACCTGCATCTGGGCTGCTGAGCTGACAATTTGTGGATGGGGGCTGGTTGCCAAAGGAACCAACTGTATGATTGGTGCTTAAAGCAGACCACTGGTGAGTAAGCAGTCATGGTTACACAGGAGAATGTCCGTCAAAACCCTCAACTACGGGGTTCGGAAAACCCCAAGGCTGGTGAACACACAGAGGTGCCAGGAAAAAGGCCCCCTTTCTTCCCATGATGGTCAATCTTCGGAGTGTCTGCAAAGTCAGTCCAGGGGCTGGCGGGAGGAACTTCCTGAGCTTTGCAGGATCCTACAAGCTGGAGTCCTTTCCAAGTCAGATTCCCGCCACACCCTCTTGGAGACTGCCTGAAGCAGGGCCTTTCAGGACAGCCTCCCCACAGGTCACTGATCTTGGCTCCAGGGAATCCCATACACAGGCTTCCTGTCCTATCAGTTTGCCTGCGACAGCAGCCTGGCAAGCCGCCTGGGGCCCATCCTAAGACGACAGTGGGGAGGAGTGACCAGATAAGGAAGAGCCTTTCAAGCTAAGAACTGGACTGGACGCCACCTGCTGGCTGCCTGATGAGACACCTCAGGCAACAACAGCCCCTGACATTCAGCGGGGTGTGTGTGTGGGGGAGTGTGGAGGTGCACCTGGTGCATTCTGTGCTGGTTCTCTTTCCTGCTGTCAGTGACAGCACAGGGGAAGCTAAGAACAGGTGGCTGGGGCCTTGGCTCAAAGGCACTTTGACTTCAGACACATACTCATCCAGGGAAAGGGGGCTGGTCCTCTGCTCTCCCCCCACCCCCCGACAAGATAGGGTTTCTCTGTGTAGTCCTGGTCATCCTGGAATTCTCTCTGTAGACCAGGCTGGCCTTGAATTCAGAGATTCACCTGCCTCTGCCTCCTGAGTGCTGGGATTAAAGGTGTATGCCATCACTGCCTGACTGGTCTTCTATTTTTGTTTGTTTGTTTGTTTTGTTTTTCAAGACAGGGTTTCTCTGTGTAGCTCTGGAGCCTGTCCTGGAACTCACTTTGTAGACCAGGCAGGCCTGGAACTCACAGAGATCTGCCTGGCTCTGCCTACCGAGTGCTGGGTTTAAAGGCGTGCGCCACCACCTCCCGGCTTGGTCTTCTATTCTTAAGGCCAACTGAAGCATTCATTCATTTCATGAACTATTACTATGGGACTGCCACCGTGTCAAACAATGAAGATGTGTGAGCATTCAAGACAGATGTGACCTTACTCTTCAGAGCACGTGACAGGTATGGTTTTGCCTCTCCACTGTGGGTCTCCCTTCTAGACATAGGTATGTGCATACATATCTCAAACACTCATGTACAGGCACATGCAGAGTAACCCTCTCACAGACATCTCCAATGTCAAATGACCTGAGAGAACAATGTCACCACCTCTGCTTGGATGCAGCCAGATGAGGTTTTAGAGAGGAGACCTGGCAGTAATGGGGGAGGGAAAGCCAGGATATTGCTCATGTAGGTGATGTCTGCAAGCAGAAACATCCTGTATAGACTCAATGCTTTGTGCTGCTATCAGGAGGTAGGACCCTAGGGAAGGGAGGTAATTTAGTCTCCATGAAGCCTTACAAATGAGTTTAAGGATGGAACTGGCATCCTCCTAAGAAGTGGAAACGCAAGCTTTTTCTTCTTTTGTCATGCAAAGACAATGGCCACCATTTTTACACCAGAAAGAGAAGCCTCACTGGTACCTTTCACACCTTTCAGCCTCTAGAACTGTAAAAAAATATATGGTCACTATTTAAAACCCAAGTCTAAGGCACTTTATAATATCATTCTGGGCTGTCTGAGGCACGTCCCGAAGGATTGATGGAGTGATAGGCCATTCAGCAGGGTAGGTTCCTTGATTTCTGAGGAACTGTGTCTCCCAGTAGAGATCTGACCACTGACCTCTGTTGACAGAGTACTGCCTGCTACTGAGCAGGGGAACTCAGGCCATGCAGATGTCACTGCTGCAGACAAGACTGCTCGAAGCCTTGTTTTCTCTCCCAGGCTGGACGTCCACAGCGGAGAAGCAACCTCCATGGCCTTCACTGTACCACTCAAAAGCAATGGGGCCACAGCAACATCCCTATTGGCCACTAGATGGCACTACAGGCCAAGCTTCCTTTCTCTGAGTATTCAGTGACCAGGACCACTGCGTTTTTAGTTGGTGGGGACAAATTTCCACAAGCCCTAGGCCCTGCCATGGTGGGCACCACAAACAGACCGGTCACAAAATATTAAATGCCTGCTGTGCCCTAGTATCTGGACTTAGGAAAGCTCCTACGGAGAAAACACACAGACTCGTTTATGCATGCATGCATGCATCTATGCACACCTGTACTGAAGTACTGCTGACTCTTTGCCTGATGACAAGCACCATCTCTAATTTTCAATATTAAGACTTTGTTCCAGGTCATTTGGTAGAGCAAGAGCAAGGGTTAAATCTCAGGTTTCTCCTGTTCTTCAACCCTGTTCTGTGACACCAGCCAGTCCTTCTCGGTCAAAGGCTTACCTGGTTGATGAGGCTTACTTTAGGGATGAGCCAAGGCCAACAGAACCACAGAAGCAGACCCTGGCTAGGGGAGCATGTCTACAGGGTGGTGTTCTTCAGCACATTCAGACAGGCTTGCTGGCGGAAGGAGCTGCAAGGAGAAGCGGCATGTCCCAAGCACAGAGCGCTGCAGACACAAGACTCAGCTTTTGTCAACAGCACACGTGGCACAGCCATAGGCAGGCAAGTGCAGAGGGCCAGAGCTGGGGAAGTCGCGGGAGATGGATGGGTAAACCACCGAGACTCTTCTCTGTTTAGTTCAGAGCCGTTTTCAAAGGCCACAGAAGCCGCCAAAGGTTCTTAGAGCAAGGGAACTTTTGAGGTTAAGTTTAAATGGTCGTTTTTTTTTTTTTTTTTTCCAGGAAGGGTTGTATATTTATACTTCAGAAGATTATACAACCCAGTGCTGCCTTTGAAAAGGAAAGAAAAAATCCTTCAAAACATATGGATGCTAAGTCTGCCCTTATAATTTTATTCTGTGCCACATGGTACTCTGAAGTTTTAGAATCTGAGCACAGGACTGACTCAGGACATCCGGACTTGCTAAGAGACACCTTCATGTGTCACTTTAGTTACCTTTCTATTATAATCAATGCCCAAGTCTATCAGCCTGATAGAAGAAGCCGCAGGGCCAGATGAACATGCATAATGTACTTACACACTACGGTGTGATAAACACACAGAGAAACAACTGTGCTGTCCATCCAGCTCTTAGCTAGACTCTCCAGTGATGCAGGGTGTTAGGTTCCATTGTGCACACACAAAGAACATGAGTTATGCATGAAAAGCAGCTTCTGGACTAAGCTAGGGCCCTGCATCATATAAAAAAAAATATAGCCACATGTTTTCAGAAACTAGACCTTACTGCCATAGTAGATCTCTGAATACATTTGCTGTCAGCTTCTGTAAATGTTTTCCCCTCTGACCTGATAAAGACTGCTCAGACATTGAGGCTGTTTCCCCTAAGCCAAATGAACAGCTGGATACGAGCTTGTCGATGTGCTGTTTCCAAGTTCCCAGATGTTACAGGCCGATAGGACATCTAGGTCCCGGTGGAAATGTTGTGTCTTTGTTAGATAAGCATCTGTATCAGGATGCAATCTCAATGAGAGGGCTAACTAGAAGGTTGAAATGTGCATCTGGCAACTGGAAAGTCTAGAAAATTTAGGTGGTATGCTCAACAACAGCACAGGGCTCCTAAGAGGCTGCGTGGGGCTTAGACCTTGATGGTGTTTCTCGTCCATTCACTGTCCATGCCATCAGTTGCCTCATAAATGTCTTATTGAGCAGATTCTGGAAAAAGTGGCCAGTCCTGATACAACCGTGTCAGTTTATGTAAAGAAAAAGAAGTGGGTTAGAAAGACATTAAGTGGCCTGCCTTGCACTGGGCGTATAAAGTCAATCTGCTAATTTGGCCTCACAGTAGAACCCTCCATCTGTGTTTTCATGGATGGAGGAGGGCTTAGCAGGAGTTCTAGAATAGGCCCAGCAGAAAGAGCATCAAGTATTGCCTAGACTGCCTCTTCTGGTTTGGAAATTCTTACAGTAGAAAGCACACTGAAAGAAAGAAAGAGCAGGGTTCTTGGGTTTCAGTCACAGGCGTGTGCTTACACTTCTGCATTACCTACACTTGCTCAGAGTCCTATCTCACGCAGAAAGCACAAGCTTTGCAAAGCAGGAAGGCAATGCAAACCTTTGCACTTTTCAGGGAGCTAGGGAAACCAGGGCTTCTCCAGGGACATCACTAAGCCTCGCCCTGGAGTGTGTGCGCATGTCTCCACCTTGTGGACACTGATAACACCATTTTAAACTCAACCTGTCACCCAGCAATAGCAACAAAGAAGCTTTTCGTCACAGGATACAGAAATCTCGGAGGAACCCGCACATGGGCTAGTATATCAAGAGGAGAATGAGTAAACGACCAGGTCCACTGTGTCAGAAGCCCAAATCCCCTAAACAATAGCAAAAGATTAAATTGTGCTCACTTCAGTTTTATTACTGTACACATTACTGTTTTCAGTGTTTGCGGAAAGCTAGAAATACACAATGATGCTAACTTGGCCAGACTCTGCCAGACTGTTTATCAGGGCACTGGCATTCTCAGCCATTCTGGATAGGAGAAATTTAAGACTGTAAGAATTTAGAAGTTCTTGCTTTTGAAGGTTTTACCACCTAAAACTGTCCTAACTTCAGCACAAAATCCAAACACCTCTAGGCCTATGCCCTAAAAATTTTTTATTAAAGTTTTTTTCTTCTTAAATGTCTTTCATTGTGTTTATGTGTATGCACATCTGTCACAGAAACGTCACGCTCTATCTCTTGCTGAGACATGGTCTCTTACTGAGTCTGGAGAGAGGGTAGTAGATAGCAAGCCTCTGTGACCCTCCTTCCTTCTACTCCCTCACAGTGCCAAGTTCAGTTTCATAAAGCCATGCCTAGCTTTTCATGTGGATGCCGGGATTTGAACTCAGGTCCTCCAGCAATTACCCTAAACCACTCAACCACCTCCCCAGCTCTATGCCTATGCCAATTTGTAGTTGGGGCTAGAGAGATGGCTCAGTGGTTAAAGGCACTGACTACTCTCAAAGAGGACTTAGGTTTGATCCTCAGCACCCTTTGTGGGTAGCTCACAACTATCTGTAACTGAGAGGCCAGTGGAACCATCAGTTTCAGGGGGTCCAATGTCCTCTTCTGACCTTTGCAGGCACTGAGCTCATACATGGTACACAGATGTATATGTAGGCAAAATGCTAATGCTAATGCTAATGCTAATAATAATAATAATAATAATAATAATAAAAATAATAAAAAGATTAGTTGTACTATTTCAGCACAGCAAAAAGGTGCTGGCAGGACAGTGTGGCACAGTGGATATAGTCAACGGGCTCTGGAGCTACTTTCCCTGGCTCTTTTTTTAATTTTTTAATAATATATTTTTAATTCTATGTCTGAGTGTGGGTATATGTAAACAAGTGAAAATACCCACAGAGGCTGACGTGGTGGACCCCTTGGAGCTGAAGGTATGGGTGGTTTCTAAGCTACCTGACATGGGCACTGGGAATTGAACATGGGTCCTCTGGAAGAACAGAGCATGCTCTTAACTAATGAGTCATCTTTCTGGCCCTGGGCTCTGCCTCTTAATAGATACATAACCACTTGTAAGTTATCTCACCTTCCCATTCCAGTTCCCTTGTCGACCAGCCAAGGACTATGACATCGTTTACCCTTAAGGATTCTGTAAGGTGGAGCAAGGTAACACATACACACACCAACTCGGTATGTGGCACCTAGTGGGAGCTCCAGCCATCCTAACATCACAGAACCTCCACCGGTTTCTCCATCCCATGTCTATGGAGCACCAATAAGGTTGCTAGCCCTGACTTTCCTTATCTGTGATTTCCGTTGCTACGACCCTAGGGTGGAAGTGGTCTCAGAAAATTTCAGAGCAAGTCATGTGAATGGATGAAGTCTTAGACCAGCACAATAAAGAGACATAAGTGACATTCACAGCATACCTGGAATTGAGACTACAAATAAGCTTCCCCTCCCCCTCACACGCCGGCACACACTCCGCTGCTTATGAAAGGCCCTCAGTCGCATCGCGGTGGTGAGTTAAACTCACAGAGGAACGACGGAGAAAGAGAGAGCTTTGGTTTCTCCTTCTAGCCACCCTCCCATATGTTCACCCATTTGGAAGCATCCATGAGCTCTGATGCACACTGTACTAGGGACTCAGAGCACAGGAGGAAGGGGAGGGAAGACAGTCATATAGCACCGCATGCTCAGGATGACTTTAAACAGTGGTCAGCTTTGAAAGGAGCCTACCACAGGACGCAGATGTGGTGAGGGCACTGGCCAAGATACCCTCTCGAAGGGAACGGCCAGTGGGAGGAAGCCCTGCAGAGAGCAAGGAGACAGAATGCAAACCCAGAAACAGTGCAAAGGTGGGGCTGGAAGGAGGTTCTGGAAACGGAGGACGGAAGGAGGAGGTGCAGCGGAGGAGCGTAAAGAGGGAGGGTGGGGAGATGCATGAGCCCTGAGAGGAAGGGAACAGCCAGGTCCCACAAGCCCAGGGAGGCTAAGTCACCAGCCAGGCAGCTATCCAGAGCAAGGCTGGTGTAAGGTACACAGGCAGCAGATACGTTTATATAGTGAAATGTTGTGGGTCCCCAGCTGAGTCTGTCCAACCCACTCCTTTGAATCACAGCCCAGCAGTGTCCCCACCACACCACGGAGCCTCTGGTAATAGCAGATGAGGCAGCCAGTAGCAGCTCTAGAGATCTCTTAGTGAAGGCAGGCGAAGAGACACAAGGGCCAGGCTTTCCCCTCTGCTTACTCACCCGCTCGTGATGTCATCAGCCCGGATGTTCTTGCTCAGGACATCTCCGTCGCTCATGTAGCCAGGGGCATCCATGCTGATGCCTTCCAGGTCCACCTCATCGCCTGCCTTGTCCGAGACATCCACGTGGCAGATGCTGCTGCCCCTGGAGGCCAGTTGCCTTCTCAGGGGGGCGGAGTACACGTAGCGGCCTGCCTCCGCGCTGATGAAGCGGCTGGCGTTGGCTCGAGGTGGGTACCCATTGCCCATTGAGGGGGCATCGCCTGCCTGGAGCCGAGGGCTGGACTGGCCGAGTCTCCAGGACAGAGGGGTGGGCCTTCCTGTCAAGCTGAGGATGCTGCGGCCACTTATCTCCGTGGTGACATTGGTGTCAAATGTAGTTTCTAACGTACTGGAAACATAAAACCAACCTAGGTTAGACCCCCAATGTACTTGGCAGGTTAGATGGTTTTTAAATGTTCAGAACTGCAAAAACAAAAACCCTTCTCATTTACAAAGCAGGATACAACAGCAGGCACCAAGTACCACCTGGTGTAGTTCCTTTATTAAGAAGGGAAAAGAGAAGCTACACATCCACCTATACACTCTGAAGAGCCTACCTACCGGGGACGTTCTCTTTTAAAATGTGGTGTAAGAGCCTCTTCACTGACCCTTTAATTAAACACAGACTGCCAAGCTTCATCCTGCTAGAAGACTGGAATCTTCTTTCCAGTTCAGGAAAGGAATCAGAACACACTGAACTTGTGAAGAAGGGACAAAGGACCCTCCGGCCCATTTGTTCCAGAATGCTGCGTCATGCTTTCTTCAAGGGTTGGCCACAGCAGCCTGCCCTGTGCTCCCAATACCACAATTCATATCCCCTTCCCCCTCCCTACCTCACATCCTAGAGTCAATGTTGGTGACTAGGGGCAAGCAGGGATGATAGGTCCGTGCCTAATCATGAAGTCACAGGACCAACATAGGAGCCAAGCCCTTCAAGTACCTAAGGCATTAGGAAGGCACCTTTCCCAAACTCTCGAGTTTTCTTTCTCCTGATCAGCCAGTTGGGTGCCAGTGGCTGTTTTTGTCCCATCCCCTGTCCCTAGTCCTGGAACTGACCTCGTTTTTCACATCTTGGACGCCTGAGTTCTATTGAAGTCAGAACCCACAGTGGCTAAGAAGACTCTCTGTGGTGAGTTTGACAGTTCAGTATTGACTGTCAACTTGACAGGCTCTAGAATCACCTCAACAACAAGCCTCTGGGCGTGTCTGTGAGGGAACTTCTGGATTGGGTTAAGTGAGGTCACCCACCCTGAATGTGGGTGACATCTTCCTATGAGCCAGTGGCCCTGGCTGAATGAAAAGAAGAAAGTGAGCTGAGCACCAGCATTCAGCTCTCTGCCTCCTGACTGTGGACCAGCGGCCTTACCTTCCTCACCATGAATTATATCCCCTTAAAGCCAAACCGAACAGACCTCTCTCTTCCTGAAGTCACTTTCCTTAGGTATCTAGTCACAGCAATGAGGAGAGTAACGGATACAGAGGGGAAGCCCCACATTTCCTCCTTCCATACATTTACCAAAGAAACTGAAACTGGAGAAGCCATGAGAACCCTTGAGAGCTCAGCGGGGGAGCCGGGACTCTTTGATATTCAAAGCCAAACACAAACTGTAAGACCTCATTCTGCCAAAGTCCAAGCAGCGCCAGCACTCAACGGTCTTGCAGAACAATGCAAACAACCTGAGGTTCCTTCCAACCAAACCGTGGTTTAAACAGAGTGAAGTTTTATAAACACTTCCTCTCGTCTTTCACACACGTGCATGACTATCGATATCATGTTTATCAGAAGACCTGGTAGGAATTCAAGTGACTCAGTTTGTCACACAGGTCAGACACAGTTCACCTGTTCCTTCCAACGGCTTGATGTCATTTGGAATAATGCAAGTCACATAAAGTGTAAACGGAGCCAGGGGCAATTTCCTCTGGGCAGTGAACTGAGAAACCTTCTGCAGGGGTGGTATCTGTGTACATTAATTTTCACCCCCTTCACTTCTGTATGTTGTCTTGACTTCTCTGTGAATCCTGACACCTTTGGGGACGAGGTTATCCATTCCACTTTGTGCGTGGGGGGCATAGTGAGGAGGAGAGAAGCAGAGCTGGAATGAGCTCCAGCAAGTTCTTTCAGCAAAGCAATTCACGCTGCCCATACCTGTGTGTAACCTGAGTTCCCCGTAAACTGGACATTGTCTCTTCTAAATTCTGTCGTAGGTCCGCGATGTTCTTTACTGTCCGCAGCCGCCGAGCCTCAGGGTCTTCCGCTGGAGAAGCAAGGGTTAAAATCAGTCTAACTCCACTAGACCGTGAGGTTCCTTTGTTTGTTTGTTTTTCCAAGACAAGGTTTCAGGGTTTTAGGGTTTCTCTGTGTAGCCAGGGCTGTCCTGGAACTTGCTTTGTAGACCAGGCTGCCTCAAACTCAGAGATGCACCTGCCTCTACCTCCCGAGGGCTGGGATTAAAGGTGTGCATCACCATGCCTGGCTACAAGATCATGAGGTTTTTACAATCAGCAACCAAGTTGGGAATTGTAAAGCTGATCTATGTCCAGATTTTGGCTTGCTGTGGGTGATTAATAAGGACTTGAGATTACATGGATGGATGGACATATGGATAGATACCTACATATCTATCTATTTGTATGTATGCATAGATATATAGATGCATGCACATATGAATAGATGGATGTGAGGAGATATAAAACACACACACACACACACACACACACACACACACACACACACACACACACACACACGGATGAATGGGTAGGTGAATGGTTGGATACCTACAGGTCTATCTGTCTGTCTGCTTGCATGCATGCATAGATGAGTGGATGCCCAATGAAAGGGTTAAATCCAAAGAGATTCTTCCACAGGTTCCTTGTGAAGACATGCAGGTCAGGGCTGACCAGGCCTCCAGGGCCGCTTTCTGCCCATAAGACCATCTGATGCCTCTTGTTTCTCTGGGTAACATGTTCCTTATGAAACCACCTGCATTTGCTCATCACTGATAATCTCCAGGGAAGGCTTGCCTGCCCATTGCTTCCAGCACATGTGCTATTGACTAACAGCTGCACGGTCATTGTGGAGAAGTTGGTTTTCCCCACCTTCTGATTCCATGCCTCTGAAATGAGTATGACTATAGCATCAGTCTCCAAAGACAATTGTGGGGGAAACATGGGCCTGAGCCTTCAGTACCCTGCGCACAGTGCCCATCATAAGCCTCGACACATGCCAGCAGAAGCCACTGAGAAGCAGCAGAGCTTCTGTGGAGCCGGACACAGCCTGCATTCCTATGTCTGAGTAGAACAGAGATTGATTCCTGCGTCACACAAGAAACAGCACACACAGGCTGAGAAGCTGCATGCCTCCCAATGCAGACTCGCTTTGAGGTCTTTAGCTACTCTCTCTCATTTGGCCTCTCAGGGGGACGAGGAGATGGGAAATACCTACAGAAATGATTAAAGAAACGAAGTATTGTCTGAAGAGACAGCTCAGCAGTTAAGAGCATTCGTTGCTCTTGCAGAGACCCGAGTTTGATTCTTAGCGCCCTCATGGTGGCTACCTGTCTGCAACTCTAGTCCCAGGAGAACTGACTCCCTCTCTGGCCTCTGCAGGCACCAGGAATGCATATGGTACACAGACATACATACAGGCAAAAACACTCATGCACAAAGAAATCAGAAACAGGAAAAAAAAGTCTTTTCCTTCTTGCAGCAACTTCAAGGAGAGCTGAGAAGATCAGACACTCACAAGGGTCTTTAAATGCCTGCAACTCTTCAAGGGATGGACAATACCTTAAAAGAAATCTCCCTACAGAAAATCAAACATGTGACAGTAGCAAGTAGGATTTACATTAGACACTGAGTAGAACTTCCAACCACTATTTTTAATGGAACAATTGTCATCTAAGAAATGTCATAGAATTAAGTGTCACTCCTGAGATAGGTCCCAAGTTCCTTGGCCTGGCAGTGGGTGTGACTGGAGTGTAGAGGTAGAGATATGGCAACCACATGATTATTACAGAAGAAATTTACTAGTGTAGAATATCTAATCTGGAAGTATAGTTCTTTTTAATTTTCCACTTCCTTTAATCCAGAGCAATCTGAAAGATATTTTTCTCTTATCTGAACTGTGCTCAAACCAGCCAAATCTTTAAAGTACATAGAGGGGTGTGTGTGTGTGTGTGTGTGTGTGTGTGTGTGTGTGTGTGTGTACATGCATGCATGTGTGTATACACATGCTAGAATATACATATGAGACTTTCAACTCCGGATCCTTCTGCTTTTACCCCTCAAGTGATGGAATAACAGGTATGTACCACTGACTGGGTTTATGTGGTGTAGGGAATCAAACCTAGGGCTTCATGAATGCTTGGCTGAGCTCAGTCTCTAGACCCACAGTGAAAGTCTATCCTACCTTCTCCTAAGTGCCTTAGAGGAATGTGATTGCATCATCCCTATAAGCTGTCAATCTCTTTCATTACAGGTTAGCCACATTTATTATTAAGACTGCTTCAAAGGTACCACAGCTTTGGATCACTCTGGGTGCAGTAGTGAGGCTCAGATTTCCAAATTACCTCCATTAATTAACTCCATCTCACCATAAAACCCCTTTAAAAATAGGGGTGGGAATGAGGCCTGAGAAATGTCTCAGCAGTAAAAAGCACCGGCTGCTCTTCCAAAGGACACAGGCTGTTTCCAGCACCTACACGGCAGCTCACAACCAGCTGTGACTCCAGTTCCAGGAGATCAAGTGCCCTCTTCTGGACTCCACAGGCACCAGACACACACGTGGCACACAGACATATATGCAGACGAAACATGCACATTAAAATATATTTTAAAAAAGAATGATAGTTCATATATAGGGTGGTGAGGGGCTCATAGGCAGGACACACCCAAGGTGAATTCTAACTCTTCTGATTTTCTTCTTTCCCTTTATAATGTGACATTGTGGTTGGGGTGGACAGATCAGTGGACAAAGTGCTCGCTGTACAAGTGTAAAGACCTGAGTTCAGACCCCACAAACTCACATAAAAGCCAAGTCTATTATCCCAGCACTTGAGAGGCAGAGGCAGGGGATCCCCAGGCAAGCTGGCTAGCTAGACCAGCTAGAGTCAATTGGTGAGTTCTGAGTTCAGTGGGAGACCCCATCTCAACAAGTAAAATAGCAGAAGATCAAGAGAGGTGCCTGATATCAACTTCAGGCCTCCACCTACGTGCCCCTGCACACACCTGTGCCCACACACATGCAAACATACATGCACACCACACATGTACACACACAAAGAATGTAATGGTACATCAACAAATTACCATGAAATTATTCTTGGGACAACTAGATGTTGTGTTTTGTGTGCATTTATGATGGATGTATGTGCACATTCGTGTGCCTGTTGTAGGTACATATGCACGTGTGTGCACATGGACATTCATTCAGATGTGTTACGTGTCCTCCTCAATCACTCCCCACCTTACTTTTCTGAAGCAGGGTCTCTCCCTGAACCTTCAGCTCACTGGTTCAGCTAGGCTGTCTGGCCAGCGAGTCCCAGGGATCCGCAAGTCTCCATCTTCCCAGCATTGCTGCCATACAGCTTTTAAAATGGGAGCTGGGGATTTGAACTTGGGTCCTCATGCTTGGGCATGAAGCACTTTACCCATCGAGCCATCTCCCCAGTCCCTGGACGTTATGTTTTATATACAGCCTTATACCTTATAGTTACTGTCTTGACTACAGTTAGGTATAATTCAGGAATTTTTTTGTTTTGTTTTTGGTAAAGGACATAAGTTGCAATCTATCTGTTAATTTAATGTGTATTTTGCCTACATGTATGTCTGTGTATTACATGCCTGCTAGTGCTCTGGAAGCTGGAAAGTCACCGGACCCCCTGGAACTGGAGTTACAATGGTTGTGAGCCACCAATGGGTGCTGGAAATTGAATCCAGAGCCTCTGGAAAAGCAGTGAGTGCTCTTAACTGCCAAGCTATAGCTCTAGCCCCACATGTTGTCATCTTTCCTGTTAATGGCAAATGATGAGAAGATACTTTTAATTTGGGCTAAACTAAAAACAAATCTACCATTTTAGAGTTCTAAATTTTGTCAAAAAGCAACTTCATATGAAGGCTAAACAATGTGACTCAAAGTTAAGCATTAACACGGTCCAGGGCCCAAATACGAGACGGACTCACAAGTCAGAGATTTAGCTGCAGTTCTGGGGAAGACTGAAGCGGTTGTGAGAGAGAAAAGGAAGGAGAGGGGGGATGTAACTAGTGACAGAGGAAAGCAATTTTGCTCAGCTCCTGCATCGCCGCAGTAGCCTGCCCAGCAGCTGCCTGCACGAGGGGCTTCCTCACCAGCAGTCATACGACCCAGGGCTCACACTCACCAGTGAGTTCCTCCAGAGCAGGCTGTCCACTCTTCGTGTAGTGGCTGGGCTCCATGCTCACACCTGCTGAGCTGGACTCGGCAGTGACATTCCCCTCGGTGTCCGTCTGGGACCTGTACATACAAATCAGAGCAGACGCCATCATCGGGAGGGGAAACCATCCCGTCTGGACTGCTTGCCATGGCCTGCTAGGCAAGCAGCTGTGGTGCAGAGCTGGCCAGCAGACTGACTCTGAATAATTCAACAGCCACACGTGGAGAGAGCAACTGAACTCAGAAAGATGAAATGTTCAAAGACCAAGAGGAGGGTCTGTCATTTCTTGATGGGGACTGACTTCCCAAGTCGGCCTCAGGGTCCAAACCAGACACATGCTGGAGGGTGCTGGGTAGTTTGGACATTCAAACTTAGGTCAAAAAGCAACTGGTAAGTAACCACAGCACCAGCCAGCAAAGCCTAAAGATGACACCACCACCGACAGTCCCTCTTGTCCCACAATCCTCCTGACATGGCTCTTTCTGTAAAGGTGGCGGATCAGGAGTGGGTGCCAAGCAGCTGTGTCTGCCCTCCAGGTTTCTGATTCACAGCTCAGATCTGACATGAAAGGTCTCATTGATCATTATTTCAACACTTGACTGAAATAGGTACTTTCCCAACCCTTCTCCTGTGCCCTTATTTGTCAAGCAAATTGAACCAATGTTTGGTTGACATGGGACGTTTCTGGCCACAACTGCTTTGTCTCAGACCTGTGACATTAGTCTCTTTGCATCTAGGATTGGCTTGATCCAGCCACTTCACTACCAGGGAAAAAATGTGCCCCTCGCCCCCATCTTTGTTGCTGTTGGGGATTAAACCCTGGGGGCTTGTGCATGCATGGCATGTGCTCTAGCATGTGCCAGCATGGGGCAATATCCCCGCCCCCAAGAACATGCCAACAGTGTAGATGTACTGCGGGAGATAAACTGGGGACTTCACCCATTGTTCTTTATTCCTTTTCCCTCCTGCTGAAGCCGTTATTCCCAGTTCCTGTAGCCACCCATTTTAAAGGTCTGTCATTATCCCAGCGCTCTTACTTACCCCACAGCTGGAGTTTGAAGCTCTCATATCTACTTAGAATTTATCAATGCTCTAAAACAGGTCCACTGCCTCTAGCCTAGAGATTATAATTGAAAGGTAGGTAGGTATACAACTAGCCTATAGATGTACTGCTAAATGTTTGCATAGTATATTTAAAAATTAAATTAGTGTTCTCTCTCTCTCTCTCTCTCTCTCTCTCTCTCTCTCTCTCTCTCTCTCACATCTCTCTCTTTCTCAATTGAGGTCTCTCTATGTAGTCCTGGCTGACCTACTCACTAGGTAGACCAGGCTGACCTAGAACTCACAGAGATCCGCCTACCTCTGCCTCCTAAGTGCTGGGATTCAGGGCATGTGCCACCACGCCTGGGAAATTAGCTCACTATTTAATATTTGCGAGATTTTGGGGCTGGAGAGATAGCTCAGCAGTTAAGAGTACATACTGCTCTTGCAGAGGACCCAAGTTCAATGTCCAGCACCCACAAAGAGTGGGTCACAATTGCCTGTAACTCCAGACCCAGGGGAATCTAATGCCTCTGGCCTCCACAGGCATCTGTAATCACATGCACATCTTCTCCAACATATGTATAACTAAAAATAACCTTAAAATTTGGGAGATTTCACACAAGAAACCACCTGGATTTCTCCCTTCATCCAGAAGAAAGAAAGGAAAGAAGGAAGGATCTGGAGCTACTGAGCCCGGTCTTGTAGGGCGCCACCTGCTGGACTGAGCAGTGGCTGCGCCCTCTAGAGGAGCAGGACGCTTGCTGGCGTCTGTTGCATCACTACAGCCCTGTTCTTCTAAACTCAGGTGCGTTCTGCACTGCACCTGCCATCATCCCACACAATGCCAGCAAATCCTGCCTGAAACAGCTGGGCTTGTATTGTATAATGTGAACTGCAGTTCTTTTACTGTACTTGTAAAGGTTTCTGCTTTTAAAAAATGCTTTTTAGATTTATTTATTTTACATGTGTGACATGTAAGGATGTTTTGCCTGCATGTATGTATGTACGTACGTATGTATGTATGTATGTATGTATGTATGTATGTGCACCACACATGTGCAGTGCTCACAGAGGCCAGAAGAAGGCATCAAATCCCCTGGAACTGAAGTTACAGAGAGTTGTAAGCCACCATGTGGGTGCTGTGGACCAAATCCAGGTTCTTTGCAAGAGCGGCCAGTGCTCTAACAGCTGAGCCATTTCTGCGGCACCAAGAATCCTTGACTTAAAGAGCAAGACAGTATGGTCCCTGTAGTAAGACAGACTTGTTTTTTGCTTGTCTGTTGCTTGGTTTTTCAAGACAGGGTTTTTCTCTGTGCAGCCCTAACTGTCCTGGAACTCGCTCTGTAGATCAGGCTGGCCTTGAACTCAAAGATATGCCCATTTCTGCCTCCCAAGTGCTCTGCCACAACACCCAGGGGGCAGGCTTGGTTTTAAACACAGGTTCTTTTAATTACCAGCTCTGTGACTTGGAACAAACTTCCTAGTCTAAGCCTCAGTTGCCCATGTGTAGAATTGGGATTTTTTTTTTTTTTTTTTTTTTGGTTTTTCAAGACAGGGTTTCTCTGTGGAGCTTTGCGCCTTTCCTGGAACTCACTTGGTAGCCCAGGCTGGCCTCGAACTCACAGAGATCCGCCTGGCTCTGCCTCCCGAGTGCTGGGATTAAAGGCGTGCGCCACCACCGCCCGGCCGTGAATTGGGATTTTAAAAGCAATCTAGTTCACAAAACTGAGAAAGCCTCAGGGGAGTAGGATGCAGAAAGCCCTTAGTTGGGTCTCTGTACACACATGGTTCACAAGCAATCACTAGCTGTCCCTGTGGCCAGTGCCTAAGACTACAGTGGGTAACACAGGGCGGGGTGCAGGTCCAATTCCTATTCGGCACTCTTCTTCCCAGTTCTTCACTGGCTCCTCCAAAGAGGACGTCAACATCTGGGAGGTTCCCTTCCTCCTGTTCCTCACACATTAGTCACGAGGAATCTTTCCTCCCATAGAGAACTTTGAAATAATAATAATTAAAAAGGTGAGCGTTTACTTTATAGTCTGCCAAAGAATTCAGTCAAAATAAAGACGGAGTCGCACTGACGGTGATCAAACATTCACATGTTTCAATTTAGCTAGTCAAGAAGCTGTCAAGTAGCCTGAATGGGTTTCACCTCGACACTATGAAGGCTGCTAGGATTGTAACAATCTCACGGGGAGCTGTTCAGTCACCTCCACACTTCAGGGAGCAATTCGTGAGAAGCCGGGCACGCAGCTGCACCAGGACTGTACAGAAAGAAGCCGGGGGCTCTTCTCAGCACCGTTAACTGAGCTGAGGACTCGACTGAATAAAACAGAACAGTCTGCCAATCAAAGGAGACTGCTAGGACTCCCACTGACCGGGGAAGTGGGTGGAGGAGAGTCAACACGGGATGGCTGGGAGCCTGACATCATCCCCTTACCGAAGGGATGCTGGCTTTCTCCTGACATTTCTAGTGGCTGGAAGCATTAGAATTCACAAGAATACAAATAAGGCAGGGAGAGAGGGAGCATCTAATTCTTTAGGAAGTCACACAAATGTAAGAAGCTGAAAGTCTGTGAATGCACACACCTTGGGCTTATGCAAATGCATCTATGTGAACACACATTTGCATTTGGCAATGAATGTGTAATTGTGTCTTACTTGTGTGCAACTGTTGACTCGTAAGTATCGAGTGTATGTACACAGTTGTGTTTCTGGATTTTGGAAAAGAGCTGCGAAGGAAGTGGGTAGAATGTGACATGATCGCTTTGGTATATGCACAGGAATTGGGGGGACCGAGCTGTGAAGTGTAGTCAGGCGCACGATCCCTATCCAGCACAGAGCCAGGGCAAGCTCTGTGAGCCAAGCTCTCAGCTCCCTTCTCAGTAGTACAGGGGCTCCCACGAGCCTGAAGAGCTAGCCACATGCCTAGAGTGCCCATCTTAGCATGGCTGTGCTGTATGGGCAGAGCAGGGTGGGTCTCGGGACAGAACAGCAAGGACCACATAGCACCTGGTTCTGCACAGACTGTTGGAGTTCTACAGATGTCCCAACAGAGACACAGGGCTTCGGAGACAGGAAAAGGTCAGCAAACTTCATCCTAACACAACACTCCTTGTTCTAGAATCTTGTCAGTCTCACTGCCTCCTCCTTCATCTCTTCCCAGAAAGCCCCAGCAGGTAGCAGGGACTGTGAGACTCAGGAAGTTCAAGGCCAATGCCTTAAGAAATCTTACTTACATAGCAGAGTGATCTTAAGTTCACTTAGCATAGGTTGCTCATTTTGGGTGACCCCAAACCCGTCACCCTGCATATTCAGGCCTACATGCTTAAAGTGCTACTGAAACGCCCTGGTCCCCACAGGCCTGGTGAAGCCTCCTTATCCTGGGGTCAGCTCACGGTGTCCACCACCCCAGCACTGTCTTGCTATGGGGGCTGCCCACTTGAGTGCACCAGGATGGAACTACGTGTCACTTGGGCTATTGGCTCACATGTTCCTGAACCTTGTGCCGGCATTGCCTGCAGTCAGGCTCTTTACCCGGGGGACCAGGTGCTGCCTACCTGTACAGGAAAGGTGCAACCGTGGCTGTGTTGGGATGGTTGTATTGCTGCTGAGGCTGAGGTAGCTGAACACTGACGGTATTGCTTCCAGTGGTCTGGGTGGTCCCGACGGAGCCGCTGACAGTCTGGCTGCTGATGCTGTGGTTCAGAGTGGTCCCTCCGGGGCCTTTTCCCTCTGAGGATGCCAAGCTGGAGGAGGAGCTCGAGTGCCTGCTGTCCAGCTGGGGCTTCTGTGGGGGAAGCCCTGAGCTCAGCTTCCCTCGGCTCCGCTCTCCTTCCTTGGGAGGTATGGGGGCACTTGGGGACTTCCCAGGCATGTTCTTCATTCCTGGTTTTGGTATTCCGCTGTGGGATGGAGCCGCGGCCTCCTTCTTGGTGCTGTTGAGCCTCCCACCTTTGGGGATAAAGCTGGCAATCTTGGAGGACTTTTTTGGCATCTCGGTCACAGCCACCCCACTGAGCTCTTCCTTGGGTTCTTCCTTGGGGTCGGGCCTGTCAGTCATGGAGACTCTCTTGGTGAGGTCCTTGCCCTTCTCTTTTTCCTTCTCCTTCTCTTTCTCGCTGCCCTTTGGGGAGCTCTTCTTGTTGGTAAGCGCCCTGCTGAAGGTCCGCTGTGCGATGCCCTTGAGTGCAATCTTGGGGCTGCTGGATGCAGGGCCTGCGGTAGGCAGCGCCCTGCTAGCGGCCTCCAACTCTTCGCTCTCTTCAAAGCTGGGCAGGATCTCCAGTCGTTCACAGCTTGTGTCCCGGGATGCTGAGCCTTCACCCGCCTTGGAGCCCCCTTTACTGTTGAAAAGTTTGAGCTTTTCCAACATGGATTTCTGGTTGTTGGGGGCAGGCTTCCTGGCTTCAGGTGTGGGTCTGGGGGCCTCGGGCCCAGCAGGCTTGACCGAGAGCATGGACGATGTGGCACTATGTTTCACACTGAGGGACTTGCTGCGCCAGGGCTTGGAGGTCATGCTGGGCTGGGGATGGCTGAGGAGCAGTTAACAGGGATGGCAGGGCTGTTCTCCAGGGACGCAGGTACATTTTCGCTCATTCCGGGATGGGAGGAGGCTGAGCTGGCCGATGGCTCTGCAGAGACAGGGAAGGGAAAGGGACCTGAATCCTGTTTGCTGAGCTGCACTGAAGACAGCCATGGCTCCCTGGCCAGTCATTCCCTACCCGCAGGCCCTACAGCCCTATTGCTGGAGGCGTGGACTATCTGTGGTTAAAATGTCAATGTGGTTCATCCTCCCGCCCCCCATCATGCACTGCTCACGTGGCACCTCCCCCAGCCCCACCACATCTTGGTTGTGTCTGTTCTGTAAACACATGCCAATCTTAACAGTAACATGCAGAGCACAACTAAGAATGTAAATAATCTACCGGAACAAGAGAAAATCCTTTACCACCACCACCTAGCACTCCTGTGGTATGCGAGAGGGTAGGGAATAAATACTTTAAATTATTTAACTCAGAATTCCATTTATGCAGACTAGTCAAGAGATCCCCAACTTTGAGGAGACAACTTATCATAGATACTAAAATAAAGTAGAAACCAATAATTTCAAATGAGAAGTAGTTTACCCATAAAAGTTTCTAATTCCTATCAAAACATGTAAGCTTTTTCTATGCTGACCCGTACTGACCCTGTCCTTTCCTTTCTTTCTAGTTATTTATTTGTGATAGGATTCCTATGAGCAGTCCTGACTGTGTAGGAGCTCACCCTATAGACCAGGCTGGCCTCGGACTCAGAGATCCTCCTGCCTCTGCCTCCCGAGTGCTGGGACTAACGGCACGTGCCACCACACCCACCCTAAAGAATTTCACTGTCTTAGCTTGTTCAGGAAAACAGGTGAAGAGGCCAGTGGTTTCTGTCTCTGCATTCACTCGGGAATCCACAGTGGAGAGAAATGAGGAGGTGTTCTCTCCCCTGGACACTTAAAACCCACACCACCCCCAGGTGGGCTTGAACCACCAACCTTTCGGTTAGCAGCCGAGTGCACTGACCAGTTGCACGGTGGAGACCTTATGCTGGCACTTTCAAAGGCTTACAAACAGGGCAGACATTAAAGACCTTCTTTCACTTAAGAACACAGTCTGAGTATGCGGACCCGCCCCCACCCCCAAGCACACACACAAGGCAAGAAAACACAGGTTATCTGAAAGTCAAGGCTTCCCCTCTGGCACTCAATGCATGTTTCCTTGGCCACAGTCTTTCTCAGAAATCTATGAAGATATTTTCATACAAGTGCCAGGACCATTCTGGGAAATGGGGGCTCCCCTACGACTGTTCTGTTACTCACCACAGTGGCCCAGCATCAGAGAGCCCCCAAAACTGCAGCCCCTTCTTCAGACGGAGCTGCCATGATACACCAGTGGCTCCAAGTGCCAGTAGCTGCTAGAGAAAGTGCCCGGAAGACAGAGGAGACACCCTCCCCTGAGCCTGGGGGCCCCCCTAAAGCCTAACCCCATCAACCCTCAAGAGAACACGGTTTGCAAAGTCACAGTGACAGGACTTACCTAGCAGCGGCCACTTTCTCCCACAAGGATTCTCTAGGAGGAATTCTGCAAGCCGAGAGACTGCCCTTCCAATTGTCACAAGTGTTTTCAGTTAAACTGCTCATGTTTCTAATTAACTTTTGTCATCCGCAACTACTCCTGTGCCCAGAAGCCTGGCAGGATTAACGGCTGCTTCCTCAGCCACCACCACCCCCATTCCTAATACCTATGTTCTGCTGCCTTCCAGCAACAGAGTAAACTGTACATAGAGCGGCTTTTGATGATTTAAAAGTCAACGGCTGCTAAGGCTGGGTCAAGGCAGCCCTGTGTGGGGCGTAAGCGCTGGTGGGAGCCGGGCAGCCAGGGAACTGGCTGAGTCTGCCCGCAGCTGCATGGGGAAGCCACAGCTCTGGGTGATCCAAAGCAGACCTCCCAATGTTTTAAAACACATCCATCTTCCTGACTTACTGGGGAATTTGGATTTGGAGGGGAGGGTGCTGCACAACTCCTCTACCAAAACTCACGGGTGTTGCTGGATCTTTTCCTGCGCAGAACCACAGACTGGCTTACAAACCAGTTGAGGAAAGCTCCCCACACCACCAGCCTGTCATAGGGTATCCTTGGCTTGACACCACCCCCACCCTGGAGAGGGTGTCTCGTGGAGATCAGGAGCACAGAACTCAATGTATTGTTAAATGGTGTTCCTGCTTCCTTTACAGGAGAGGAAACTGAGACCAGGCAGGGCTGTTTGTGTCAACATTCACTCATTTAAAATGGAATACCTGGGATATGAACCCAGGTCTCCTGATACAGTACTCTCGAAGACACCACAGTAATGACTTCTATTTACTTATGTGGTTGTTGTTAAAGGCACCGTCTTCTGCATCCCAGGCTGGCTTAAACTTGTTATGTAGCTGAGGATGACCTGCTTCTATGTACCCAGTGTATACTACCTTGGAGCTGGGAAATGAACCTAGGGCTTTGTGCACGCTGGGAAAACTCTCCACCATTTGAGCTCATCCCCAGCCCCACTACCTCCTTGTAAAGAGCACATGCAAACAGCAGTGTCCAATGCCCAGACTGTTTTCCAGACACTGCCTTTCCTCCTGCCTTATTACATATGATGGCAAGATCCATAGTGGGGCCCCTCATCAGGAAGCAGCTGTACCCTGGAAGAGTCTCTGGCTAAAGAAACTAAGTTTCTAAGCCAGGACCATTTTTCCTAGAAAAACTGCTTTTCCTTTTACCTGGGATCTTATCAGAAACCAAGTGAAACATACACCCATCCATCCATCTACTCACCAACACACCCATACCCTTCCATTCGCCCTACTCACCCATCCATCTACTCACCAACATGCCCACACCTTTCCATCCACCTACTCACCCATCTGTTTGTCTACTCACCAACACGCCCACACCTTTCCATCCACCTACTCACCCATCCGTCTGTCTACTCACCAACACTCCCACACCCTACCATCCACTCACTCATCTTTGCACCCATCCTCCATCCAGACACTCAACATGTTCATACCAACATTCACATATTCATCAACACTACACATACACCAAATGCTGTTCCAGGTACTTGGGGCACGTTCACAACCAAACTAAGATCTCCACCTTAATGAACTTCACATCTTAGAAAATGAAAACAGGAAATAACCCATTAATACACCATTGGCAGGAAAATAAGTGTAAAAGAAAAGTAAGGCAGATCTGCAAGAAAGAGAATGGGCTGCAGGGCTTGGAGGTCTCTGTGAGTTCGAGGCCAGCCTTGCCTACATAGTGAGTTCTGGGGTTACACAGTGAGACCCTGTTTTTTAATAAAAGGAAAGAGGATGAACTATTTCTACTATTTTTTCTGGAGTCTTTTCAGTTGTGCTCACATTAAAATCCCAGTGAGTCTTTACGAAGCTTCCTGAGGTCAAGTCATGGCCATTTTTGTTTCACGGGGAACCACACACGCAGCCCTCACCCCTCACAGGCTAAGGTCTTTCACTGTTCCGTGTGGTAATGCATAGGGTGTTTATTTTCAAATAGTCTCTCTCAACAGTTTCTCTATGGTGTTTCCTAATGGAGAAAGCTGTCTGGGGCAAGGCATTGTCAACCTTGTTAATTCAGAAATGCTGGTGTCCCAGGAAAAGAAGCCTGGTGGAGGGAGGGAGGGATGGATGGATTCTCTAAATGAAGAGAGCTCCTCTAATAACTAACAGCTCTTGGTTCCTATTTTTCTCATGTATATGAGCCTCCCCCTTCCTTACAGCAAAGGAATGTAAGGGGAGAACAGGAGAAAAACATACAAGAATGTTCTGGGCATCCTATCCCCCACCGTGACACATGGCCACTGTAGGAAGTGAGTTGCTTTGCACAACCCACAAATGAGCATTTTTGTCCCTTTATATTGCAACTAGACCATGTATAAACGAACATTTCATGTTTTTTAACTGTATATTTAAATTTCAAGTTGACTTAAAATTATGACAGAGAACCACAAACAGTTCACAGATTTTGTTGAAAAATCACACAGGTTTTATGAGCAATACTGGTTGAAGAAACACTATTAAATCAAAAACTACTTATTTTTATATCAAATCTATTCCTTTGACCCAAGTCAGACTGATGTCAAAACTCACAGATCCACTTATGTGTTTGAAGGGCAGGGAGCATACTGCTGAGAACAGCTGGTCAGCAGCCAGGCCTAGCCTTGATGAGCAAAAGTGAGTTTCAAATGAGAGCATCGTGATTCACTAAGCAGCTTGTGAACATGTATCTGTATATAAATATGAACAATATCAAGACACTCTTGTAAAAAAAATACTATGTCTCTCTCTCTCTCCTCTCTCTCTCTCTCTCTCTCTCTCTCTCTCTCTCTCTCTCTCTCTCTCTCTCTCTCTGTGTGTGTGTGTGTGTGTGTGTGTGTGTGTGTGTCCTGGCATGTGCATGTTACAATATGCTTGTTGACAACTTTCTGGAGTTTGTTCCTTACACCACGTGGGTCCTGGGGACCCAAGAACGTCTGTGCAGCACACACCTTCACCTTTTGAGCCATCCCATCCTCCAAGGTATACTTTTCTTTTCTTTCTTCCTTTCTTTCTTCCTTTCTTTTTTTTTTTTTTTTGGTTTTTTGAGACAGGGTTTCTTTGTGTAGCTTTGGAGCCTGTGCTGGAACTCGATCAGTAGCCCAGGCTGACCTCGAACTCAGAGATCCGCCTGCCTCTGCCTCCCGAATGCTGGGATTAAAGGCATGTGCCACCACTGCCTGGCCAAGACATACTCTTATTGTGCACAATAAAATGACATAATCTACTCTAGTGTCATTTTTTAAATGCTAATGGGAAGGACTGTGGAGAAGCTCACTGTATAAAGGGTTTGCCTTAGAACTCACTTAAAATGTCCTCAGCACGGAGGCATCCACTTGAAATCTCAGGGCTAGGGAGGTAGAGACCACTAGATCCCTGCAACTCAGGCTTGCTGTCCTGGTCTACTTGGCGAGGTCTAGGCCAGTGAGAGATACTTTCTCAGAAGAACACCAAGCGGACAGTGGCATCTGAGAAACCACACCTGAGGTTGTCTTCTATTCTCCACAGGTACTTGCACATATACGTGCACACACAGTATGACAGCAGAGCCCCTGATGGGTCTTCCCGAACCACTCATGGCTCCCCCATGCCAGTCTGGGCACCTTGGTTCTACAAGACCAATTTCCATGGTCCACTCACCACCAACTGACAAACCACCACATAAAGGAAAGTCTCCTTAGAAACGTCATGATGCCTTTGAAGAAAAGGAAAACCTTTGGTTTTTTTTGGCGAGCAGCCTGGGCCTTTTCTGACAGGAATCAAGTGCTCTAAATGGAAACACTGTGCTGCAGGTCCTGGGCACTTTTTCCTCTCTTCTTCAGCAAAGGCGAGCTGCAGTCTAGCTAGCACTCCGCCGTTCCTGGGTTTCAGGCAGGGAGCCGTTGGTGGTCTGGTCCTGAAGCCAACGGGCACAAAGACAGCGTGTGTCCCGGGCTGGCTGACCCCAGCTTCCATCACTGCTCCTGTGACTTGAAACCTGCCTGAAGGGGGTTTCCTGCCTAAATCTTCTTCCAAAGCCTTTGGGGAATAGATCTGATAATTGGGCCTGGGAAAATGTTTGCAATTTCCTATAATTTGTCAAGGTGTCAATCTTGAACATTCAGATTTCTGAGGATAATTGAAACCAGTTGAGTTATCCTAAGTGCATGTTTTCAGCACAGCTTGGGTTGGCGTCTTTATAACCCTCTGAGCCACTACACCACAGAGGGCATGTGGATGTGGCTCTGTGTCTTGGTGGTTCTGCATGATTCTGGGGCCGGCTGAGAAGCCTTCTCTACACAGTTAGAGCAACTATTTTTTATTATTATTATTATTATTATTATTATTATTACCATCATTATTAAACTTGGCTTGTTTGAAGCTGGGCCTCATGCCACCCAGACTGGCCTCAAGCTCACTGTTGCTGAAGATGACCTTGAACCCCTGCTCTTCTTGTCTCTCCCTCCCAATGTTGGGATGACAGGTGTGCACTCCCCACATCTGGCTTCAGTGTCTCCTATCTTTTTGTTGGCTGCTTCTTGGGGAGCACCCTTGAAGAAAGGAGGGAAGGGAAGCATGAGCAGGCTAAAGTGGGAAGGAGCTGGGCTTTGAACACACACATGCCTGCGATTCCAAAGGCTCCTAGAAGGTCTGAGCTGGAACGAAGATTGTGTTCTACAGAGCCCAAATTCTTTTTTTTTTTTTTTTAAATTTTATTTATTTTACTTTATGTATATGAGTGCTCTGTCTGCACATATGCCTTTATGACAGAAGAGGGTATCAGAACCCACTATAGATAGCTATGAGCCACCATGTGGGTGGGAATTGAACTCAGGACCTCTGGAAGAGCAGTCAGTGCTCTTAACCACTGAGCCATCTCTCCAGCCCCCCAATTCTTTAAGTTGCTTTATAATGCATAGCCTTTCAAAATCCCAATACCATTTTTTTTTGTAGAAATGCAAAAGGCAGGCTTTTCTGTCTTCTATGAGCCACAAATTCTCCAGTTTCCCTTGTGACCTTTTCATTCTAGAGGCATAAGCAGCCTTCAATGGCTGAGACAACTCCATTGTATCCTTTTTAATATATGACAAGGTAATCATCCCTCTTTGCTGGCTTGTTTTGGATAAAACCTAGTGAACTATGGGTAATGAAGTCATTTGTTTTTCTGCTGGCAACTAAAACAAAACAAAAAGACAATAAGAAAATAAGGAAGCATTGTTCCATTTCCAAAGCTGTGCTTGCCACCTCTTCTCTGAGCAGGTTTACAAAGAGGCATCTTTCAAATGCTAATGCTGCAAAGAACTGGGAAGCCAAACAATAAAGTCTCATGTCTTACCTGCAACTCTGAAAACAAAATCAACTCTTAAGCCTGTGTCTGTCTGTCTCCCCGTGTCTGTTTTTGCCTCCCATCTACATCCTGCACATTAAAGAACATGACATCTTGCCGGGCGGTGGTGGCGCACGCCTTTAATCCCAGCACTCGGGAGGCAGAGCCAGGAGGATCTCTGTGAGTTCGAGGCCAGCCTGGGCTACCAAGTGAGTTCCAGGAAAAGGCGCAAAGCTACACAGAGAAACCCTGTCTCGAAAAACCAAAAAAAAACCAACCAAACAAACAAAAAAAAACCAAAAAAAAATGACATCTTAAGTCCTTCCAGTTATATGGATGAAGAGAAGAAACCTGGCGTTGTAACTGTGGCATTTGAAGGAAGATCTCCCCTCCTTATAATACCTCTCCTTTCCCTGTTTTGAGACATGATTTCAGCACAGGATAGCCCCAAATATACTATGTAGTCAAGGAGAACCTTGAACTTCTGCTACTCCTGGCTCCACCTCCGGAGTGCTGGGATTTCAGGAATGTATGTATGGCTAGTTTATGTAGTGCTGGAGACTGAACCCAGGGTTTCATCTATGATTGGTAAGCGTTCTACCCACTGTTCTACCGAAGGCAGGAAGGTACCATTACAAATGGAAGGCATCTGCCTTGTTATCATTTGAGGCCACACCTCCTTTCTCTCTTCAACTTATTTGTTCAAAACCCGGGGGAGAAACCGTGTGCTTTAATTGTCCAAGCCATTTCTCTATCTTGTACCATATATGGCCACAAGAAAGTCCAAAATTGGCTGTGGAAAAACTGCTCCTTTTGCTTCCAAGGGTGGATGAGATTTCACAGAGAGACGAGAAACACTTTACAGGGGACAACCTCGCTCCTCAGGAGATCACTGTCCATGGCCAGCAGCTTTTTGGCAGAGTGGAACCGCTGTGTGCTGCTGTAAACACAGCCCTCTACCACAGTTAGGCAAGGACCTTCGTGAAGCCGCCTCTCACAGCACACCAACTCTTTGTGCTTTATCCTGGGGTAAAGGGAGGCTTCCCACAGCAGGACCGTCCCAACCGGTGTTAAACTAAGATATGGACTTCCTGGAAGCCAGGCAATGGGCAGGAACAGGAGGAAGGAGTTCCTAGTCAGGGTGATTTAGAAAATGAAGGACTAAATGGTGGTCAAACTGTTTTTTTTCTCTTTTTGGTCCACAGGACTCCTCAAAGCCTCACTGGCATTGGGACTATCCAAAAGCTAATCAAATGGTGAAATGGTGTCTTTCCTAAATGTATTTTGCCACAGGCCTGATTTTATGGGATAGTTTAAGGAAAAGGTTTATGATGTTAAAAACTTACTAACGAGGCGGGGGTGGTGGTGGTGGAGGGCACCAAGTGGGATGTACAACCCACATCAGAGAAGGAATCCGCTCACCAGGTAGCAGACACTCACAGGGTAGTGAGGCAAGGCGGCAAGAAGGCAGAAGGCCCTTCTTCCACCGAGGATGTGGTACGATTTGTCACGGGAACAAGGCTACCACAAACCCCCACAGCAGCCAAGGCAGTGTCAACTCAGGAGTAGCACTCAGAACCGGGAGGCTGAGGCTCCTGCCCACCACACAGTACAGAACACACTAGAACAAAGGAAAGCAAAATCTTAGAGTTCTTAGAAAGTACTCGTAGAGAAGGTCAGGTCGCTCGGATCTGAGCCTTGGGGAATTAAGGACCTCTCCGGCATCTTACACTCACTAAACCCTTGTTGAACAGGAGATCCTGACATCTGCTCTGTGACAGAATGGCCAACCCTGTCTGACCCAAGCACCTGGCGACGGTCCCACGAAGCGGCCCCTGAGTGGCTCAGCACACACTGACGTCCAGCAGTCCAAGTCTGTGCTGAGCAACTGCGGCTCTCTAAGCACCAGAAGTGGGATGAAGACACCCCCCCCCCCCAATCCTCGGTCAAGCAGGAGAGGCTGAACTGACGGGGAGGAGACCCAGGAGAAAGCCAAGAGAGGGAAACTCTATCACAAGGTTGCCCGCCCACCCCAGGTTTCTGCCTGATGACGCCAGACCAAACAACAACAAAAGGTGAAGAAATACCCACATGGCAGGTCCACAGGACAGAGAATGGAGGACCCGTTACAGGACTAGGTATACAGTCACACCTAGGAACAGCCAAGGGCAGCAGAGCTGGGTCTACCTGCAGCAGCCATGGAAGAGGAGAGCAGCCAACCTAACTTTGTATCTTGGCCCCATGTCTCCATGTAGTTCTTTCGCCACATGTGTTTACTTGACAAAAGGTTTCCACAGCACATACATACATAGAAGCACACATACGTAAAATCAATATTAACATGTAATCAGTATTGATAACATTGGACATCGAAGCATAACAGATGCTTTCCTTCTGTTGGCTTTTCCATTTGCATCATGAAGCTACTGTGGCAGGTAACAATTGCCTCATTCTACCAGGGGACACGGAGGCTCAGGGACTGAGTCAAGGACCTCAGGTCTAACAGATCAGAGCTTGGCAACTTTACCAAGTCCACACACTTCAGCTACACTTCCTATCCACCTCAACCTGAGGTAAGACACAAGCCTGGGTTTGGGCTGGTGAGGGGACTCCATAGGTGAAGGCACTGATGACCAAGCCTGATGACCTATGCTTGATCCCTGGAACGCCCAGGTGGAAGGAGAGAGCCAGTTTTTTCAAGCAGGCCTCTGACCTGCACATGCCCACACATACATATGAACACAGCAAGTTTTTTGTTGTTTTAAATCAAAACTTGGGCCCTTCTTCTGGTACGAGACACAGGTTCCAGAGACTTGAGCATCATCTGCTAACCTTTCAGGCCTTCCCTCAGGAAAGTGATTTCCCCCTCCAGGAGGCTCATTTTAAAAATGGGAACGTCAAACGGTTGAGTAATAATTTAAGTATGGTTTTTGTTCTTCAGAATTTAGGACGCTGGCAAGATGTAATCTCTCTGCTGTTTTTTTTTTTTTTTTTTTTTTTTTTTCTGTCCATCAAACTCAGAAGGCAACCAAAGAACTAGCTTATTGTATTCCTCGGGGGGGTATCATGCAGAAAGCAGGCGCTGAATTGGACCATTATTCACTATCTGTGATCACATTAGGCCAAATGTGCAGGAGCCAGAGAAAAAAGGGGGTCATTTATCCTCATTCTGCCAAGTATGCAGACACTTGGTGTCGGATAGATCAAATAATTTCAGGGCTTCATGGATGTCACTGATCCACACAGAACTACCAGACTTCTGAGCCTTTCGCCTGACAGTTGTCTTCTTAATGGAAAAACGGAATTCTTTTTTTTGGGGGGGGGGGAAATATCCGCGGTGGTAGAAAACACCCCCAGAGATTGCTCAGCAGCTTGACTCACCGAATCAGGAAGCGGCTCCTCCAGGTGTCTGCTCTGTTTCATGCAGTGGGCCTGGCTGTGACAAGCTGGCGTTGGAATGGGTATCTGAAGTGGAGCACTCACTTAGTGACTCTCTGTGAGGCTGATGTATCTTTTACAAATCAGATAATCAAGACAAGGCGCAAAGAAAGCCAAGGACCATCTTATTCTACTCCGTGCTACTTGGGCCACGCCACACTTTGCAGGTGGGTTCAAGTCCAGCTTACTAGCTTAGTAACTAGTAACTTGAGTAACTTCATCTGGAGAGGCTCCCTCTCTTCTTAAGTAAAAAAATAAAAAAATAAATAAAATAAACCCAGATGACTACCATTCATTGAGTGTCCACTACTGTGCTAAGTATTTCAATCATGTCACTTCACAAATTCATCTAAAATCGTGAGTTCTGGACTGGGAAGACAGCTTAGTCACTACAACCCTTGATCTACAGACAGGAAGAACCTAATTTCATACCCAGAAGCCACATTAAAAAGAACCAGGCATGGTGTATGCACCTGTAATCCCGTCGCTGGGAAGGTGAACACAGGAACTCTCGAGGGCTCCCTGGCCAATCAGCCTAGATGAACTGATCAGTTCCAGGCCAGGGAGAGACCCTATCTAAAAACAAACAGGGGCAACTACTTGAGGAACAAAACTGGAAACTGACCTCTGACCTCCAACCCCTGGCCTCCACACACATGCACATGCCCACAGAAATAATACGATAAAAACATAACAACAACTCATCATTTCCTCCTACAAGCACCTTATGAAATGAGTTGGTTGCAGCTCAGATGTTAGCTCCTTGTCCTAACTCCTAACTGGTATGAGGCTGAGCAAGACTTTGAACGCTGAAGTCGGTGCTCATCTTAGCAGACTGCCCTCAGCAGGAACAGTGAGCCCGGCTCTCTTCCTTGCCCACAAGGAACAAAACAGTGCTGCAGAATGCCAACACTTCTGCACACACACACACACACACACACACACACACACACACACACACACCAGTGTCTGCTTGCACTCTTACATGCCTTCACCCTCCACTAACATCAAGCTTTCTTAACCTTAGCAGAGTGGAGAAGCTACACCACGTGTTGGTGCCATTACTGTTGGTCATAAGCTGAGCAGGACCAGGAGGCATCCTAGAAGCTCTTTCCGATCTTCCACACCACTGTGTATCCAGGGATGACTGGAGATGCCTGGTAAGCTTCTCTTTGTTCCTTTGCTCAGCCCTGGCCCATGTGCTTTGGGCCCCTTACCAGGCTTGCTGGAGGCAGCTCAGTTAGCACACAGCTCGCTGTCTAAGGTGATGACTCAGTCACTCCTGGCAACATCCGGTCTGTTCTGATGAGACTCACAAGGCCTCTCCCCAAGAATGAGGGTGAACAAAGATGCATAGAGCTTCTAGCTACAGTGTGGAAACCTGTAGGTCCACTCTCGGATCAGGTTGTAGCTTTTCAGACTTACACACAACTAAATGTCTCACATACTGCTATAGAGGGTCTTTGCCACCCAAGTGATAACTTCTGGATGTACGGCAACCAAGTCATTTGGCTGTTTCCCTTGGATCCTAAGACAACCGCAGGCACGGCATTCACTCCTTGCCTCCATCCTATCCCATCCTATGTCTGTCCTTCTTTCTCTGTCTTTTGTTCCAGGTGCTAAGGCTAGAACAATGAGTCCTATGGTTTAAACTTTCAGCAGGCTCCAGCTCTCAGCAAAGTGACAGACATGGAGACTGAGGAGCTGGAACCCAGTCAAAGGGAGTGGAGTGGGTCCCTGGGGGGCTATATCTTGTCCACACATGCCCTATCTCTGTCTGCTGGATCCTAGAGACACTGTGCCCTCTCCACCTTCCTGCTCTGCCTCTCTCAGGTCCAAAGACAACAGTGACAAGGGACTGAGACCTCTTCACCAGCCTCTCAAATTGCTTTTCCTTCTTTTTTCTCACCTCAGGCATCCTGACTCAGAGGCAGACTGCTGACTAACCCAGGTGTCGTCGAGACAGAGGGCCCTCAGTCTGGGAATGAGTGAGGACGAAAAAGTCATTTAAGTGATTAATAATAACACTGTCTCCTTTATGGAAGTTCTAGGCTCTTTTCTTTGTAAAGCAGGACAAGAAAATAGTGTCTAGGCTCCCACATCTAGCGATTAAAATCAAACACATGAGAACAAAATATACAGATTCTGTACTTAATCAGGGTAAAAATCTGGTCAGCCAAATGTATTCATGACACTAATCACAAACAGGGATTCCAGGGGTCTCTCTGTTCCATCCAAATATAATGAAAAACGGGACATATTACTCAAGTGGAATGTTCTTCCCCAAGCGCCCAGCACAAGCACACGCCTTTCATTCAGTTGCACGGACTGAATTTATTTCCACAATGAAGAAACCCTACAATGTGAACTCCCAGTCCCCATTGGGGGAAAAAAAAGCATGTAGACTTGGCTCTTTCATGCCTCCCTAAATGTGCCTCAGTGGCCAGAAAGGAATGGATGGTTCCAAAGAATACCCAACTGACCCCTGACTCAGGCCAACCCTCGTTGTAATTCTCCAGTTCCAGGGGAATGGCTGAACTCTCCTTGCCTAGAGTTGCCTTGTGTTTTGTTTTCTTGTCTGTTTTACTAAAGATGTAAATGAGTGACAGAGACCCACAGGCCCTTTTATCCTCCACACCCGGGAATTAAAAGAGGAAATGAAGGTGGAAAAGATGCCTGGCATCGGCCCCACACTGGGGCAGTCCCGCATGGCCATGCCGTTCTCCTCCTGCAGAGGGCACTGTGGAGCCTATTTTTTTACACAACTAAAATGGGGAGCAGGGAGGTTGAGCGCTAGCGATCACACAACTGGAAATGTGGGGGTAGGGGGCATGCAAGCCCAGCTTTGTCCGGTGTGGGGGTGACATACCTCAGCCTCACTATCATTTGTAAAAATTAACGGATCTACGGGACAAAGCTGTGGAGTGAGGAGGACGTGGGATGAGAAGACTGCAGGAGCCATTTCTGGAAAGACAGTAAAGAGATTAGGTTGAGGGAGTCACCTCTCCTAGAGAATTCCTTGACAAGCCATGTGGGTCAGCTGCTGAGACCCTGGGGAATGACTACTACCCAGCAGAAGGAGAGAAGAAAAGACATAAGATGTGTAATGTAAGCCATGAGCTGTTATCAAGACAAGGTGTCCTCTGTGAGCCGACTCCTTGCAGAACCCTAGGAGGCCAGCTTCTGTGTTCAGGGTGGTGGGCTGGAATACAGGCAACCTCCACAGTGGCAAGATGAGGAAGCAGCCGGCAGGATCCTTCCAGATTGTTCTGTCACTTCTGTAGAGGGCAGGCAGGTCCTGCCAAACATCTAGGTGTCTTGGCTTCCACATCAGGGACTCCCCCTCTGGGCTTAGCTGTCTTCTCTCACAGCGCCTCCGCTGCTCTAATCCACCCCCATCCTCTGCTCTTCACAGATCAGTACCATTTGTCATTAACACTAGCCTCATGTAGATGCAGCCCACTCCTCCAGGATAGAAGTCAATAATCCAAATCGGGCCCACTGTCTGCTTCTGTAAATAAAATACAGCCTTGCTTATTCAGCAACAGGCTTTTATAAGAAAAAGTGCCAGGATGTGGTTGGAAGTGGTGGGCTGCTGGGATATTCTTGACTGGGGAAGGACACTCCCCCATACACACACACACACACACACACTCACACACACACACACACACACACACACACACACACACACACACACACACACACCACTTTAATCAGCAGGAAACAGGAAAGGCAGAAAATTGAGGCCTTTCTATGGTCTTAATAAAGCCCCAACACAAAAATACACAATGTACCAGGCAATGCCCCCCTTTCATTGAAAACAAGATCCAATTAGGCATCCTAAATGTTTTTCAAGCGATTCCTGGCCTGGATATGTTATATAAAACAGGGCCCAGTGATTCAAACCTGCTGTCAATACAGAGGTGGGGAAAGAAAAATGCCAGCTATTCTGCAGCTGTCCAGCCAGAGTCCTGGAGGGGCTGCTCTCTTGACAACCCCATGCACAGAAAGAAGCCTGGTTCCCAGAGTGGGAGCTAAACCAAATAAACCTGGCAGGATCGCTTAGGAGAGTCTTCAAACAGCAGCCAGGCATGCGCGGGCTCCCTTGGACAACTCAGATTACACGGCCTGCCCTTGTCTTTAGTGAAACTGCACTGAAGGTCTGTTGAATCTAGTTTTTCTCCGGGTTGCCAGTAAGTTTCCTGCTCATGGAAGGTAAATCTGTGGTGGAATGTGCCGGGTGAGCAAATTGTATGAAGTGTGAGCCCTCGCAGGGTGTCTGTCTGGGCACAGAAGGGACTAGGAGCAGTGTGGATTCCTAGGACATTTAAAGATTATTTTCATGCTTTTATTAGCATATATTAATTATATATCCTAATTAGTTCCATTGTGCCATCTCTTTATATATATCTTTATACATATATAGATAGATAGATAGATAGATAGATAGATAGATAGATAGATAGATAGAGTGTGTGAATGATATATACATCTATGTGGAGTACTAGGAAATGCATAAATATAGGCCAGGGCATGACATCTGGTGTCATGCTGTTACCTCTCTCTGTCTTATTCTCTTAAAACAGGGTGTCCCATTGTGCCAGGAGGTGGGCTGGCACCAGCAAGTCCCAGCAATGCTGTTTCTACCTCCCATAACACTGGAGTTACTAGACTATGTGTAGCTATGCCAGCTTTTTTTTTTTTTTTACATAGGTGTTGAGGATTCGAACTCAAGTCCTCATGCTTATACAGCAAGGGCTCTTCCCACTGAGCCACCTCCCCAGACTCTATAGAATGCATTGTGATAACATTCACCCTCCACACCTTCTGTTGTCTCCTCCTACTGATCTTCCTCCCAGCTAGTGTCCCTCCCACGCTCATGGCTTTTTATATTCAAGGGTGGAAGAAATGTGTCCACAAGAACATGCACACACACCCCTGCAGAATCTTCAATTAAACTAAAGGGGCATTTTCATGATGGCAGTCACTGGAATACACTCACTCATTTAAAGCCTGTCTGCACCAGGGTAAGGGGACATACAGCTCAGAAGTGACCATGCCTACTGAAGAGGGAGAGTCGGGCACTCTAACACACTACATTTAAAAAGTCTCTCTGTTTCAGTCATGAAACGTTCTCGTAATGAGCCGCACAGATTTTAAAGTTCCGGTGTTCCTGAGAGTGACTCAGTAACGAGGGCAGACACCGCGACTGTGACAGCAGCCCTCGGGGTCCAGCCCACCACCTGGAAAGCAGGAGCTCGGGGTATGTGTGAGACGTGTATGGCTGGTACATGGGTAGGCCTATGACAGTGGGGAGGCAGGGAGAGGGGAGGGGGTGAGGAAGAGAATGAAGAGATGGTGGAGGAGTGAAGGGTGGGGGAGGGGAAGAGGAGCAAGAAGAGAAGGGAGAGAGAGGAAAGGGAAAGCAGAGGAGGGGAGAGAAGAAAAGGAGGAGGAAGAAGAGGATGGTGAAAGGGAGAATGGAAATATAAGAGGCGGGGCAGGAGGAAGAGGTGTGGGGGAATGACTTCCTTGCAGTCACTGCTTCGCATTCTTTTTGTCTTCAAAAAAAGAAGCGAGAGAAGAAAAAGACCAGCTCAAAGCTATTCCTAAAGAAATGTGCTTTCCAAGAGAAAACCCACAGGACCCTCGACCGCAAACCACAGAAAACCATGTGCTGTTCAACAGCCAGGCACCTCCCGGTGACCCCAGAAGCTCTGCTGCCTGAGGACAGAGAAAGTGGGCTCTATGCATCAGCTCCGCTAACTGCGGAGAGTGAGGCTCTGTGTCTGTCTGGGTGGAAGGCCAAAGATGAGCGCCTCGGCCCTCGCTCATGCCTGGGCCAGCCCTGGACGCTCTGGGTGCTGTGGATGCTGAAGGAATGTCAGCTACCCGCTCAGAGGCCCACTTACTGCTGGAGGTGTTCCTGGGAGTGACACGCCTCTGACTCCTGCTCTGGAAACCACCTGATGAGCTCAGGCTCTTCTCCAAGCTACTCCATTTTGTATAAAACAATGGTTCTCAGGCTGTGCACTGTCCTAGGAGACGCCATTTTACGAGCATCTCTTGGCTCCATTTTGAGGGATAAGGATGACTACAGCTCCTGGGGGCATCCAGGACCTGAACCATTTGTTAGGTACCACCCATCCAGCACAGACTGACAGACTGATTCGTAGGAATAGGAAAAGAGCTACCCTCTAATATTATTGAGGTGAATTGAGACTATAAGGGAACATGGCCATATCAAAATAATATAACCAGGCCCCCAAACTTACTGGGCAAGCCAGACCAAGCAAAGGGTATATGCTCTCATCTGAACCCCATAAAACAACGAATACCTAATATTCTGCACACCATGAACCAACCAGCGGAGGACTCCCCGACTATCCCTAGAGTTTTTGCTGGACAGCTGTTGATGGGACCAACTAGACCCCACTCTACACGTTTGCTGGTCTGGACTTGAACTTGAGCTGTGTTTCCTGCACCCAGTTCTGCTTTTGTGCAGCACTACTGAAACCTGCAGCTTCGTTCCTAAATCTGGCTCTAGCAGGTCATCAGCAGCTTCCTCCCGGCACGGATCTGTTCACTGTCTCATCAATACAGACTCTTTCCCAGCCCACCTCTGTAACCGTCTGAACTCTGCTGCAGCATCTTTAATGTGTATTTGATCTGTAAACCACATATATGCATATGGTTATACAGACATTCATTGTGTACCGGAAGAGTTATTAGTCACTAAGACTGGAATAAAAGAATCGGCATTTACCTCAGCCTGGTCAGCAAGGCAGATAGGATTACATGACAAGTGGCTGTTCTGTAAACCATTAAATGATACGAACTGTTATTTACTAAATTCTAACACTGTGGGAAGACACAAAGGTGTCCATCTATGTTTCTGGTATAGTACACTCAGGACGCCATTCCTTCAGAACGGGATTAAAGTTAAACAGATACAGAGAAGGAAGATCAAAAAAGTCTTTGCCATCCTTGAAGACAAAGCAACCCTCTTCATCGTGGAGAAACCGAGGCCTGGTGCAGGGGAGGCGCTTGAACACCAGCCCCCACAGGGAAGGAGAACTGGAGTCAGAAGGCCTGCTTCACCACAGAAAGAACAAGAAGCTGTTTGTAAACCACACTCTGAGGTGAAACTCACCACCGTAACATAAAACACACACATCTAAAGGGCATGTTCAAAGTTTTCAGTGAACACAGAACTGTGCACAGCACCGTAATCTCATTTTCAAGCATTCTCATCAAAGCACAAGGAAACACCACAGCCACTTGAAATCACTCCCATTCCCTGACCCAGCCTCAGCAAGGTCACTGTCTCCAGAGATTTACCCCTTTTGGACATTTCATGAAACGCGTGACTAAAAAGCCACCTGTAAATTCTCATTTTTGCATTTATTCATTCATGCCTGCATTAAACACACAGTTACTGAACATTACTTGGCACTAGATGGATGCAGGATGCTGGGGCTTTGACACTGAGCATGAAGTTATCATCAACAAAACACATGCTTGAACTGCACAGATAAGCTTTAAACCCCTCCCATAGTGTTTTACATACATTTATGATTTTGGTTGGCCTCATCCATTAGCTATCATGGGCTATCGGTTGGACCCAGATGTTAATCAAACAGCTGCTCAGCTAGAATGCCAAGTCACAACTGTGGCATTTGATGGAATAAAAAGCCTTATTTACATGTATGAATGTTTTGCCTACATGTATATATGTGCACCATGTGCGTGCCCGTTGCCCATGGAGGGCAGAAGAGGGCATTGGATCCCCTGGAACTGGAGTTAAGGATGGTTGCCAGCTACCATGTGGATGCTGGGAACCAAACTTGGGTTCTCTATAAGAGCAACAAGTACCCTTAACCACTGAGCCAAATCTCTAGTCCCCCCAAAAGTTTTTTTATTAATTAATTAATGAATTAATTTTGTTTTTTTAAGATGGGGTTTCTCTGTGTAACAGCTCTGGCTGTGCTGGAACTCACAGATACCTGTCTGCTTCTGCCTCCTGAGTTTTGGGATTAAAGGTGTGCATCACCACCTGGCAAAAGATTTTTTTTTCTCCTGAGACAGGGGTTTCTCTGTGTAACAGTCCTGGCTGACCTGGAACTCACTCTGTAGATCAGATTTACCTCAAACTCACAGAGATCTGCCTGTCTCTGCCTCCTATGTGCTTGGATTAAAGGTTTACAACACTACACCTAGCCCCCCAAAAGTAATTTTTAATGACAGACTTCAGACACACTTTCTAACTGCAACTGCTTACCAAACTATTAGCTGGTCAGTACTGGAGCCACCAGCCCCATGTGGTCACTGAAGAGAATTAAAATGAGTGCATTAAGAATTTATATTCTGGCTGGGCAGTGGTGGCGCATGCCTTCAATCCCAGCACTTGGGAGGCAGAGCCAGGTGGATCTCTGTGAGTTCAAGGCCAGCCTGGTCTATAGAGAGAGATCCAGGACAGGCTCCAAAACTACACAGAGAAACCCTGTCTCGAAAAACCAAAAAAAAAAAAAAAAAAAAAAAAAAAAAAAACACAAAAACCCTCCCTCCCCGCAAAAAAAAGAATGTATATTCTAGGTCCAGAGGACAGAAAAAGGTAGTTGCCACCAAGTCTAATGACTTGAATTTGACCCCTGAGACCTGTATGATGGAAGGAGGGAACTGACTCCTGCAAGCTGACCTCTGACCTCCACCTAAGTGCTGTAGCATGCACACACCCTCCACCCGCACAGAATCAAACAAATGTAATTTTAAAAATTAAAAAAAAATATTAGCTTCTCAGGGTTGGAGAGATGGCTCAGGGGGTAGAGCGCTTGCGATACAAGCACGAGGACCTGAGTTCAGATTCCCCAGAACTCATGAAAAAGTTGAGCATGGCTGCACCAGCATCTGCCATCCCAGCACTGGGACAGGGGAGACAGACACATGAGGGACCACGGGATTTGCTGGCTGCCAGCCCAGCTCTAGGTTCAGGGAAAAGCTATCTCAAGAGCATAAGGCAGAGGGGGAGAGAGCATGCGCACACCCCACACAAATTCAACTTCTTGTACACACTTACCCCATTTCAGGTACAGATGGTGATAACCATGTCAGACTGTGTGCACCGCTGCCAAAAGTTCTGCTTGGCAGGGCTGAGGAGAGGACACAGAAGCCTTTACAGCTTACAGACACTGCCTGAAAACGCTGCTCCTCCTGGTACTAGGGAGTCACCCACGCAGATGGAGAATGCACATGAGGAAGGGTTCAAGACAAGGAGCAAGGGGTGAGCTGTGAGTCCCAGGGCTGCTGCCAGTGTCTGGAGCGCTCCCCCAGCCCCACTGCAGGCCTCCAAATCTCTCTGCTTCGCTAAGCCCTTCCAACAGGCAAGTGTGCCAAAGCGGCTGGAGAGACTTCAAGGCATCGGCCTCCACCTTGGCTGTTTGATGATTTGTGGAAAGTTTTGTGCCAGAAGGTGATCTGAGGGGCTCCCTAATGAGACTGAACAGTGTGCAGCAAGCAGTGGCCATTTCTATTGCCAAGACAGAACCAACTCCTGCTGACCAACACCCCAAGCAAGGCCAGAGAGCGGGGCTCGGGCCGCGCCCATCCCTTCCCATGTATAGCTTAATCCGTTTATCTCAGCTGTCTTCAGTCTACCCCAAAACACTTTGGTCACCAGCTCCCAGGAACAACACAGAAGGACTTTTCAAATTGTGGATCTGGACAGGTTAAGATAACCAGAGGATCCACATTTGGGGGTGATGAGAAAAGTCAGAGGAAAAAAATAAAATTACACTTGGAGAAAGATCTGCTAATCAAAGGCCCCTTTGTTCTGAAGCACTACAGAACAATCACCAACTGTCACCTCTCTCAGTGAAGTCCCTCTTCCTCAAAACTCCATAGAAAGGTTCATCTTCTGTATTCTACATTAGCTATTTGACAGACAGGGAGAGAAAGAGAGACAGAGACCCAAACCTGTGTACCTCCCTTTCTTGTTCTTCTCAATCAATACTTTCATCTCAAACTCCCCCTCCAACGCAAGCGGTCACCGGGCGATTTCACCAATCAATAAGTTGCATTTCTAAGATTCCACAAGCAAAACCTAACCACCCCGATATTTACCAAATGAATTCTTTTGCCAGGAATGTCCTCTAGGGACAGGCCATTCTGGCTTTAGGTCCCTGCTTCAGTTTTAAAGATTTTTTTTTTTAATTCTATGTTAGTGTACAGGTATGCGCATGTGGATACAGGTTCCTGTGGAGGCCAGAGGCACCAGCCCCCTGGGAGACAGAGTTTCAGGCAGTTAGGAGCCACCTGACGTAGGTGCTGGGATTTGAACTTTGGTCTCTTGGAAGAACAGAATGGTTCCTTAACTGCCAAGCCATCTTTCTAGCCCCTAGGTCCCCTGGTTTTAGAAATATCCTTTACTCTGGTTTACTTGGAATTGCTGAGGCAGAGCAAGGAAGTCCAGGAGGGCTTCAGATTTTGGGCCAGAGGCAAGAATACAGGAGTAAAGGCCTGGGATTTCCAGCTTTGCTTTGGTTGCTCTGTGGTTTTGACCCTGTTTGACTTGTGTACACTTGATTTCATTGACTGAGCAAATGGTCTATTGCACAGGGCTGGTTCTCTTCTCACGACCACTGCAAGGCAAAGGTACTTGAAGTTCAGACAGAGTGTTTAATGAACCAAAGTCATGTGACCTTCATGGAGAGATGTGGGGGCCAATCCCTAGGGGTCCTGAAACCAAGTTGGACATTCAGCTAACACCTGCCAGATGGTGTGCAAGAGAAAGCAGGGACGTGGGGAATAGTGAGATGAAGGGCCACCGCTGAAGAACAGGCTTAAGCAGAGCCACACCTAACTGCAGAATGCCACTTCCAGCACAGGCCACTGTCTCTTCTCACTAGTTTGCTTGCCTCTGTCACTCAGAAGCCTATGGCCTAGGGTAACTGAGGATGTTTCGGTTCCTCTGTTCTGCATGCCCCTGATCCCCAGAGTTGTAGGAAATCCCACATTAGGAGCTGAGACTATTCGCATTACCATCTTGACAAGTGCAATGCCTTCTTACTGTGCCAGACTTATTTGTTGTGTTAGATGGACTAGGAAGAGCCTCCAGCCTCATTCTCTGTGTCACGCGCCCTCCCCAGTATGACTCCAAAGCTATTTCCCACCCTCATAACTGTGGGAAGGCCTGCACAAGAACCCAAGACATGATGCCCCTTTCAGAGGCTAAGTCTCAATGGGCCTTACACACCTCAACCTTTTATCCCAGAACTCATCTAAACACCATAAAAACAGCCGAGAAGTTGCTGGGAGAAGGACCATGCAGAGATAACCATGGCCATTCCCCATGACACCAGATACATTCACAAGCCTGGGACACCTCAGTAGAAATATCTGGTCATCCTGCAAGCTGGTAGAAAATAGCTCATGGCTGTTATCTGAAAATATTACTTTTCAGGGTTGGGATGATAGGGAAAGTCACATGCGTTTCACCAAACTCAAGGCTGAGCAGCCTAGAGGAAACCTGGCACCCACAGGTTCCTCTGGAACTGCCTATTACCTAGGCTGTGAAGATGGTTTACAGGACGGAAACACACTTCTCTTGGTGGGATTGAGATGAAATGTCTTGGATTTGACTAAGGGATCAAAGGCCTCGCAAGGCGTGACATGGGTGAGAATCCTTGTCCTGGTGTACACATCTTGTGTGGACAAGTCACCTCCACCCCTGCGGCCCATTTCTGGTTTTGATGCTGAATCAGATGGACTTAACATGATACAGAGTTATCCTGGCTCCTAAGAGAAACGGTGTCTGATGCCAGCCTGCCTAACACATGACTGACAAGACAGAATAATGGCATCTTCAGTGCTCAGAAATCTTCAAAGCAGAGACTGGTTTCTCCCCTATAAGGCCTGACATGACCTGCTCTCTGCAAGCTGGGTTTTGCTAGATGAATGATGCCCCCTACAGGAAGTATGTGAAACTGAACCCAGTTTCTATCTAGAATTAGAAAAGGGCAGAAAAATAAATCCACATGTTAAAGGTTCAAGTCACCACATGTATCATCTCACCAAGTAGTCGTGATTTCTTCTCTGGGGGCAATAATCCTCTCTGAGGCCACAAGGATGGCTGTAGAGCAGGAACTTAACCAGTTCACAACTTATCTGAACGTTTGTGAGAAATCACCCCAAGTACACAATTAGAGCTGCAAAGTCAGAACAAATGTCACCAGGGCAATATTTGCACATTCTCCTTCTGTCTTTTATTTTTAGGGATCAGAAACAAGTTCGAGAGCGTAAGTAGCACCATCGAGGATAAAGTGTGTTTGGGGGGTACATGGATATCTTTGCAGGAGATGGGGCTTAAGGGAAGGTTATAAACTATGGGCTATACCTGTAACATTATTCAAATGGCAGAAGCATTTCCAGAATCTGTATCAATCACAGACTCCACCCTTTACCTGAGAAAACCAAGTCATAGGTTTACCAACATCATCAAGGCTGTCTGAAACCTAACATACAGCATCCACAACAGGGCTGATCTAGCCTGCCTTAACATGGGGTGGGGGTGGGGATGGGGGTGGGGCAGCAAAGAACCCCCCCTCCAAAGATTCATCCAACTGGGAGAAGACAGATATCAAAGTCCTTTATTTACTTTTTAATATGGAGCCAAAATTTGTTTCCCTGTGTGTGTGTGTGTGTGTGTGTGTGTGTGTGTGTGTGTGTGTGTGTGTGTGTGCGTGCGTGCACCAAGGACAAAATCAGGGTCTTAAGGATGCCAGGGGAGCACAATACCACTGAGATGCATTACCAGCTATCACTGTAACTTTTTAGTTTTATTTCCTATGGTTAGAGAGAAGAAAATGCTAGCCTATGGCACAGATCTTCATTTCAGCAGGGGACTGGGTATTGTTTGTTTGATTTTTCAATTAGCCCATGTCCTAAAACATCCTTAACTCCTAACCACTGTGCAAGAAAATGAGTAAACACAGTGATGGGACCCTGAAAACTGCGGGTCTCACCCTGATGAGGGCACCCAGTGTAGAAACACTCATTTGTTTGTGGCACCTAAGTTTTTGCAGAGGAGTAATTATCACACTATTACTTTATTTTTTTTTATCTGTCTCTTCCATGAGCCCAAGAGTCCCATGAGGGCAGGGCCCAGAGTCCCTTTCTTCACTATTGAATATCAGTGACTAGGCCGATGCTTAATACAGAGGAGACCTTGGACAAATGAATGGATACATCCCAGGACATGAAGGGTGGGGTGAGCCCCTGTGTTCACCAAGCACTGCTTTGCCTCATTTGGAATTAGTCACCCATTAAAAACAAATAAGTCTGAGCCGGGCGGTGGTGGCGCACACTTTTAATCCCAGCACTCGGAAGGCAGAGGCAGGTGGATCTCTGTGAGTTCGAGGCCAGCCTGGGCTACCAAGTGAGTCCCAGGAAAGGCGCAAAGCTACACAGAGAGACCCTGTCTTAAAAAACCAAAAAAAACCCAAAAAACAAAAACCCAAAAAAAACCAAATAAGTCTGGCACAACTTTCTTAGAGAAAAAAATCCACGAGTGCCTGCAAAGATCCCTTTCTTTAGGGTTAAACCAGATCCTTGAATCCAGCAGCTGCCTGCCCACCTAATGCGAGTGAGTGACAGCCTCAAGGGGAGGGGCTAAGCTCAGCAGCTGGCTGCTCATGAAGGGCAGTGACAACCTCACAGAGGAGGGGTAGGGGGACTAGCTCAGGCCCTCTGTCAGTTCCTTACCACTCCTCCAGGCCACTAGGACTTTATGGAACACTTAGACTAAGAACTTAGACATTCTTAGGTCCACAGTCACTCTCTCAAGTGGAGGAGGGAAAGAATGGAAGCTACGCCTGAATAGGAACACGCAGACCATACCCAAATCTTTATCTTCTAATAGGGTGCCTTAGCTCAGTGGTTAAGAGCTTTGGTTTCCCTTCCAGAGGACGCAGGCTTGACTCTTGGCACAACAAGGCAGCTCACAAACCCCTGTAATTCAGTTCCAGGGGATCTGATACCCTCTTCTGGTCTCTGCAAGCACCAAGGAATAGAAGGGGTACACAGACATACATATAGAAAAATACACATGTAAGACAGTAAAATGATTCTTTTAAAAGTTAAAGTAAAAAGAACACTAGGTAGAGATGAGCTGTCATCACAAGACTCGGGCAGCAGAGGGCAGCAGAGGCTCAACGTCTTGGGCTACCCAGCAGTCAAGACGGTTTGTGGGGTTTGTTTTTGTTTTTTCCCTCTGCCCAAGCTGAGTTTCCACAGGCTGTGCACCTTGCAATGCAGTTTTCACTCTAGGTAAATGCTATGATTCTCCCATCAAAGCAAAGGTAACGGGGCTCAGAACACAGAGGGACCTGCTTCATCTTAGAACTGGGGGGTGCTGCTCTGATGCTGGAGCCTACGTTATCACCCACAAAGCTCAAAGGCTCTCCCAACTACAAAAGCAGGCATAGCCACTGCTGAAGAATCCATCGGGAGCTCTGGGATCCCAGGTACGTGTCCTCAGTGCAGACCGTTCTACAGCACAGCACTCACATAGCCACGGCGTTCACTGACAGGCTTCCCACCAACGAGGCTACCGAGACCACTGCTTCCGAGACGGGTCTCCCTGATGTGATCCCTCATCTACAGCATCTAGAAAGGCTGGATCCCTCCCACACCAGCTACACATTCATGGTCTAAGGAAGCACAGTGGTGGGTCGAACTGCAGCTGGGAAATGGCATCTTATCTGATAGGTTGGTTTCATGCCCAGGAAGTCCATCTTCAGCAGAGAAGGGTTCAAGTGCCTTCATGAGATGCTCATCATGAAGTGCTGGCTATGGCAGACCCGGAGGGTCACAGCTCAGTGGCCCCTCCTCGCTCTTGCACCTTGCATTGTGAAGACAGGCCTTGCATGCCCATGGAAAGGTTCGTTTCACCTACTCCAAAATGAATTTACCTTTAAATGTATTCTTTAGATGAATACTGTCAAATACATAACTTAGGAGAAAAATGTTAAGGAACATTTAAATAAATGGAATAAACGGAGCGTTGCAGATCAAACTGCGGTAAACCTGACTAAGAGAGCACCCAGAGGCCTAAATGCACTCCCCTTCTGATGAAACTTTAAATTAAGTTGGATTCATGTACATGTGAAGCTCTCTGCCTGTCAAATGGGAGAGTGGAAGCACTGGATTTATCAACTTCAGACTGGACACACAGCAGGCACTCATCTTGCATCCCCAATGCAGACTAACCAAATAGGTATTTTGTCTTCTTATATGACTTGGTCTCTCTGCTTCCCAAAGCCAGGTTCATTGTCTTTTAGAGTGAGGGTATCCAGCAAGATCATAAGCTTGCATGCTGGTGTCTAAGTACATTCATATTGCCAGAAAGGCAAACCTGGCTATACAGCCTTCCTGTCGCTGTGGGAAAGGGTTGGGTCCAGCATGGGCATTCATAGTGCCACACACTCAAGGGCTTTTCTGCACTCTCTCCGCAAGGTTTTCCTGAATTATACAGAAGATAGGGAAAATGGTCCTCAAAGACAGCCAGAGAGAACACACCAGACACAATTTCATTCCCCTTGATGTTAGGCTTTTGTTTAATCCTAGACATTAAAGACAAAAACTGGGATGTGAGGCTGTCATAGTTCTCCCCTGGGTCCACTCTCATCGGCAGAAAGAGACTCCAAGCTCTTCAAGAACCAAGAAGAGCACAGAGAACTGACGTGGGCAAGCAGTCACCCTTAGAGCACCTCCTGGCCCTGTCTGCCTTCTGCTAACATACCTACACCCCTTTGTAGATCCAGGGCAAGAAACAGATCAAAACTCACCCCCTTATTTTCTATGAGATCAACTAGAACAAATGAAAACATTTTAAAATAAAATATAACAACAACCTGAAGACTTGCAAGATAAAAACCACAAAACCAAAGCAAGTTTTGAAGACCTTGGCAATCAGTAAATCTATCTATCTAAAGTGCTGGCTCTAAGAATATATTTAAATATAGTTATGACAAATGGATATGAAATTTTTATGGGTCTCCATTTTTGAGCCCCTGCTGCATGCCAGGCTTGAGTTGGTGTGGGGGATGGAAGTAGCTCCTCCCCTATAACAATAAGTCATCAAATACGTGCTAAGAGTTACAGGGCAATTCGAAACTGGCACTTCTTGTGATGTATAACTAAGAAGAGGGGTTTTCCACCTTCACAATCTTGGGGATTATAGGAACATCAAATATAAACTTGGAAACCTGTATCAGAAGGGCAACGTTTATAAAGTCCAGCCTCCATGCTTGTATAGTCACTTGAAGGCTGATAGATTCACACAGAATCTAGGGGTGTGTGTGTGTGTGTGTGTGTGTGTGTGTGTAAGACAGGAGACTAGGAAGGGGAGGGAGGGGAAGAAGAGAGGGTAATGGGATGTAGTGTGGTGGGTAAAGTGGGGGAGGGGACCAAAAAGTGGAAACATGGTACAGGGAACCGCAGTGGGAGGGTTGAATAAAAATTAGTACATGGGGCTGGGGCAGTAGCTCAGCGGTTAAGAGAACTAACTGCTCTTCCAGAGGACCCAAGTTCTATTCCCCGTGTCCACTTGGTGGCTTACAACCATTTGTAATTCCAGTCCTAGGGGATCCACCTCCCTCTCCTGGCCTCCTTGGGTATTGCATACATGTAGTGTATGAGCATATATGCAGGCAGAAAATGCATACACACAAAATAAAAATAGATTTTTTAAAAAGAATTAGCGCACTGATGAATATATATGAAAAATGTCACAATGAAGCCCATTTCTTTCTTTTAAACAGTTTTTATTATTTTAATTAAGTGTATATGGGTGTCTGTGTGGGCACGTGCACACGTGAGTATGGGCTCGTGTAAAGTCCAGAATGTGCTGGATCCCCTGGAGCTTGAGTTACAGGCAGTTGTGAACTGCCTGATGTGGGTGCTGGGAACCGAACTTGGATCCTCTGAAAGAGCAGCAGTGCTCTTAACCACTGAACCATCTCTCCAGTCCCCACCTGTTTTTAAAAATTTAGTAACCAAAAACTCAGATTAACCGTCACACACAAAAAGTGTAAGACAAATCAGTGGTGAGTGAGCTCTCCTTCCAAGGATGATTCATGGGGAGTAAATCACACTGAAAATGCATACTGAATAATGTGGCCCTATGGGAAGATTCCGTATTCTTACAACTCAGGCTATCTACTATAATAACAAAAGAGCCATTGAAAAGTGACAAATATGAGTAGTGACAAAGGCCGCACTTTGGCCATTGTGTGTGGCTACATGTGTGCCACAGGCCACAGCTGCCTATCACTGATATTGTGGAAGGTTCTGTCTCTGTGTTCAGTCTCCTTGTTTACTCTTTCTCCCTCACTCTGTATTTACACACTGTTCTGGGGCTCCTAAACCAAAATAAATGAATGAATGAATGAATGAATGAATGAATGAATGAATAAAATAAATAAATAAATAAATAAATAAATAAATAAATAAATAAATAAAATAACAGTTGGGCTGAGGAGGTGCCTCAGTGGGTAAAAGTGCTCACTGTGCGAGCATGAGGATCTGAGCTTAGGCGACCCAAACCCAGGTAAAGCCAGATGCAGTAGCACGTGTCCACAATGCCAGCGTTCCCACAGTGAGAAGACAGGTAGTGACAGAAGAGTCGCTGGAAGCTTGTAGGCCAGCTAGTGAGGAACAACAGATCCTATCTCAAACAAGGGGGGAGGGGGAAGGACCCACACTTGAGGTTGTCCTCTGACCTCCAGATGCATGCTATGATGTGTGCACATGTGTGCACATGTTTGTATATACACACACACACACACACACACACACAGAGATCATAAAAGAGTAACAGTAATCTAGAGTTTTGAACTTACCAAGGCTACCCTAGATCATGGACACGGTCATTCTGACAGCCACCCATGTGTACTCACTGGGCTCATGTGGACACTTTGCATGGACTACATCAGTATGGACACTGTTTGGGAGTGGTGAGCCTCTAAATATATATATGGGGACTTTTCATCTACTCAATTAGACCCTGTCCATAATTTGAAACCAAAGGAAGCTATGGTGTGAAGTCAAGTCATAGTGAAGAAATCTCCTGTTAGCGCTATACCTACCACTGGATGGCTACATGTTTACCAACAGTCTTGATCAATGGACAGTGCAACTCAGACATGACAAAGGGTACTATTAACAGGGAGTGCTCTGGGTCTCTGGTGCCAGGAAAGTGACACTCACAATGTTGACCAGCTCCAGCTATGCGAAGATGGTAGATGGACCCTTCCCTGAAATATCTACAATGAACAGAGAGGTGACTGGGGCACAGAGTTTGGACTGGGCTAGGGGGAAACAAGAACATCCAAGCAAGAACACTGTGTGTGTAACTCGCTAAGGCCCAGGGTCTGCTGGTGCCACCTCACTGACCATCAATCTGACTCTCAGAGAAGTGGGGGGACTTCCGGTGGGAGAGGATCAAAGAAACCCATTGTGCTTCTGCACGTGAACAGGACCTGGGGTGACCTTCTGGCTGTCCCCCATGGAAACCTGATAAAGATGGAAAGCTACTGTGTTGCTAAGTGATACTGTTCATGGTGGAAATGACCTCTGACTATACAACCACATTTGGACCAGGAAGAACTATAACTAAAGTATGGGTACTTCTTGAGGACGTCACCACTTTGGGCTTCTCTGAGAACTGTGGCTGCTAATTGGGGTTCGTACTGCAGGAGCCTCAGAAGTAGCACATACTGAGCTATTTCAAGAGATGCAGCTCCAGTGGCTTTGACACAGTGACTTGTGAGCTTGTCCTCTTGCAGTCCTGGGCAGGGCTTGCACCTGGATGACTGGGAATGCGGTGCATGCTGCTGCTGAGCCCACCCCTGCGGAGAAGCTCCCAGGCGAGCTTGCTAGCACCTGCAATGGCTGTCTGCAGCCTTCTGAGCACAGTGGCAGCAGTGTGGCTTGAGATGGTCTTTAAAGGTGAGCTGGAGTAGATGCCCTGGCGATGGCTACCTAGAGGCAGCATATTCTGAGTCACACTTCTGGGAAGTGGCCAGGCCATGAATTCAAGTTTAGTCATAGGTCTTCAAAGTACTTGGCTTTGTCTTTAGCTGAAGGCCAAAACCTTTTCTCCAGTCTGGCCTCAGGCAGGAGTGTGGCTTCTTAACTGGCTAGGCCTTTTCCTCTTCCAGGGCCCCATGAGGACTTTGAGTGTGGTAGCTTAATCCAGCCTGACAGCCTAGCCTAGGCACATAGAGTTCCATTCCCAGACAACAAATGCAACAGCGGACCCCTGGTCCATACCTGATGCTGGTCTTCTAAGACACCCCCCATGATGGATGGCAGCCCAAAGACACAGTAATCCTGCAGCTGCTTCCAGATGCAAGGGTCACAGTTTCAGAATGACCAACGAGGCCTACCCATCACTGTGGCAACTTCAGACAGGTTCACTACAGAACTTGAGTTTAATGTAAAAGTGAATCTAGAAGATCTGTTCTTAGATCAATACCCCAACCAATATGAGGAAAAGTTTTTCAGAGCAACTCATTCCTTCCCAATGCTCCCATTCCAGCACTAAGGAAAGGCAATGCAGTACCACTTTTGACTCGCCCCAGAGAGGACTTGGTTATGTCATCTTTGCCCTCACGACTCCAAGCACCTCTCTGTTATGACACACATGGGCACTACTCCTCTCTATGTACCTCTGGAAAGCAGCATTTTAGCCCCTTAGTTCCCACAGCCAGCCTGATGCCAGTCCCATCCTAGTCTCCATTCATGGTCACAAGCAGATGAAAGAGGTGCTACCATCTTCTGATTACTAGAATCATTCCACCCACTCGGCTTGTGATGTCATGTCAGAATCCAGGTGTGCAGCAGGACATGGGGGATTATTCTAAGGTTCTGTCTTCTAATCACTGACTCAAAGCTGTCACCGACCACAAAGCGACATGCTTACAGACAGTCTTGATCAATGGACCCAGTGCAACTCAGACATGACAAAATGCTAAAGATCATCTAACTCCATCTCTTGACAAGGAGGACAGGGCAAGGGGGTGATGCAGCTGACAAAAACCAGAGGAGACCCAGAGGGAAGTGCAATGGTCCTCATGTCCACAAGGCCCAAAGGCAAGGGCAGCCGAGCATCTCTCATTCTTCACGGTGCTTCGGTGATGAAGGACCTCACAGGTCGAGGAGAAACCCAAAGGAGTGTTTACTATGCCAGGCCACTGATAGTCATGATAATGGCAATGAAGAAGGCCAGATTTATCCAATGGCTTTATTAGCTCAGCACCTTAAAACAATTTGTCTTATTTCAAAAATTCATGCCTCCCAGAGACCTCGCCCCTCCCTGCCTCTGTGACTGTGGCAAGTAGCCAACCTTTTTTTGTACATGTTAGTTACATCGTTTAAAAAGAGGAAATAAATGAGCTGTGACACAGGAGGAACTGAAAAGAAAATAGCTTTTTCTTATTGAGGTAAAACCCAAAACATTTCTGTGTGCGTGTGTGCGTGTGTGCGTGTGTGCGTGTGCGCGTGTGCGTGTGCGTGTGCGTGTGCGTGTGTGTGTGTGTATGTGTTGAGTTTATATGGCCGTACTATGAAAGTTCTGGAAGGGTATGTACAGTTTGGTTTATATTGGTGCTTGTTAAGAAATATAAAAGAGAACTTTAAAAATATGTGCTTTTGTACCATTTTGCAAACAGATGTGATTTTTGTATTCCAAGCACAAATTTGTGGATTTTTTAATTTTTATATTGTTTGATTTATGTGTATGTATGCCTGTACGTGGGTATGTGCATGTGAGTACAAGAGCCCAGATGCCATAAGAGAACACGAGATCCCCTGAAGCTGGAGTTACAGGTGGTTGTATGCTGCCCAACATGGATGCTGGGAATTGAACTTGGTTCCTCTGCAAAAGCAGTGTGCGTTCCTAACTGTCGATCCATCTCCCCAGCCCCTCCAAGTACCATTTTACCATGCTGGCATGGTGAAGTAAAGAACAGGAGAAGTGGGGGCATGCAGCTCAGGGATACAACATTTGCCTAGCATGACAAGGCTCTGGGTTGGATCCCCAGTACCACAAAAGTGAGACAGACAGAGCGAAAAACCACACAGGCTAAACGAGAGCCCTTGATTTTGTGTGAGGCAGAAACCAGGGGCAGGATCGCATAGATGTGACTGCTCCATACATCCTGGGTAAGACCTTAGCAATGGTTAAGAAATCTGTAAGCCCCATAAAAAGAAAAATATCTCCCCTATTCTGATGGGGGGAAAACCGTAGCCATTAGTAAACTCTCAAAAAGTAATGGGGCTCCTTGACCCAAGTGTTCCTGGCTTGGGGAGTAGATAGGATGGGAATGAGTTCCCACGCAACATGAGGGCTGCCTGGGCTCCCAAGCCACTTCAGGGACAGAGGGGCAGCATGCTTGTGTCTCAGGAGGATGGAGTACCATGGTCCAGGGTAAGCTCTAGACATTTCCACACTATCACAGGAAATGCTTCTGAGAGCCCTGGCTTCATGGTCTACCCTCTCTGCTTGGTGGGTAGGTAGGCAGGGCTTGTCTTCCATTGAAGACTCATCTAATCTGCCTCAGTTTCTCGAACGTCTTGTAGGCTTATACAAGCAAAGGTGTTTTATACTACCTGCTGTGAAGGTCTTCCATGGGGCCACTCACCTGGTTTTTCTCCATCCTGAAAGCTCAGTAGCATAGATGGTCACATACCATTACATCATCACAACCCCAGAAGCAAGGCTGTCTGCTTCTCATGTGTAAGCCAAATGCTTCACTTTAGCTGACCCAACATTGCTGACTCATTTTCCAAAAGTGAAAATGCCCATATTCCTAATGCTCTTCGCATCATTTCTGATGGCTCCCAAAGCATGCCTCAAGAAACTTGCATTTCTCCAAAACCCTTCTACTGCACAGCATATACTCTATGAAAATTTAATCTCAATTGCAAATGGTATCTTGTTTCTTATCTGTAGCCAAGTGTCTTATGGGCCATAGCCAAACAAATAACTTACTCTGGCTGGCTGTGAATATAACAATAGTTTCCCTACCGTATTAATGCCACTGATAACAACCTTCTTGCTAAACACGTATGTTTAAACCACAGCTCTTCATCTTCTTTGCAAGCTTGCCTTTGGCTCCACTCAAACTCACCCAAAGGAATCAGACGGGTCTACTAGAAAGAAAAACAAATGAGGAATTCAAGAGAAAAAGACTCACCTCTTTCATGGTTACTTGCTGGTGGCGGTGGGGGTGGAGAGGTGACAGGTTTGGATTTGTCATAGTTGTTAAAGCTCTGGCTGCGTCGGTTGTTGGCAGCGGCTGTCCCTCCCCGTGCTTTGGCCTCGCTGCCTGCAGCGGCCACCCTTGTGGTAGGACCTGGAAGTCTAAAATGCAAAGGCCAGAGAGTAACGCAGTCAGTCTTAGGCGTGCAGTAGTGGCCCAGGAAGAAGTGCAACCATGCAGGAGATGAACAACAACAACAAACTCAGACACTGGGCCCGTGGAGATTGCTAGTCAAAGGTGGAATATAGCAAACAAAATGACACCGGAGAAGTCCAATGGCAAAATGGGAACACAATTCCTCTGAGTAAAGAGGAAATTTGAAGGAAGATCCACTAAGAGTAAGTTTGCTGATGAAAAATATAAAACTCATCTTCTTTATCCTCTGAGATAGGTGTTCTTACTTTTCAATATGAGTGACCCACAACATCCTTGACTCTATCCAGCATGGAACGTAACAGCTTAACCCATGTGCGCTGTGCTGGAAATAGCGTTTGCCATAATCCAGAGGTATGGGCGCTAAGGCAAGGATTCAGTTTACAGCGGAAAGAAAGCAAACGCTAACACTCCAACCCAACGCATCTGCAGTGCAAACCTGAGGCCTGGCTGCCAGTGCTTGTCTGGCTACACTCTCCTTCCACACCTGACAACCTGGCCCTGTGGCATCCCTGTGAGGCTGAAGCTGGGCTTCTCCCTACAGTCAACATACAACGTCATAATTCTGTCTGTGAAAACAGCAGGATGCAGTTAGTCTAAAGACAAACACACACTTTCCCCTTAAACAAAACCTCGTTTTGGGTGGTTCTGAAAGTAAAGCTGCCAGATTTCTTTGTAGTGTGTCTAAAGATGTCAAGGAGTATTCCCTAGGGAGGTAAGGGGGAAGACTCCCTAAGCCGGAAGTTTGGTCCAGGGACTTACTAAGCAGGCTGTTTCCAATAATTAAAGTTGAAAGATGAATGCATGATGACATATTTAGTTGTATCTTTCAGTTAAAACCCACTGAGCCATGTTTAAAGGCAACTGGAGCCTCGGTCGACCAGTGTCAGACCCAATGATAAGCCTGACTTTTCAACCCATAAAGCTTCCAGCCTTCTTTTTCCGTGCGATTCGGCGAGCACCAAAGAAGCCTGGAGTCTGGAAGCAGTTTAGATGTAAGCAGCAAGCGCTTTAAACTTTTTCTTGTTGGCTCAGCAAGAAAGATGGTTGCAGAGCGCAGGGAGAACATGAGCTGGTGTGAGAGGACTGTAAAACTGATCCAGTTAAAAAGCTGGCCGGGTCCCCGCACTAGAAGCTAGGAGAAGTGGAGGGGGCTGATGTTCCCCTAGCCAGCCAGTGGGTCTTAAGGCACTGCTTCCTACTGTCCTAGGAGCATTCACCTCAGTGAATTTGCCACCTCTGGCTTGGAGAAATTCACTCCCACAAAGACAGAACTGGTACAAATCCCCAGCAGTTCCAGCATCTGGGGTCGAGTCTGAATGTGTCAGCACAGCTAGTCAAGGAGATCCAGGAATGGAACCTTAGTGTGACTTGGACTTGCTTCTGACGCAGTGTCCTGCAAATCCTCCATGTTAGGTGACACAGCCCTACATCCATTGGTAGAACAGGTACAAACAGGACTCTTGGCTGGGACTGATTTAAGCAGCCATGGCCTGCAGAAGTCTTTATCCCGACATATAGGGATGCCTGGAGGAGGATCATGGACTTGTTCCAAGATAATGTCACAGCAGAGGTATTCCATGGTGCAGGCTTCAGTAGGGGGTTATGAAGAGCAGGGAAGCACAAAGCAGTGAGGAGGAAAAGATAAATCCTTTCAGAGTTGCTAGAGAGTCTCTACTGTGCTCACCCAAGACCACAGGAGATTTTTAGACAGCACAGAAGCAAGCCATCCAAGCACAGGATAGGTCGGCCATAATCCTGAGTCCTTCTGATTTTCTGGGAAGCAGTGTGGTGAATGGACAGAAAGCAGGCATTCCTACCCACAGGACTCAGAGCCAGCCTCACATCTGATATTCATATTCCTCATCTCTAACTTTGGAATAACTACTCAATGGATAGCTGTGCATTGGAAATGGGACTTGATACCTCTTCTGCTGTAATTACTAGGTGCCACTGAGTCCCCTCCCATCCTCTTTGCTTCGCACAGATGCGTAAGGACATCCTCATAAAGGGAACACACTATTGCACACACACAAAAAGAATCAGACAAGGCAGGAAGTAGATGGGCTGAAAGGCTGAGAAGAGAGGAATACAAAAATCAGTATCTGAGATCAACATTTGCAAAGATGCAATACAGGCTTTGTCAAGTAGGGCTCTTTTTCTCATTCAAGAACATTCCAGAACAGAAACTGTTTTGTCTGTGATGGAGAACTTGCACTTGGGAGACGTCTGGGTTCTTTGTGCCTCAATCTGTAGTGAAAAAGTCCTCACTTGGGACTAAGAAGAATAGTCCTGGATTCCTCATGGTGGCCATGGCTCATTGTTCCTCTGATGTTGGAGATGATTGCTCCGAAGTTCATTCATCTCAAGATTTTATCATCTGAAACCTCTTTCACCCATCTGAAGATTTTAGCAAAATCCACCCCTGCTGGCTAGTTTTATGTCAACTTGACACAAGCTAAAGTCATTTGAGAGATGGGAACCTCAACAGGGAAAGCGACTCTATGAGGTTGGGCATTTTCTTAATTAAGTGATATTACTAATTAAGGATATGGGAGGGCCCAGACCATTTTAGTTGGGGCCACCTTTGGGCTGGTGGTCCTGGGTTCTATAAGAAAGCAGGTTGAGCAAGCCATGATAAATAAGCCAGTAAGCAGCACCCCTCCATGGTCTTTGCTTCAGCTCCTGCTTCCAGGTTCCTGCCCTGTGTGAGTTCCTGTCCTGACTTCCTTCAATGACAAACAGTGATGTGCAAGTGTAAGCCAAAAAGACCTTTTCCTCCCCAACTTGCTTTTGGTCATGGTGTTTCATCTACAACCATAGTAACACTAAGACACCACATCATGTACAAAGATGATGAATGAACGTGGTATGAGAAATAAGAACTCAGCCACAAGGAAACCAAGGCACCTCTCAGGATAGTGTGCTGATCTGCAAATGAATTAGTTCAGAATAAATTTTAGCAAGAGATTTCATGTTCAGGATTTCAAAATCAAAGGTAATCATGATGTCCCAAGGTAGCTGGGTGATCACAGAAGGCCACTCTACTGGCGGCAGGAGGCAGGACTAGTCTGCATAGCCCTTTCTGGATCTGAAGGAGCCAGCTGCCCCCAGCTGACACCTAGGTGACGTGTGTGGATGCAAAGTGCAGAGGCAATTCATAGAAAGGAAGCGATAACTTTCAAAGTCAGAGGGAGACTAAAAGGGAGACGCCAGAGTGAGACCCTGCTTTGGCATGTGGAAGGGGGGAATGTGAGTAGAGGCTCAGAAGGGAAAGGATGCCACACGTGGTGAGAACTTGCAGAAAGTACAGAGGGGAAGCTGGGTGTGGTGGCTCACGCCTGTAATTCCAGATACTCAGGAGGCTGAGACAGGAAGAGTGTAAATCAGAGGCCTTTCTAGATTATAGAGTACGCTCAAGGTCAGCCACCTCAGTGAGATCTGAAAGGAGGTCTAAGGGGCTGGCTCAGTGGTTGAACATCTGCCTCCACGCAGTGCCTCAGACTGCCATCAAAGTAGAGCTAACCACGGTGGCTCCCACCTGGAGCCCTGCACTGGTCAGGCTGAGGCAGACACACTGACTCCACATCAGCCTGGGCTACAAAGCAAGACCCTATCTCAAAAAACAAAGCACACTGAAAGAGGGTGGAGGACCGAGCTGGAATGTGCTGGTTCTTGAGGGACCGAGTAGAGGGAACCAGCCAGGGGAAGTGACCAGGACCAGAGGAGGGAAGATCTTGTGGGTCACACTAGGAAGCTTGAGCTCTGTCTTATCCCTCAGGGTTGAAGCACTAATTAAAGGAGGCCGAGGGCAGAACTGGAGCTAAAAATAAGACTATGTCTAGTTTACCAGTGACACAGACCCATGGCCTCACACAGGCTTGTAGCCTCTGGCTAAGCATTCTGCAGTTCATGACTGTTAACATCCTTGTGTATCAGGGGAACTTGGATCAAGCCCAGCCTGGAAGCATTGCTGTCAGTCACATCAGAGTCCTGCCTTGCTGAAGAGCCGGGTCTGACCAGTAGGGACAGCTGTGGGTGGGGTGGCAGATGCTGCCCACCACACAGCCTCACTGATGCAAGGCAGCGGGAGGCAGGCGGGCAGATCGGCTCCGTGCCATTCACCACGGCATCAAGAGTTGCCGGCGGCTCTGTAAGTAGAACTTCAGTTCTGACGGTCATTTCCTATCCCGCTTCACATTCACAGAAGCTACTGGTGGGTTTTCCCAGACACACATGGGAAGCGCTGTGAGCAGGTGGGACACAGGTCTGCTGCTGTGAGAGCGGCGGTCAATTTCTCCAGCGTGTGTGGAACCAAGCAGGGGACTGAACTTATTCCTGGCCTGGAACCTACAACCGAGTCCCCGTGCCTCCTCTCCACGTGCTGTACGTGCTGATGGGAAGAGGGCAGTTCTTCTCTCCCAAACCACTTCAAAGGCTGGAAGCAGAGGGGTGCCCCTCCCAGGAAATATGGCAGCTTGTGTGCACATGCTGGGGGTGAGGAGCCCACGATAGGAGATGCTTTCCTGCCAGACAAGATGATTAAATGCTAAATCTCTCATTTCCACAGCATCTGCTTTTCAGCAGCTCGGCAGAGAACTGACTATCCTGCTAATTTGATTCCATTCTCCAAGACGGCCATGCAGGGATCCACTTGGCCTGGCTGCCGCACCTCGCTCAACCCAGAAGAGCAACATCACCAATGTATCTGCAACTCACTGCACACCAATGATATCCCCACACTGTAAAAGCCTTTCACAAAATCCTCAGGACACCATACACTCCTAGAGGTGAAATCCTTTCCCCAGGTAATGCTAAGTGGCGACTATACCTTTGTGTCACTGGGCTTTCTTGCCTCTACTAGGCAGAACATGGTAAACGCCCGTGACTCTACCAGAGATGCCAGGGAGCGACGGCACAGGAGACAGCAGAAATGCATGAGGCCCACATTCAAGGGTGAGGCTTCTCATGCTGCTGAACATCTCTGTTGCCCATCAAGATACCTGGTCCTGGCAGGAATCCCAACAGTGTTTACACTTTCAACAAGGGATCTGTCTCCAGAGTTCTGGGGGAGGAAAGAAGGGTGGGGGTGTCTCTTCTGCCAACCAGAGTTGACTGCTGTCCTCAACGGTGCTTAATTAGCCTCAGTCTTGATAATGATGCTCAGGGGTGGGATCTTGGAAAGGGGAGTCCAGGACAAAATGCACTCAAAACACTCTTGACGTGGGATGTGACGACTCTAAAGGAAGCCAGGCCTGGGCTGAGCATGAAGCTGGGAGCTCTGTTTGCAGTACAGGTTTGGACCTGGGTAGCTGCTCCCTTGTCTTCAGCTCTTTCTCTCTCTCCATTGCCTCCTTCCAGCATCTGGGCCACTGCGGGAGAGGCATGTGCTTCTAATCACACAGCTTCCCATCCAGCTCCTGTCCTCTTATCTCTGGGGGCAGAGCGCTTGACTTCCTAGGAACAGTCACAGTTCCTCCAGGCTGCCCTTTCCTCTCACATGAATATACGTTCCCATGACGTTCAGATTCAGCGCGATCAGCCTGCTGGAACAGGGGCATCTCCTGCTGCAGCCTCCCCTTCTTCATCAGGGGAAGCCATCTCTTCCGGGTAGCATGCATCTGCGCATGCTGTGCACCGAAGCATGGTCCCATGCAGTTTCTCCCTCGCCGGTCCAGCTGCTCCCAGGTTGAGTCTTGCCCCACACAAGATTCCCAGAAAAAGAAACTGATTATAAAAGTTTCCTAGAACCCAGCAGAGGAGACAGCTGGCAGCTGGTCGCAGATCTGGACCTGGATGAAATGAAGGGCCAGCTTTCTTTCTCCTTCAGGAGACAGTTCCTTGGGAAATAAACACAGCACCGGTCATCACAGGGCAGATTCAACCCCAGTGCGGCTTCCCTCAGGGGCCACGGGGCAGTGTGAAGGGCAAGGCTGAGGCAGCGGCTGAGGCAGGAAGGTCTGACAGAGAAGTGTCAACAACCTCACCACAGCAGAGCGAAGAGGAAGAGAGTGGTGTGGCCTAAGGGTTTACTCCAGGGAAAAACAACCTGGACTCTCTTCCATCTTCTGTGTGGCCTGGGAGCAAATGATCACACTTGCGAAGTTTCCGTTTCCAGGACTGTAAAATGGGGCTATTAACGTGACCTACCTCATTACCTTTCGGAGGCTGGAAGGATTAAGTAAGCCTGTAGATGTTACAGTATACCTGGTTTTCCTCCATCCAAGCATGCATCACAGGGTTCAGGACAGGACGCCTGCAGACTAATTGGTTGGTTTTTGTTTGTTTGTTTCTGTTTTCCAAGAAATTGAGGCAACTTCCCCATGGTGGGCAGGAGAATCCAGAAACAAAGACAGGACATGACAGTCTTCTGTTGTGAAGTCACACTTCAGATCTTAGTTCACAGGAAACTACCCCCAATTAGTAACTGAGCACCAATGACCACAGCCAAAGCGCAGCACACAGAAAGGAGATGCGGATTAGCGCCAGGATGCAGCAGGGAGCAAATGCATTCATGTAACATTGCTATATAACTACCTGGAAAGTCACCTCCTCCTATGAACGGGATTCTGGTACTGAGGTGAAATCAATACAGCGAGAAACATCCCGTTGGAGCCAGTCACTTACACACATACAAGCCTCTCTCACACACATAAACACACTCCCATCGAAGACCACTTTTGGATCTCCCCAAGCTGAATCATTAGCCAAAGCATGTTTGGGTTTGGGTAACTGGAGACACAGAGCAAGGATGGGAACCAAAAGGGAACTCAGCCAGCGAGGAGGAGACAGGAAGAGCGGGCTGGGTTTAAACCATGCTTTGTAAGACACGGAGGACTGCTAACCTAGAGATCTTTTTCTGACCCAGAGTGAAGCGGATGATTTTGCTTTGAGATGAGTCCTTGGATGAGGCACTGCAGGGTAGGAAGGAAAAGGTGGAACAGATGAGTGAGGAGAGAAGACACGTTAGACAGGCCAAGAGGGAGGTGCCTGGGCTGGTCCTCTGTGTATTTTCTTACTAAACTCTAGGCCTAACTTCAATGACTCTATACATTCACAATGTGAAGAAATTACAATTAAGATTATCTGAAACCTGGACTTGTAATCTCAGCAACTCAGGAGGCTGAGGCAGGAGGACGGACGGTATCTCTGTTCCTTTTCTATTGCTCTAAAGAGACACCGTGACCAAGGCAACTGATGGAAGAGTTTATTGGGTCCCCAGTTTCAGAGGCTAAATCCATGACCCTCAACAATGGCACAAACTACCACAGATGGCATGTTCAAGAGCTGCCTGGGCTACAGAGAGAGTTCAAGGCACGCCTTGGCAACTTAGTGAGACCTTGTTTTAAAATAAGAAGTTAAAAAGAAAGCTGGGGTTATGGCTCAGTAATTGAGCGCTTGCCTACTATGTGCAAGGCCCTAGGTTTACTTTATTTTATTTTATTTTTTGGTTTTTCGAGACAGGGCTTCTCTGTGCAGTTTTGGTGCCTGTCCTGGATCTCGGTCTATAGACCAGGCTGGCCTCAAACTCACAGAGATCCGCCTGGCTCTGCCTCCCGAGTGCTAGGATTAAAGATGTGCACCACAGCTGCCCGGCTAGGGCCCTAGGTTTAATTCTCATGACTGTAAAATAAAAGATTGGTCTCAGGATTTGATGTTGTGTCCCTCCCTCCATACCATATTAAATACCTTTCTGCCTTCACTCAGCTACACACTTCCTTTATACGTGGTGTTTGAGTTGGTTTTCTGTGACAAGGTCTCACAGTGAAGCCGAGGCTGTTCTGAGAATCACTCTCACCAGATATTTTGGGCTGGCCTAGAATTTGTGGCAATTCTCCTGTCTCAGCTCCTCCTTCCTGTCTTTACACCTCTTTAAAGCAGTGCAATGCTTGAAGTATGAAGCATTTATAATGTATAAAGCAATCCTTTCTATAGCACTGATGTATTTGTTTGGCAAGTTTGTTCATGGGGTGTAATAAAGGATAATGCCCAATAAATGTGTACATACGAAGACTCTCCCACTCCCGCCCAAGACAGGGTTTCTCTTGGTCAGATTCAATCAAGAACAATTTACAGTTATTTTGGGCTGTTTATCTTTCTTATGTCTTTTTAGATGAAGGTTAGGGTACTAGGGATGGCAAACACTTTACCACAGAGCTGTCTCCTAGCCTGAAACAGTGATCATTCTGACACTCATTTTTCCTGTGCTACATTCACAGAAAAAACCTCTAGTAAGAAACACTGCTCTTGGGAAGTGGCGGGTGAGATGAAAAGGGTGAGAAAAAAGAAATCAAGCAACTTTTGAATGTTTCCTAAATCACAGACTATGGATGGTATTCAAGGTAGACACAAATGGAAAGCAATGCGAGACTTAGAAACTGTGTTCCTTCCTGAGACTCTCTACTGTAGGCAACCTCATGTTGTGAACTATGGATCAAGTGCCCAGCCATGATGCAGACTGTGAAGTGAAGGGGCAGTCCATGGCTGCTCTGACATCCTCATGCCAGTGTCTCAGATGTCTTTGATGTCCTTGAGTAATATTGGCGAGCTTCCTAGAAAGCTGCCAAATTTTGGTGTTTGTTGTCCCTGGACCTGTTCAACCTAGAAGTCTTCTTAATGGGCACATCTGCATCTTGAAGAGTTCTAACAAAACACCAGAGCAGATCGGGCATCTAGGGGGCTCACACCAGTACCTGACACTAATAACCAAGGGTCCAAATGGTTAGATAGAATGTGGGCCTAGTAACCCGGTGCGAGCCAGCTGGTGATGTAATTTTATCATCCTTAGGTTAATGGCTAGAGTGTTAGCATGGGATATCCTATGTCTAGACCTTGGCCAGATCCCTTTGAAAGTAAAAGTGGAAAGCAACAGAGCACAACAGAGGAGATCACCCATGTGCAGAAGTATTCGAGCCTGGTGGGACAGAGGAGTGAATGAGGATGACCTAGTCCATGCCACCACTGTGTAGGGATAGAAAGCAGTTACATTATAATGACAAGAGCCCCTCTGCAGTTGGACTAAATGAAATGTGCTTGATTTGGCTTGACAGTGGCTCTTCTTGAGGTAACGTGTTCATTAGCAGCAGGTTGCTCTTCTTATAACCTACAGATCTGGCTTTATTGTTTGGGATTTCTCTTCTTCCTCCACTCTAGATAGTGGATCTGTTTGTAGGCCCCTTGGCTCAACATCCAATATACGCTTCAGGGTCTCTCTCCATCTGCTTCAGACCATCTTGATCCAAGTCACTCAGGTCGTCTAGATTGCAAAATCCTTCATTTCACTCTTGCTCCCTCAAAAGCTTATTCTTTAAAAGTGTAAATCCAGTTAAACCCTGAGCCTCCTGGAGCTTCCTGGCACCTTAGAACAGAGTCCACACTCACTTTATTCAGGCTGACTTGGGTGCCACATCACCACACAATCGTCCCCCACGAGGAAGGTAGCAGTTGCTGTCTTTGCTCGCAGGCAACCTCCCAGTTCTGAATCTCCTTATTCTATCATGTCAAGCTTCTCCTACCACAGAGCCTCCACATTAGCTGCTCCGGCCACCAAGATCTCTGCAGTGGAGGTTTGCACAGTTAGTTGTTTTTACATTCATTCCTTTCCACTAGGTGCCGTGTCCTCAAAAAAAGGGCCTCTCCATCAACCCAACCTGAACTAGCAGCCCTGAGTCCCATCATCTGCAGACACACTGCTTCTCCCATCTTCCTCCATGTTCTTAGGCTTGGTGGGCAGCCTCCTACAGCAACATGCAGAGAGCAGGCATCGTGGCTATCATTCATCTCTGACTCCCAGATGACTAACAGTACCCGGCACATAGAAGGTTTTGCTCTATGTAGATAAAGGAATGCACACTGGCAGATTCAAGGTTCTGAGTAGATACACAACAGCAACCACAACAACTTAACTATGAAGTTCTCTCCACTTCCCCCACAGAACCTTTTCCCTGCACTATAATTCTAGTGAGCATCTCAGGGAATGAGCTTGCGCAGAAGGCCGTGTGGGAAATGACGTACTCATCAGACAAATCATCCAGGGCCACTAGGGAGCCTCCAGCCAGGGGACAGTTCCCAGTCAGGCATCCCTCCAAGGAAAGAACACAGTGCCTGACTGCTCAGCTGTCTCTCTCTCTCCATTGCTAGTCCATGCAACTCTCCTATTTCACAAATTTCCATAACACCAGTTGGATAATTAGGTAATTAATTAGGGGGCCTCATTTACATTAGACCCATAACTTCTGGCTGTAACCCCCCCCCCCCAGCTGGGAAACTGCACTTTTCCTGGGGAAACATAGTTGTGACTCCAAGGGAGTGGGGGTCAAGCAGCTCTGGGCTTGGTTTGTAGCTAGCAGGTGTTAAAATCTCCAAAGAGTTCAAGAAGTCTTCCGTACTGGTGCTTTGGGACATACAGTTTTTCAGTTCACATTCAATGAAAACAAGCAACCCGTCAGATCAGTGGTATTGGGTTTTACAGCTGAAAATTGGTGGCGTAAAAGAAAACAGTTATAGTGGACATTTCTGCAGGACTTTCTCCTAAGTCAAAAGCTTCCCAGTTCCTAACCCATCAGTCTTTTTTTTCTGCCACTAAAGCAAATGACGGATGGGTGATCTTTTACAGAATGGCTTAGGGATTTGCATACCTATCCCACTGAAGCACAGAAGATAACTACTCTCAATTCCACTTTGCATCCTTCTGTGGCCAGTGTGAGCAGCAGGCATGGGTCCCTCTGGAAACTGGCTCCTATCCTGCAGGGCAGGGGATGTTCCTGCTCAGCATGACTCTCCTCCACTAAGCTCAAGGCACATGGCTCCCACTGTCTAAGTTCAACAGAATCCAGGCACATCTGTGGTCATTGTTCCCAATAGTATACTGCTCGCCTGCCCCCCCATCCCCCCTTAGGAAGGCAGCTGACTCTTCCCTTATTGCCACTTGCCAACTTTTCTTAGGCATTGCCTCTCCTTCTCCTGTGGCAAAGGAGGTCATGTGTTAGCACAGAACTTTTGCATTCACTGAGTGAAATGACCTTTGCATCTGACTCTGAACACTTGGCTTGTAGGTCAACACCGAGGGGATGTGAAGTCTGTGTTTGCAGTGATTTAGGCAACAGGAGTAAGTGTGTGTGTGTGTGTGTGTGTGTGTGTGTGTGTGTGTGTGTATTACAGGCCAGTTATCAGTTATGACAGGGGTAGGTAACAGCACTGGCTGCTGGCCATTCTGATCTATAAGAGCACCCATCTCCACCCAGCATTGGGGAGCCTTGTTGTATCTATCTCAATGCCTTGCCAGTTCCGCATAAACAAAAACCACAGGCCACACAGGCTACCCTAGGCAGCTAGGGTGAAGGACACCTGCAGATCAACAGTGCCATCCATCCCCACACGGCGCCCACCTGGACTGCATTTCCGCTTGTGTTTTTGCTTGCTGATGTGAAGCTGGCTGGAGAGGCTGGCACGCGGCTTGGGGAGTGGCCAGCCCCTGTTGCTGAGGAATGCCAGCCTGGCACTGGGAAGGCGCTCCGGCCACCTGAGAGCCGGCAGGCGGCAGAGGGGACGAGGAGAGGTGCTGCTTCTGGGGCTGCTGCTGCTGCTGCTGTTTATATCGGGAGAGGCTGAAGAAGAGGCCTAGAATGGCCTTGAGGTTCCCATTCCTGATCTCTGCAAGACAATAGAGAGACTCTTGTCACCAGAGGCATAAACGTGGGGAACAGCAAACCTTGTCAAATTGACAGCATTCTTGAAACTACCATGAAAATTTAACTGTTTTTAGGAAAACCTAATTTTGTATGCAATATGCCCTCCCTGTCTAAACTGGAAACGACTTAGCATAGTCAATCTGCTTGTTGTTCGCATGAATAAAACTTAAGTTCCTTGTTTAATATGTATTGTAGTTTTTAGAACACATGTGCAAGAATGCCTTTGCACAGACAGGTTAAATAAAATAAGATTCTTGTCAGCCTCTCTTTCCACATTCAGTGGGCTTCTTCAGCCCCACCTGAGTTCAACTCCTGGAGGTCCATTAAGATCACTCCTAAGCCACAAAGAAATTAGTTTTGTCTCCCTATGGGGTTGCAGGAGACCAGGCAAGTCAGAACTGGCTGGCTGGCTGGCAAAGGCCAGGAGGAACTTCTCAGTAAGAACCAGTGAAAGAATAAGCGTCCTCAAGACTGAGTCTGTGATCTGGGCAAGGCTCTGGATCCAGAAAGCTCTCTGGCACTAGCAGAGACACTATGGTCTAGCTCCAACTGCCAAGTCCACATTCTGAGCCTCAAGCCACACAAAGCATGCCAAGTGGCCACCATTGACTCCAAATCCCCTCTCTCCTCTACCTAGTCATCTTCCTTACAAACTCATGGCTCAGCTTCTCTTGTCCTTTGAATCCTTAATTCTATCTAATTCAAGTTGAGTGTGGGTCAAAAGCATAAGAATCAGCTCCTATCAGGACTCACATGAAATACTTCCTATATTAAAATAAATTTGAACAGAGCGGGAAGAATTTTAAATTCCAGACAGTACTTTTCATATTAAAATGCATTTGCCTCAAGGCATGCATTAAAGAGCTGTGGCAAGGAATAAACTATTTATTCTATACAGAAGCTAAGCATCCAACCTTTTATGTAGCATTTTTTAATACCAGCTGCCAATGGCTAGAGGCTACACTGACCCCAAGGGAGTGTAATAGGGCCACCAAGGAAGAGGAACCCAAAGAGCTGACACTCCCTCCTGTTCTTTCTCCTCCTCCTGCTGCACGGGTGAGTGAGTGAGCAAGGGACTCCAGAGCAAGGCCAAGGAAGCTTTAGGGGACTTGTGAGTCAGCAGCCATGCTTTTATAGGGAGTGCAGGCCTCTGCCTGAGTCCTGGCTGAGGAAACTTGCCCAGGAAGGCACAAGGGCTTCCTGAGGTCCAGTGCAGAGAAGAATGTGTGAAGGAAAAAAAAATGTATGCCTTCAGGACAAGTCCTGTTCCCTGCAAAGAAGGCAGGGCAGCCAGCTACCGCTTTTGGGCGCGTTGTGTAACCAACCCCCTCTCCCAAGTTAGACTGGGACAAAGCCAAAACATCCCTTTCCCCGGGCCATGAAGGAACCGACAATACACACTTCTGGAATCTGGTCTTCCTGCCACACTTTGGAGGCTAGCAGGTTCTGTGAAGGCTGACCGGGAAAGCTCAGGATTTACAAAGTCTACACATCCAGACTCCAGCCTATCACTCTCAAGCTGTGCAAGTCACATTCTCTCTCTGGCCTCCGAGGAAAGGCAAAGATACTTTCCTAGCCAGTCCCATCAGGCTAAGCTGTCCTTGCAGAGTAAATGAAGGCATCTGCATTGAGATTCGCTGTGAACAATGATACGCTCCACCCCTCTTGGTGCTACAGAAAGACCACAGCCCCAGAACCCCAAAGGCAATAGCCATACGGCTCCAGCTTCATGCTGTACCGGTGATGCCTCTCACGGTGATGACTTTTCCAATGTTACTGTGCAGACTATGACTTAGTTATTAAAGGTTTATGTGTATGAATATCTTGCTTGCATAAATGTGTGTGCATGGTATTTTTATATATGTGTCTTCATGTTGCAAGACTCAAAGCCTCTGTGCCTTTTGCCTGCAGAAGAGGGTGTTGGATCCCCTGGAACTAGAGTTACTGTGAACTGAACCCAGGTCGATTGCAAGAGCAGTCAGTGATTTTAACCACTGAGACGTCTCTTGACTATAATTTATTTTTAAACGGCATTTTGCTTTGTGTGCACGAGGAGGAAGGGGATGCCACGGCATACCCGTGGAAGTCAGAGGACAACTTGTGGAAGTCAGGGCTCTCCTCCCAGCGTGGAGGCCCCAGGAACCGAACTCGGGTCATTTGGTGGCAAATGCTTTTACCTGCTAAGCCATCTCTCTAGCCCCAAATCATAATATTTATACATGGGGCACAATTATTTATGCCACAATGACAGGTGAAAGTCAGGGCTTACCTAGTCCAATTGGGATGCCCAGCCATTGCTTAGGAACTATCCCTTACAACGTGGACAGCAGAGAAAGTGCCAGAGATGAGGTATACTCCCCAACTGTGTAGCTCAGCTTTAATTTCTCAGCTGCTTTCTTCTCCAGCCCAAGGAAACCAAATGTCCCCAAATGTCCTTATAAGTACATGAGCATCACAGGCTTGAGGCGGGGGGCGGGGTTCAGTCAGTGACTCCAGTCCTGAGAGAACTGAAGCCAACAACTGAAACAACACACCTCTGGTCATCAGTTGGAAAGAGACCTGAGTAAGGGATGGAACTCAGGAGTCAACCAAATGTCAGCCTTCAGATGCACCTATGAAGGAACTTTCGGGAAACAGACAAATTCCTCTCAAAGCATGAATTCATTGGAGAGATAACAGCTATTTTGAAATCTATGTAAAATCTATTTTTGTGCCATTCCCAGTTATTAGGATGGTGGGTGATTTGGAATGGCAAGTTTTATGACTGCCTAGTGTGCATCTCTAAGCTAGTCACAAGTGCGTGGTGTCCATCATTCTGACCCCCTGACGGGGGTATTGTCACACACACACACACACACACACACACACACACAGAGTTACTTAAGGGGAAACTGGAGCTCACCAAGGCATTGGGATTTCTCCGAGGTCATAAGCTCAGAGGTGGAACTTGAATCTGGGTTTTTTTCTAGCTCAAGGGCTGGTTTTCCTAACAATGTGTGACTTGGCTTGCTTGCATGCCCATCACATGTGGTGAATTTAAAAACAGACCAGATAATGTTTTATTTATTAAAGTAGCTGGTGGGCATTTAGGTATTCTTCATTCTCTTGGTGTATCCAACATTCCTTAACACATTTAAAAAAAAAAAAATAAACCACACAAGAAAAACAAAGAAAGGAAAACAAGAAAACTAAAAAAAAAAAAAAAAGAAAGAAAGAAAGAAAGAAAACGAAAAGGCCTCAGCATGTCCGGGAGCTCAGAGTCTGCCTGCTGCAGTAGGGAGCACGTCCACATCGGCACCCATAGCCTGCCAGTCCACCCCGAGCAGCTGTCCCCACTGGGCTCTATCGTTCCCTAACACTGTGGCCATCCAGCCATTTGCTGCTCATAACTGCTTCCCTTTCCCCTACAGCATTTCCAACTGTCGGAAGTCGCGGGACTGCTCCAGCAAATACACTTTTTCCTGGCAGTTTTATTATAAAGATCGTGGACTCAGAAGCCAACCCCAGAGGTTGGATCTCTGCAGTTCATGACTTAAAGGCTTTGTGTTGTGAAAAGCTTCAGAGCCCGTTCGCTCCCATACACAGTGAGTACATCTCCACGTTCCTTCCCGGGGGGATGTTAGAAGAATGAGGAGAATACATGAGAAACTGAGCACGCCAACACCTGCTGTACCACCTCATTATGTATTTTGAGCTCAGAAAGCACAGGCCCTCTCCCTGAAGCCACCTCAGCCCCCTCTCACGGCTTTCCACCCAAAGGAAGCCTGAGGAAGATTCTGCTCACTCAGCTTTCTCTGAGAAAGATCATTACAAAAGAAAATCACGACAAATAGCCTCATAGTGGACAAGGTTCAACACTGGCTTTCTTTCTGGTTCTTCAAATAAACTGAGGTAGTACATACCTTGTGTACAGAAAATTAAGTATATAATTCAATGATTTTTAGTGAATTTAATCGGGTCTAATATTAGAATATTTCTATTGATGTAATTTCTTGCACTCAGTGGCAATCAGTCCTAAAACTCCCAGGAACCCACGAATCTGCTTCCTCTAAAGATTTGCCTTTTCTAGACATTTTATGTAAATCTTACAATTTGTAGTCTGTTGTATTTGGCTTCTTGTACTTAACATATGTTTTGTTGTTGTTATTTTCTAACTTTCTTTTTATAGTACTGGGACTTCACACATGCTAGGCAAGCCTTCCTACCACTGGGCTACATCACCAGCCCTTGGCACAACGCTTTGTTCAGCCACGGTAGAACATGCATCGGCTTCACGGTGCTGCATAGTATATCACTATATGGGCATACCATATTTTGCTTATCTATTCCCCAGGTGATGAAATGTTTAATTTTGTTTTCATGTCACAAAGAACTCAACAGAGTTGAAAGCTCTAAAAGCCACATAACCTTGCCCATGGGTGGTCTGTAATAGACAGCATCCCAAATAGCTAGAATTGTGCTTTGCCACATTTCCAAATGGTATTTGTCTGGTGAGCCAGCTCCCCAGAGGAAGTCTAGAAACAAAGCCCACAAGAATGTTGACATTTCCCAAGGCTTTGAGAAGGGAGACGCATTCTGCATGTGATCAGCCAAGTTCACCTAGACTTCCAACACAGGAACTCCCAGCATGAAGTATCTGGCCCAGGGAGACCATGGCCGGCTACGTACTTGTTTTCTTTTCTTGGGCCACCCCCCTTCAAATGGAAGGACAGATGGCACAGACCATTCAGTTCCGGTGACGTTTACTACTTTCAGGACACATACCTTCTTTGGTTTCTGCCTGACACCTTTATTCTCACTGGCTTGTACTACTATGTTCACACACAGAGATAGTATAAGTGGATGTCAGGTATGATGCTGAGCCAAAGGTTGGTTGTGTTTTGTTTTTTTAACAAGGTTTCATGTTAGCCCAGTGTGGTTTTGATCTCAGTATAATCAAAGATGACCTTGAACCTGTGATACTCCTGCCTCTACACCCCAAATGCTGGACTTAGAAGCATGCGCCTCCACACTTGGCTTATGTGGTGCTGGAGACTGAACACAGGGCTTCCTGCATGTTAGGCAAGAATTCTACCAATAAGTATGCTTTCTACCAATAAGCATGCTTGCTACCAAGAGAGCCTTCTTTGGCAAAGTCATTTTGTTTCAATACTTTTTTTTTTGTCATTGTTTGTTTGGAGAGAGAGTCTCACTATGTAGCCTTGGCTTGATATTCCCTAAATAGACCAGGCTGGCCTCAAATCATAGAGACCTACAGGCTTCTCTGCCTGAGATTAAATGAGTGGCCACCACCCTGGGCTTGTTTTAACGTTTTCAAAGAGGAATCATGTACCTCAGAATATCAATATAAACAAACCTGCCCCAGAGGGCAGAAGGAAATTTTGAGTCAAAGCTTAAGGAGGAGGCTCCTGCAGATGGCAATTGTGACACTCTTATCCAACTCCTGCCAGCCCTGTGGGTCTGGGGCATTGCTCCTGCAGATGAGCTAGCTGCCATGACTGCCTTGGACCCTCAACATGCACCTCACTCTGGTGGCCCTGTGTCCCACCAATGGCACTATCCATGGGGAAGGTGGATCTAGAGCACACTAGAGCCCATGGGGACCCTTGTGCAGAGGGACAGGAATGGCCATTCAATGCTTCACTCAATAATGTGAAGATGACGGTAAATGGACAGACTCCACCTGTTCCCTGCACCCCAAAGGTCCAGAGAGACTTCCTGCTCCCCCACCCACAATGAAAGGAGGAGCAGGTTGGCCACTGATGTCACTTCAAATGCACACACTCCTTCGGGAGTCACCTAGAGGAATTGCCCGTGATTGCTGAGTCCGGGGCCTTCCACTTGCCTCTGCCCCTGTTCACAGTCACCTGTAATGCCAGAAAATCATCATCATGTTTCAAAAAATAATGCAGCTTTAATGCTTTGTGTTTTCCTTTTGAAACCAATTGAGTGCCCCAGGCTCCTCCTCAGAGGCGGCACACTGGCAGTTGGAAAGCCCCACAGATGCATCTCCACCCTTTCCCAGTGATTGCAGCTGGCTTTGGAACGGCCGGGCCGTGTGCACCTGTCTTGTGGTGCGGTAGTAGGCAGGCCTGCCCCAACCTGCCTTTAGAGAGCCACACCGAGCCTTTGTTCCAGGCCCAGACGGCGGGTGCCTAGGGGCAGTGGCTGCAGCGAGAGTCCACAGAAGTACTGCTGGTCTGAGCGGGCCCCTGGCCCACGCCTCCTGCACTCTTGGTGCCCTTGAAGCTCAGGCCCGGCTCTTTGCTTTTGGAGATGTGCCAGAGTCTGCCAGTTTATGCCTGTCCTGCCCTAGGGTGATGTTCAAGATCTGCCCTGCCCTACAGTCCTTCCAGACTCCACCTGTCATATCTGACAACCTGTCCTAGGGAGTGGGGGGTGGCCTTTCTGAGAATGCCTGGGCTTTGTTCTTCCTGGCCCTGAGTCCGTCCTCCCCTGTGGTGGAGAAGCAGAGGTCAAGAATGAAGTGTAGTCCATTGATGGCTGGGCACACTAGATATTCTTTGGGTTCCTGGGCCTGCAAGTTGATTATGACTAACAAGAGCTGCGCTTGAAGAAGTACACTGTCCAGTGCAGCTACAAAAGGCAGATGCCCTGCTTGGGCAGCCTGAGGCGGGGGGGACTTTCCAGAGATAGATAGCTTTTCCAGGGTGAATAGGCCCTTTCCAGAGATGTCACTCACAACCTCTCTGTGTGTATAAACATGTGTGTGTGTGTGTGTCCAAATGCACTGTGGAGGAGCCTGGTGAGGCCACAGATCAACCTCTGATGTCTTCCTCCATCACTCCTCACTTTGTTTTTTGAGACAGAGCCTCTCATCACTGATTCCGAAGCTTACAAATTGGCTAACTATCTGGTCAGAGAGCCCCAGGGATCCTCCTGACACCAACCTCAACTCTAAGTGCTAGGTTTATAGGCAAGGCACATTACATGGGTTTTGTGGGCTCCAGCTCGGGTCTTCCTGCTTGCACACAGAAGCACATCACCCCTGAGCCATGTTTCCAGTCGCACTCACAACAGCTTCCAGCCAGGTTCGCCATCAGTAAACCCTGAGTCCCATAAACTCCAGCTTCAGCCAGGAGCACTGGAGCCAATGCAGGGAAGTTCGCCAGAGCACAGTCGGCATTTGTTCAGTAAATACTCACTGGGTAGGCTTCTACGCCTTATAGAATAAAGAAGGGCGCAAGGGAGAACAAACGAATCAGAAAGACAGACAACAGACAGCTGGTAAGTGGCCAGGGATCACCTCCAGGCCTAAGGGAAGAGCACAACTCTGTAGCACCCTGCAGGTGCTCTCCTGGAGGGACAGAAGCCCACACCATTCCCAGACACTAAGAGGAACATATTCTGCCACCTACTGGTCAGCACAGGAAGAGCACAGCGGAACTGTTCTCTGAAGAGTCTACTGCTGAACTCTGTAGGTCCCAGCAATGTATACAAAGTCCACAGAGACGAGGCCAACAGCCCAGGCAGGGAAATCCTCTAGGGATCCTTCTGTAAGTCCTGAGATCAAGGTTGGCCAAGTTACTCCCCGAGACTCATGGAACGGGGTGACTGTGCCTGCCCAAGGCCAGGCTTAGCAGAAGGAGAATTCCAATCCCTTTCTGACACAGCATTCCATGCAGAGGCACACTATGCCCAGAAGCCATGGATGCCACCCACCTCCACCATGGAGAGACAACAGCTCAGAAACACAGCCAGAAGATCCAAGCTTTCACCTTTTAGCAAAGACAAGGCATAGGCCCAAGTAGAACAGATGAGGTCTGCGAACTTACCTGCTCCACTGTGGATTCCTGGCCTCACTGCTCCCCTCAGCCCCACCCCAACTCTCAGGGCCAATGCTCCCCTACATCTTTTCAGAGCACACTCCTGCTATGCTAGCAGGAGCAATTGGAACGCCCCAACTGCTCTACCTGTTCCGGGGAAAACCGGAGGCAGATGCAGCCTAATGAGGTTGGGAAGATGCCTGGCCTATGGCAGCTTCAGAGCTGGCAGCTGCCTGTATTTACCAACAGGGGGAGGGGGAGGAGGAAGGGTAAGAGAGAGAGAGAGAGATTGTGTGTGTGTGTGTGTGTGTGTGTGTGTGTGTGTGTGTGAGAGAGAGAGAGAGAGAGAGAGAGAGAGAGAGAGAGAGAGAGAGAGAGAGAGAGAGAGAACCTGAGAACTGAGAAGATTCCAAATGGAGTGCTGCCTGACGAGGCAGATAATTCGAGCCAGCCCACTCCAAACCATTACCCCACCTGACAACAAACCTCTAGCAGACACTATTAGTGCTAATTAGCCACCAAATCCAGGTTAATCAAAAGCTAATCAGGAGGTTAAAGTGTGGTAGCATGTTCACAAACCTCACTCTCCCTGTTTTCAAGAGCAAAGTAAGGTGTGACCACTAAAGACTAATCAGTTCCCCTGGGCACTGGATGGTTGAACTTGGTTCTGTGGTTGCTTGCTCTCTTTCCCACAGATAATGGCTAATGGATAACCCGCTGAGCCACAGGACTGGGAATCAGTGTTGTTCAAGCAGGGTCTTCTCCAACTAGAGCAGCGTGCTCCCTCTCTTCTCCCACAACCTCTGTGGCATGCAGACGTGGCATGCTCCTTCTCTTCTCCCACCACCTCTGTGGCATGCAGACGTGGCATGCTCCCTCTCTTCTTCCACAACCTCTGTGGCATGCAGACGTGGCATGCTCCCTCTCTTCTCCCACAACCTCTGTGGCATGCAGACGTGGCATGCTCCCTCTCTTCTCCCACAACCTCTGTGGCATGCAGACGTGGCATGCACACCGGGCTGAATTCTCAGAGCGATCTGTCAGCTGTCAGAAAGCACCCTCAACTCTGCCTGGAAGGGCACCCAACCAGGACAGCCCACCAGCACCCCTGGTCTTGACTGTAGCAATGAACTGTTAGGTAACAGGTGGGTATTGCTAATGATGAAAAGGCGTGGGCTCTGACTCACCTTCTGCAGACAGCCCCTGGGTGTTGATTCCCTTAGCTGCCAGGAAATTCAAGCAGGCATCTATGTTTTCAATCTAGAGGGGAAAAACACAAGACACATTGAATACACATTCAGCTTTCTCCAGACACACTCATTAGGAACCAACAGCAAGCAGAATGCACTCAAAACGACCAATGAGATAGATGGATAAGGTTGGGACTCTTAAAGCGTTGTCTGTGCTCGCACAGGAAGCAGTTACTTAATATCCCAACCACATGGTGCCAGAAGTCGAAGCCTTGGATTGCTTACAGATGCCAAAAATAACCAGGGTGGAATGAGATCTCTCATCTTGATCAATGTCACCACAGTGTGAGCCTCAAAACCAGAGCAGTTGCCAGTAACACAGAGGTGGGGATGCAACTGATAGACCCACCCATCCTCCAGCTGCTGGGAGAAATTCCCAGTCAGTAAAGATGCAGGCAGTCAGATGTCCAAATGGTGAGCGGCAGTTTCAGCAGGAATCAATGCTTACCCTCAAAACTCTCAGCCTGACAGGCATTGCAGGTGACCACAGGGGCCTATGATCCTGTCCCTGTCCTTTGTCCTCTTCAGTGGCAAGGACAGAGCCAACAGCCAGAGTCTGGGAGGCTGCCCATGTTTGCTAGTGTTGACACCAAGGCCAAGGGCAAATCGATGCTAGGCCTTGAACAAAAAGCAATTAGGCCGTTCCCAAAGGTCTGATTCGACTTCTGCTGTCAGGACTAATTACTTTTTGTTCTAAAGGAGACTATTCTGGCTTGATGAACGTCTCCAGTGACCAAAAGTAAAAAAGAAACCACTTCTGACTGGGTACAGCAATTTTTGGACTTCAGAGAATTTGCACTACACAATGAAGATTCCTCTCTCATCCACAACTAACTCCTGCAACAGGATTTCCCAGACACCTTCCAGGTTTGTATGTGCTCAAGCCAGTATTTACTCCATGAAGTTTATTCTAAACAAACAAAGGACTGCTCTTTCACAATGAACATATTCCCTTCTCCCCACTCTCAGGCAATGTCTTGATAGTCCCCACAGTCACAGCCATTGTGAAGTGCTTTATCTTAATAGCTCTAGTCTGAGGCTAGCTCGGCTAATCTGAGCTCTGCAACTGACTTCCAGCATTTTCCTCCTCCACTCATTGGTAGATCTGCATCTACCTCCTGAGGTCTTGGATTCCAGGAGTGTGTTATAATATCCAACACAGTCCATGCTTTTATCATGGTCTCAAAGTGATGGTGGCTCTCACTATTTAACTAATTAAATAGGCCAGGGGACACCTGACTGAAACCGTGAGTGACATCTTAGAAGAGCCTACACAGTCCCGAGCTTGAGGGGACTCTCTCCTGGCGCTTTTTTTTTTAAATTAATGTTAAACCCGGGTTTCCTCTCTTTTTGAACATCCAGCCCACCTTGAAGGCCTCGCTAGGCACACTGCTGCCATATAGTCATGATGCCACCAGGTCCTACCATCTTGGAGGGGAGGGGAAATTGGGGAGATAGGAAGAGATCACTGCCTTGCCCTGGCACATGGTGTGTGTTGGGCAATCTGCTCCCATTTGTGAGTATAATAGAATTACACTTCCAAATACTGTTTTACCCTATTACAAAATCTTGCTTGTAAAAGAAAATACTAGTCGTAAGAGAAAATACTGTCTGTGATGGCTTGTTTCTGATATCTGTACAGCACAACACTTACTTAATGGGAGGCTGTGGACCCACAAAGAGGCACTGTTACATACACAATGGATGTAATATATATGTAATGCATATAATATATATATGCATATACACACATTTATATAAAGAGAGGCTCTCACTATGTGGCCCAGGATAAACTTGAACTGTTACGCTAGCCTCCAGCCTCAGTCTTTGGAGTAGCTGGTACCGCAGGTATACACAACCACCTCCAGCTCAACCTCACTATCACTTTGAAACCACGATAAAAGTATGAAATTTGTTGAGTATTATGACACACTCCTATAATCCAAGCAGTTGGGAGGTAGAGGCAGAAGAATTGGAAGTTGAAAGCCTACCTGAGCTAGATGAGACCCTGTCTTAAACAAGAATTGGAGAGATGGTACAGTGGTTAAGAGCACTTGCTGCTCTTCCAGAGGACCTGGGTTCGGTTCTCAGCATCCATATGGCAGCTCACAACTGTCAGTAACTCTAGCGCCAAGAGATCCGGTGCCCTCTTCTTGTTTTTGCAGACAGCAGGAGCACATGTGGTGTACACGCATACATGCAGGTCAATAATCATACATATAGAATAAAATACATCTTGAAAACCAAACAAAAATACTGTATACCAAATAGTTTCATAACTGTCTTTTTTCTATAATCCTATGCTACCTCTTTAATAGAATACCTTTATCTTGCATGTGGCTGATGAGAGAAGCTTAGGTAATTATATCCCCATAGGAAAAGAGAAAAGGAAAAAGCTGTCTTTCACTGAATTTTTGTTAATGCAAAAATGGAAAGTGGTACAGTTAACATTTAACCTAGAAAGGGTCATGTAATAAAGCTAAATACTAAAGTACTAGAATAAAACTGTGAAACTTCAGGGGAGAGAGAGAGAGAGAGAGAGAGAGAGAGAGAGAGAGAGAGAGAGAGAGAGGGACTTAAGAAAAGCACTCTGCAACGCCATACTTCCAGAGAACTCCCTTTCCAAGGATCAGGTAACACAGTTACTCCTGACATCCTGACATCTATAGAACATTCAGTGCACACAGCATCATGTACAGCGCGTGGCAGGCTCTTCTTGCAAAAGCTAGCCTTACTACATTTCAATGAGCCATCTGCTGAGATTCCTTATAGCATTAAGTCTAAGAGAAGGATGAATAAGTCTAAGTAGGTCACCATTATAAATAGGCACATTTTCTCCTTAGTTAATTTTTTTGAAGTTCTATCTTTCTTTCATAGAACTTCATGGTTTCATTCACATTCCTTCACTGGGCGGGGAGAAAGGATGGAAGAGGAGATGTTGCTGTATGGGTGTCATCTTAGGGCTGCCAGAATGCAGGTGGGGGGTGTCCACAGCCATCTAGTGCGTAGAGGTCAGTGACAGTCCTACTGTGTGCAGAAATGCCCTCTCTGGGGAAGGATGACCCAGTCAGATGCCAACCGTGTGGAGGCTGAGAATCCTTAAGCTGACGGTTGATTCAGTCAGTCAGCCTCGCTGGGCACATGTCAGGCACTGGGCTCCATTCTTTGGATGCCATTGATTTTAGTGAGGACCACACAACGGGGAAAGTGAGGCAAGAAAACTAAGGCCAGGCTTTAGACCAAGATCACCCAGGTCAATGAAAGTGCTGGGGATTGCACCCAGGAAGCCCTCCTATCTTGCTCAGGGGCCTGCAGCCACATACTCTTCCTCTTTGGGGTCCACAGCGCCATTCCACGCCCACCCTGATTTCCCCCTGAGTCGGGGAAGCATCGGAAACTTCTCTCCTTAGATGAGCAAGAAGCATTAGGGCACCAAGAAAACCCAAGGGACGACATCCAGAAGGCTGAACTGCACGCCCAGAAAACATCAGATGAAAGACTGAAAACCGGGCCACCGTGTAAAGGTCACCCACAAGCCCACAAGTACCCTGAAACTGTCCCCAGTGCCCTGAACTCTGCACAAGAGGAGTTAAAAAAAAATTCCTCAAGTCACAAATCCACTCTTTAATCATGTTCTTCTGGGGCTAGAAATCACTCCTGACAAGGGGGCTGGGACCCTCCCTCTTTTCATCTGCACCCCAGGAACACAGTGAGGCTAGGGGAGCAGGAAGGGGTCAGGCCTGGATTCCAACCACCGGCTTCATTTGGAATGAGATCAGAAGCCGGGTCTGCTGCTTTGATCCTGGTCCTCTCGTGATTACAAGTTACCTTAAGGTTGTTGTCCAAATACAGCTCAGGTGAGCAACCCAGCTCCGCGGCTGCTGAGACTGCCTGCTACCCTCCACCCCAGCGGCATCACAGTGCTCATTACAGCACAAAGATGCCCACCCCTGTGCCATCTCTAAAGAGGCTCCTGGCTCATGTGTGATCCAGACACCCAGTGTGAGCTGAGGATCCTGTTAACACTGGGAGGCAGGGAGAGGAAAAAGAGACTCTTAACAAGAAAAGTATGTAAATATGACCCGAACTGTTCATTAGCACGGTGCGGCCAATATAAACCACTTTCCAAAATTAGCTAAAAGAAAACAAATCTGTGTGAAGTCTGACATTCCGGTACTGCCTAAGGGGGTTGGGGATGGGTGAGAAGGCTTTTGTAATTGTTGCCATAGAGACGGGTCAAGAGCTCTGGGTTGCTCTGGTGGGCAGCATCAGCTCAGGTTGGAAGCCCAGCAGAGGGGCTACCATGTGGCCTAGATGCAGAAGGTGACTATCTGAAGGATGGAGCAGGAAAAAGGAACAGATGAAGGCCAGGATGCCTTCCCCAGAACCCCATTGTTTGGAGCCAAATGCAGCACAGCCTCCACCCTGAGCAGACCCTCCTCACCGTCTGCCATCATCTCCGACTTGAATAGGTTCTCTACAGTATCTGCACTTCAGGTGTGCCGGGCAACCTCCAAGGCTGGTGTGTTACAGTCTTTGTCTCAGTACTCAAAAGTCCATCCTGTAGACCAGTACTCAAGGGGCAGAAGCAGGGGCATATCTGTGAGTTCAAGGTCCCCTTGGTCTATATAGCAAGTTCCAGGACAGCCTGGGATATGTAGTGAGAAGCAAATGGAAAAGCTCCTATTTCAGTTGTGATCAAGGCTTGACTGGGGTCTCATGCTAACAAATACGCAAACGCACAGGAAGTACTGTTGTCTATCTCTTCTGGAGCTTAGACAGTGATCAAATACCATCTGTTGTAGCAGTTGCCATGGCAACACCTTTCTCTGCATACCAGCAGAGCTGAGTGCAAAGCACATGAAAACGCTGAATGCAAGCAGCGATGACTGACTCTCCTGGAGCTTGGAGCTCCTGGCAGAATGGGGCCTCGGTGATACCAGGTCCACACAAGCTGCTCACTGTGCCCCTTGGTGTTCTCCACTCTGGAAGAGGGCAAGGAGCCATTGCATCAAAGTCAAGCCCGGCCACAGCCATGGTTTGTTTATTTGCTTGTTTGTTTAAATCACAAGATGCTCAGACCCTAGGCAAGGTTAGGTTTGAACATGCAAATTCTGTCACTCAAAAAGCAGTGTGACTTCTAAAATTTAAATATCAGCTCAAATGATTTGTGTGTGTGTGTGCGAGAGAGAGAGAGAGAGAGAGAGAGAGAGAGAGAGAGAGAGAGAGAGAGAGAGAGAGAGAGAGAGCATGCAGAGAGAGTGCTCTTCACGCCTGACGGTGCTACTTGCCATTAAAATTCCCCATGGAGATGTGAAGATGGCTCAGCAGGTAAGGGTGTTTCTGCCACACAGACCCAATGCCTTGAGTTTCCTCTCTGGACCCCACAGTGGAAGGAGACCAGTTCCTCAAAGCTCTCCTTTCCACACATGCACTGTGGCACATAAACCTGCACTCACACGTATACAGTAAGTTACTGATGTGTCCCTGAGAGGGACTACTACATAGTAGGGACTTAATACTTGCTGACTGAAGAAATGAAGGGGAAAGTGTGTTCAGGCCTAAGGAAGAGGCAGAGATGGGGAAGGAGGTGAGACAGGACCTTTCCATCACCAAGGCAACTGCAGCCACACCCTTCCCAGCCAAGGATGGGCTATTCTATGTTGGGCATAGCTCCAGTCACAGCCTCCACATGAAGCTCTAGGAATTATGGACTAGAAGAGAGATGAAGAGGCACAGAGGCAGCCTTCAACGTCTGATTCCATGTAAAAGGAATGTGTCCTATCTAAAGGTTACCATGCTCCTCTGATAACCTGTTCTCATTTCTGTAGGGAGCCCAGGAAGCTCTGAGTGAGGGAAGTCTTGAGTGAACGTGTATTGTTGACATGGGAACGGCTATGCTAAGGGCTCAAGGCCTCAGACCAAAGTGATGCTGGGAAAGCCATTCCTCGTATGGATCAGGCTCAGAAAGGCCAAGCCTCTCTGTCTAAGTCCAAGCGCTTGCAAATGACTGATCAACGTGTACAAACAGCAACTGCAGCTGCTTCTTCTTCTGGATGTTTACAGCCTGAGATGGCTCAACCCCTCCCCCATGTGCTGCCCATAATACACAGCTCGGTGCCACATTATCAGCGTGCACACAGCCCTCCAGACCCTTGCCTTCTTGTGTGTGTATGCATTTGTATGTCTGTCTTCTCTTCATCCCCTCACCAGCCAGGGTTACCAAGGACCCAACACACCCAAGCCAAGGTACATTTCCACGCCTGTTTACAAAAATAAAAATACACAAAAGAAGGAGAACATCAACTCAAAAACCAAACTCCACTCTGGGGACATGTCCTCCTAAACACTGGTCACAACACACTAAGGGGGCATGCCAGATGTCTGCCAGCTTCACCTTATTTCCTCACACCTCTGTCAGTATAGCCCCAGCACAGCTCACACAGAGCTTTTATTTTAGAAGGAGGCTTCAGAAGTGAGGGATCACACCCCAGTTGTCCATCTTTTCCTAGACCAAAAAGAAAAAAAAACACTGGGAGCACTCAGGCCTGACCTGTAGATCACCCAGCTGCTGCTTGCCTGGATGGTTTGTCAATCTGCTTTTAGGGGTGTTAATGGGCACAGAGTCACGGCCAGATGGGAGGGATGAGTTCCGGCCTTCTATCACAAAGAAGGCTGACAGGAGTAAACACTATTGTATAATCAGAATAGCTAGACATGAGAACTGGAATGCTGTCCCTCCAAGAAACAGTCATGTCCAAGATGATGGATAGTTTGTAATCAAGACAAGCAACGCACCATACATGAATACTGAAACCTCAGGGTGTATTTCAAAGATGTACAACTGTCTGTCACAAACTTAAAAGCAAGTTACTAGTCCCCTCCCCCCTTTTTTAAATTTGTGTGCCTGCATGAGGGTGTCTGGTGCCCTGGAACTAGGGTTACAGACAGCTGTGAGCTGCCATGTGGGTGCTGGGAGTTGAACCTGGGTCCTCTGGAAGGACAGCCGGTGCTCTTATCTTAACTGCTGAGCCATCTCTCCAGCCCCTGCTCATCCCCTTTATGTTGTTGTTGTTTCATTTTCTTTCTTTCTAAAGAGTCCTTTTTTCCCTAATTAATAGCGTGGGTGTGTGTGTGAACGCACACGTATGTTTGTGCGTGGGCAAGTGTGCCACGGCATATGTGTGGAGGTCAGAGGACTGTTTGTAGAGTCAGTTCTTTCCTTCACCTTTACATGAATTCTGGGAATCAAACTCAGGTCCCTGGGTGTCAGAGAAAGCACCTTTATTCACTTTATCTTATCAGCCCTGCTTTTTTGAGACAAGGTCACACTCTATTGTCCAGGCTGGCCTCAAACTTGCAGTCATTTTATTCTCCCCGTGTGTTGGCTAACAGGCATAAACCACCATGCCCAGCCAATTCATTAAAGGCAACTTAAGCTCTACTGTCAGGCCCCAGCCACTGTCATCAGGTATGGGAGCTGCTTTAGAGCCAGAAAGAGCTTATCTAGCCTAGTGGGCTCCAAACTGGAAAGCCTGAGAAAGTGGGGATCGGGCTGGGTGTGGCACACTGCTTCAGGTCTGCCTGCTTTTCTCCCTGCTCTGTTGCCTTGCCCAGCTCTTCCTGCGATTTGGCAACATTATCTACCATACCATTTATAATATTTATAACTTTAGCTTTCCAAGATGCTGTCAAGAATTCCTTGGGAAAAAAAAAAAAAAGGAAACTTTACAGGAGTTTCTCTGATGTTTTAGCAAATGGGTAAGTCCATATGGACACAAAAAAATTCTAGAGGGGGAGAAATTGAAACCAAGCCTCTCAAATTCCTCCGGTGACTATCTTTTTCCACTGTGTCTCCAACGGCCTAGACTACTTCATTTTCCTAGGGTTTTCCAACTTTCCAAATCTTCCCTTGAAACAAATCGAGCCTGACAAAGGTGCTAAAGCCAGTCTTCCCCCGGAGACTCCCAGAGCGGATCTCCAGAGCTGAGCGCTGCCCGCTTGCTTTCACGGGTGGCGGCTTGGTCCGTGGAGGCAAGCCATTAGTAATGGGGACCTCCACACAGCACAGCCCTGCTCGACGCACTCAGCCAGAGCCCAGCTCTTCCTTCCCCCTGCTCCAGTGACTTCCCTGTTCTTGTTCACTTTTCTGTTTCTGTAGTAAACACTGCCAACAACAACTTAGGAAGGGATTGATTTGGTTACAGTCCATCATGAAGGAACCTAAGACAGGAGCTCAGGAAGGACCTGAAGCGGACTGTCTGCTGCACTCAGACTGCATGGATTGATGCTTCAGAGCTTGCTCCCTCCGGCTTGCTCAGCTGCCTTTCTTAGTCGTCCCAGGCCCACCTGGCAAGTCAGAGCAGTACTCACAGTGGGCCGGGCCCTCCTGCCATGAATTAGGAGTTAAGGAAATGCCTCACAGACAGGGCCACAGGCCAGCACGGTCTGTTCCATCTTTCAGTTGCGGTTCCAGGTGACTTTAGGTTTGTGTCAAGTTGACAGCTGAAGCTAACTTTGATGCCGGCGCTCTGAAAAGTCAAGAACTCCAAGTGAGGAGTAGAGTATGAACACTGAGGAGGGCTAAGGGGCCATACTGGAGGGCCTCATCCGGGCTTTGGGTTACCAGGGGCTGGAGGATGAGAGAGCAGGGAGGTGGCTGTCAAAGGCACAAACTTTCAGCCTTTGAGACAAGCAAGTCCCTGGGGATCAAAGGCACAGTAGGAGCGGTGATGGACAGATGTGCCAATTAAGTCAATGATGGGAATCATATCCAATGTGAATGACTGCTATAGTTTGCAAATGTCACTGAAATGTGCTAAAGGCTTCACAGCCCAGGCTGGTGCTATTGTTGGGTGGAACCCACTCAGTATAGGGCCTAGTGGGTGTCACTGGGGGGTGTGCACAAGGGGCCAGGTAGATACGCCCTTCCTATCTCTTTTTCACTTTGTGGCAGCCTTGAAGGGAAGAGAGCTTTGCTCTGCCATGTGTTCCTCACCATGATGCACGGTTGCCCTGCTGTAAACCCAGAAGCAACAGGAGATAGCGGATGCGGAGTGAAATCTCCAAACCAGGGTGCCCAAATGGAACTTTTCTCTTTGGAAGCTGATCACCTCAGGGATTTGTTACAGTAATGGAAAAGCTAACCCAGTAAAGCAAATTTACATTTAAAAATTATATAGTGTTTTGCAGAAACCTTTGGCTTTACCCAGAGAGAAGGAACAAACCCAGACACTAATTTTAGCCAGAAAATCATGACTTCCAGTTCCAAACAGTGACACTTGCAGAAGAATCTTGTCTGGGAAGTAACTAGAAGCCAGAGGTCTCACATGGTCCTTGAAAAACACCAACTAAACACCCGCTCTCTTCCAGGCCCTAGCCTAGATGCAGACAGCACAGTGACAGAACAATATTGTCCTCCCTCAAGGAACAGCCAGCCTACTGGGCATGCACTGGCTTCCAAGCAAACAACCACTCCATAAACTGGCCATCACAACCATGTTGAGAGTCAGCTTACACACTTAGAGCCAGTCATGGGCTCCCCATGCTCTGCGTCTTCTTGTCACTTTGCTTGTTTATAATCCTACACCTCAGGCCACCACAAGTCTAAACAATAAAGCAAACAGAAGGCACATCTACATTTTATCCCCAAAGCTGTTTGCAGGGATAGCTGAGGGGTTGGACTGGAATTATATACCACCACCAATCACTAACAGATAGTTGGGAATTTTGCAAGTCACATGCAAGATGCCTCATACCGAGAAACTAGATTTGACCAATACTTCTAAACTCTACAGTATGAGTAAGGACACCTGCCACTCAGTCAGAAACTGAGAACAAAAATAATTTAAATAGTATTAATAATCGACTCTGCTTACTAGAGAGCTAGAATGTCCGAGACATGTTGTGGTCACTGAATGAGGAAAATACACTGGACATGGGAGGTCTCCACTGCAGGACACCCTTGGGCTTCCCAAGGCTACATGATACCTGGTGCACCTGTGCGGAAACAGTGATAGCGTTTGGCTTGTCATAGAATGCTAATCTCTGTTACTATTTAAATCTTTGTGCAAGCATTCAGTTGAACCAAATAAAACTTCCACTTACTGTTAAAAAATTCATGTTTACTAAAAAAACAGAACATGAATACTGACCATTTCATGTGCTGTCACCTCCTTCTCAATGTGCTAAGAAGACAGCACCCAACTACTCCAAAGACTAAGATTACCTGCTGGGTGATGGTGAAACAGGCCACGCTATACCAACTAATAAACGAAGCAACTGGTAGAATTTGAAAGTCAGAACCAAATCCCAAATCCCCAAAGTCCTTTTCAAAGGAGTCTCATAAGAACAGTTACACATAATACACACAGAGTGAGATCAAGGGATGGGGAGATAGCTCAGCAGGTAAAGGGTTTGCTTTGTAAGTGTGAAGACTTGAGTTCAATCCCAGAAACCAGAAAAAAGTCAGACACTGTGGCATGCCCTTGAAATCTCAGCACTAGTGAGGTGGAGACCAGTGGACCCCTGGGCCTTGCTGGTCAGTCGGCTGTAAGGTCCAAAGGAAACTCCAATCCCCCACACCCCAAAAGGCAGTCCAAATATCCGGAAATGGGCTCAAGCTGGACTGTAGAACAATTTCTGGTGGTTAGATCAAAGCCCACATTCCTCAGGAACTTGTGACAGGGGTCATTTCCCTTACTTCTGACAGGAGGGACAAGTGGCTATCTGTGGTACCTATTAGAATATTAAAACTCATGATGGCCTCTAGCCTACCTCAGCATCACAGGTACCTGGTACACACTTCAAAGTCCATGCTAGAATCCTAGGCCTTCTCATCTGCTCCCGTACCTCACACTCCCTTCAGCTCATAGGCGTCCCTCCCCACAGCTATTCATTCTCCTTATAACCCTGCTATTCCTGCTATGTTCTCTCGCTCTCTCTGCTCCTGCTTCTCTCACTATGTGTTCTCTATCCCCTGCCGTCCTCCCATCTCTCCCAGAGAGCCCTGACCCTGGCCAGTCTGCTGGCCATATCCAGTTTATGTCTTTCTCTCTTTGTTCTGGACTCTTCCAGATGCCTCTGGCTGTTCTCTCATATTAGATCCTCCGGCCTCCACATGCACACACACACACACACACACACACACACACACACACACACACACACACTGAAGAGCCTTTTGATTTGCTTATGCAAACACTTTCTCAAAAAGAATACGATTGAGGAAGGCTTTCCTCCAGGTTCTCTCATCGCAGACTCCAAGCAAAGGTGAATCCTGGGACCTCACAGCAGGTCAAGATGAGGCTTTTTGTCTCTTGCCTTCCAATTCCTCCAGGAGAAGGGAACACAGAGATGAGATTCTGGTTGGGCCTTGCCATACAACCCAACTCTACATCAGTGCCACAATGTCACTACGTCTATACCAACATGGGAAACCCTCTCACTTGACAAAACCACTCAGGAGAAAATGCCAACTCACCTCAAGCACGAAGTTAATGGAATCATCCCTACAAGGACAATTTAATGGTGGGCAGAGAATTGAAGGATTTGAACTGGTCAGAGCTAACACCCAGAAATACAATCACTGGGTGTTCGTTGTCTCTTGTCTGTCTTTGGGCAAGGTAGACAATCTTGCTGTCGCCTCCCAGATGGGGATGTAGACACTGAGCATGTGTCTCCCTAAACTGCAGTTTAGGGAGGGGGAGGAGGGAACAGGATAAGAGGAGGGAGAGGAAACTGTGGATGGTATGTAAAATAAATTTTAAAAATTTAAAAGGAAAAAGGGAAAAAATATAAACAAAAGTGTTTCGTAAACTGTACTTCCCCGTTTAAACAACCAAACAGCAAGCGCTTCTCCAAGCTGAGCACTGAGCAGTTCCTTGGGTCGTTTTCCCAGTCTGAGTCTTCAGCAATGTGATAAGGCAACTCAAGAGGGCTTCATCCATCCATCCAGACCACATCCTGTCCTGTCCCCTGAAAGGACACCTCACAGAGGAAGGTAGCTTCCTTCTAAGAGGTTCTCAAGTTCATTCGAAGTATTTTCGCCCTTCAGAAGCAGAGACAATTTAAATCCCTGAAAAAACATTTATAAGCACTTGCTGTGGTTTGAATGAGAAATGTCCCCCACAGGCTCATACATTTGAACACTTAGTCCGAAGTTAGTGGTGCTGTTAGGGGAGGTCATGGAAACTTTAGGAGGTAGAGCCTTCCTGCAGGAAGTGTGTCGCTAGGGGTGGGCTTTGAGGTTTTATACCTCAGCCACACTTCCTGTCTCCCCCACTTCTCTGCTTCCTGTGTGGGAAGAAATGTGATTTCTCTGCTTCCTGTCTGCCAGGTGAGTCTCCTGTGCCTGCGTCTATGGCTTCCCCACCATGAACTCCAAGGCAAAGCAAACCCCTCCCTCCCTAAGCTCTTGGTCAGGGTATCCTATTACAGCCACAGAAAATAAACTCACACAGTGTTCCTCCCAAATCAAGATGCTTCCAGAACAAGAATCTTTCAGACTACCACAGGCCCAGGGACGGGATTTCCTAAGAAGTTCGTAATACTCCCAAGGATATAATCATTTAGTGGAGTCAAAATGAGTGTTGGGGGATAGACAGGCAACAAGCTGGGTACCAGAGGATAGGAGGAGCCACAAGTGTAGCTCAGCAGTAGAACACTGGCCTGAGATGGATAAGACCCTGGGTTTGATCCCTAACAGTGCAAGGAAAAAAAAAAAAGGTAGGTGGAGATGGGAATAGTCAGAAATCCAGTCCATATCTGCCCAGAGGGAGCCTCTGCTGCCCCGTTTTAGCCAATTTTCCCCATAAAGAACTAACTCATTCTTGCCTGATTATCTTTCTACCAAAGCAGTAAATCAATTTTTGCCACTCTCATTTAACGGAGAACATCAGTCAGGCTTTTTTTGTTTTTAAAGTTTTTCTGACCCTGCACTTGAGACTTGTAGGCCACCACCCTCCACCTCTGCTCAAGCGAGCACAGGGCTCCCAGTTCTTGTGTGCACACACTGATGGCGAACGCCTTCAAATGCGAACAGGCATCCCATGCTAAGTTCTGTTTCATGGAGATATAAAAGGAAAATAAAAAAATTTAAAAACCACACATAGAAAAACCAGTCCTTTGATGCTAGGCTGAACATAAGAACTCCATGAGGACATGTGCAGGGAGGTGGGCCCAAGCACAGGGCCCAGATGGCTTTTATACAAACCATGATCCAAATGCTTATAAATCATCATCGGATTTCTTGTTCTGCTCAGGAAGGTCTGAGGCATGCTGCAAACCCACCCTATCCCCAAGCCATCACCCTGGCATACACCAAGTACCTCCCCAAGCACCAGGTTGCCAGCTACCACTCTGGACACCTCAGACCTGGCATAGGTGTGAGAGGAATATCCCCTTCAGATTTCCATTGAGCATTTACCAGGGATAAGACCTCTGCCTGCAAACCGCTCATGTCTAGTAGGGAATACAGTGAGATAAAGAGATTAAAACATTGTTTATATTACAGAGCTTTGTTATCATCATACAGCCCAGGGGCCAGTGAGATGGCTTAGCAGGTAAAGGTGACTACCATTAAGTCTGGAACCCCTGACCTGAGTTTGATGCCTGGAATCTACACAGTGGAAGGAGAGACTAGATTCTGCAAGTTTGTCCTCTGACTCCATACATGTATCATGGAGCACGTGTGCGCGAGACACACACACACACACACACACACACACCAAACAAACAAACTTGGGGGAGAAAGAAAAACAAATAGCATATAAAATGTGATCAGTCTTTTATAAAATTTGCTTAAATGTCATGGGAAATACAAGACAAACATACATTAGGACCCTATAATATATCCACAGAGCAAACGAAGGGTCCTAGAGACCAAGGAACTAGGACTGTGGGGAAGTCACTTCCATGAGACCTCAGCCAACGAGAGGAACAAGGCAAACCCCATTACTTAGAATGAGCAATGTTCTTAGCTGGGCGGTGGTGGCGCACGCCTTTAATCCCAGCACTCAGGAGGCAGAGCCAGGCGGATCTCTGTGAGTTCGAGGGCAGCCTGGGCTACAGAGTGAGTTCCAGGAAAGGTGCCAAAGCTACACAGAGAAACCCTGTCTCAGAAAAAAAAAAAAAAAAAAAAAAAAAAGAATGAGCAATGTTCTTAAAGACTGTCTCCCAGAAGAGCACCAGATTAGGTCCTATGTCAACCTCAGCAGACATTTTGTAAATACTGTCAACCTAAAACATTTCAACACCCTGATGACTAGATACTGTGCTTAAAAGTATATTTGAACAGGTATATCCCCGGGGGGGGGGGGGGGATTTTCTTTTTTCTTTTCTGTTTTAAAAAAAAATTTTTTTTCAGACAGTCTTGCTACATAGCTCAGTCTGTTGTTGAACTCATGGCAGTCCTCCTGCCTTAACCTCCTGAGGTACTAGGATTACATGTGTGTGCCACTATGGCCAGCTGAGGCTTTTCTCTTGAATCTAAGACAATGTTGAGACTCAAGTGGGTTGGGAGCTTGGTGGCCTGAGCACCGCATGGGAGCTTGTAAAGGTGATCGACTCTCCCCCTCCTCCCAGACCCCGAGGGTGAAAAAGTCGCAGGCCCAGAACATTCCATTTGCCATGCTCCTCGTGCTCACCGAAGTTTGAGAAGCCCTGCTTAAGAGGCTTTGCCAAACCCAAATGACCTGCTACATTGGTATCTTCTCCAACCCCTTTGTAACTGTGATGTGAGCCAGGAATGGCGGTGCACAGCGATGATGCCAGAGTGGCTTGTGGGTTCCAGACCAGCCTGGCTACCTGGTGAAAACCTGTCTCAAAAAATTAAATTAAAAAATAATAAATAAGTGAAACTGTGAGAGAAGATACAGAATGGGAGAATTTCTTGGCCTAGGACAACTTGGAAAAATCTTCAAGCATTTTAAAGTATTACACTTATTAAAAAAATCTGAAGAGCAGCATTGCCTCTGCCCCTGATAAGTCCCCAGGTGGTCAGATCACATACAGTTTAGCTCTTCCATCGGAGAAACATGAGCTGAACACGTGTAACCTGGATAGCCCAATGCCAGGAGCAAGGCAAAGAGATGGAAAACAGGCCACTTGCAAGACAGAGCTTTGGCGTTATTTAATAACACATAAAATATGATCGGTCTCTCGTAAAAATGGCTTAAACATCATGTCAATTACAAGACAAACACACGTGAGTCGGGGGGCATGACCCACCCAAGTTTACATTTGCAGAAGAACTGTATCCGTCAGCATCAGCTCTGGGAGTTCAGATGAAATGGCGCAGCCTTCCATGGCTGCTCAGAGTCGGGGGTACCTGTGATGCAGGGGGAGGGGATAGGGGAGGAGAATGTGCCAAAAATGAACTGCAACTGCTCTACAGGCCTCCTACCTGCGTCTGCTCAGAGGGTGCAGCCATGGAGAGCTCCTTGCTCTCCTTCCTGATATATGCAAACAGTGGAGGTACCTCCCAGAAAAGTCAGCCTTACAGGAAAGAGCCTGGCTAGCTGTGGCCAAGGACCCCAGGAACTCCCCTTCTCATCTGGTAAGTCACTGTGCTTGAATCCTAGAGTGTGTTAGCTTCCTGATGCTCCTATGAGCAATCGCCACAAGCTTAACAGGTTTGAACAACACATTACTCTACAAGGGTCGGACGTCCCATATAGGCCTCAGAGAGCTAAGCTCACAAGCTCTGTCCATCTGTGCTTCAGCGCTGTGTCCATTTGGGCAGCCTCGACAGCAGGATGTACCCCTATATTTCTCGGACCCCTGTATTCCATGGCTCATGGCCCCTGCCTCTGTCCCCAAAGCTGGCAGTATGGTATCCATCGGGCTCTATTATTTCCTGCCCCTTAAAAAATCCTTGTGCTCACCCTGGTTGCACAGATCAATAGGGAGTGGGTGGGTGACATCCAATGGGAACTTCCATCTCATGTACACTTGACATGAGCCCCTAATACCGGCCCCCCTCTACCCTCACAGCCTGCCTAGGGGCAGCTTCCATTCTCCCCCTTTTACAAGAGAGAAGCTGCCTCAGAGAGATCTGGGCTTTGCTCAGCTCACACATCAAACGGCCCTGCCCCATTACAGCCCATGCTCACCTGTCTTCACCCTGTACCTCTGCGATGCCTCTGTAAGGGGGGGGGGGTAGGACAATGTCACTTCCACCCCTGTGTCACAGTCAGTCCTCTTCTTTTGATCACTGTCCGTATACAACAACGTGTAATAATAAGGGATTTGCTAGAGTCAGGCTTCTGGCATGTGAGCCTCGGCATGACAGTCATTAGAGCTGGGTGGCCTCAGACAAGCTGCTCAACTGCCGTCTGCCTCAGTTTCCTTCATTACAAACTGGAAGTGATCATGTCTGCCTCCACAGGATATCGGAAAACAGTTAACATGAGGTGTCAAGGCACAGTGTTCAGCACACAGTGTGTGCAAGGTGTGTTTCCTGTATAATACTGTATGTAAACAGTCGGAGAACACTAGGAACATCGGCTCCGAGGAGGGAGAGAAGAAGGGGCGTGCTCTTTACAGTGACCCCCAGTCAGCACTGCAGAGCTCCTGACTCCTCACTAAACTTAATGGAGTGAACAACATACACTCCTCACCCTGCGAGCTGTGAGGAGACTAAAATGAACCACAGCATCTGAAGCACTCAGAATGGTGGCTTGTCATCCTTGTCAGCTCGGTGTTAATCTCTGGTAGCATCCCATGGGATGCTTCGGCATGCTGCTTAAAACAACAACAAAAGAACTCAAACTGAAAATGAGATACGTGTCCTGACAAGTGCCATTTCCTATGCAACTCTGCTAGATCAATCTAGGAAGAATTAAGAGAAGGAAAGAACTTTCTAGAACATTGCAAAAATTTTCCTGAACTCAAAGAATTAAGAGAGGGGAAGAAGTTTCCAGAACACTGCGAAATTTTCCTGAGCTCCTGCGAACAGCTTCCACGCTGCTACCCAGGGTGCCAGTTGCGGCCTAGCTGAAGGTGACGGAATAGGAATACCTCACCTTGCAGACCTTCTACCACAAACACACCTGTGCCAGCTCCTTCCGTGGTCTGTCTGTCTACCAGACAAGCACCAACCACCCGTTGTGTGTCCGTCATCTCTCTGGCAGAGGCCTGTGCAGCTCAGGTGAGATACGTATCTCCTATAAGGATGACTCTGGTGAACACACACACACACACACACACACACACACACACACACACACAGAGGCACCTAGTTACGTCAGCTCTTCTGGAAACAACTGACCCGAGCATTAACGGCCTCACTGGCCCAGAGGGGACATGCAGAAGGTCACCCTTGGAGACCAGACAACACATATCAAGGTACAAAACCTGAACACACCCCGCCTTCCTCATACACCTTAAGGTGTCCAGCAGCGGGGCTAAAGAGGACAGTCACTGGACCCTGAAGGGCCTTCTAGCTGTGCTTGAGTGTGCAGAAGAGGAATGGAGACCCAGCAGCAGTCTTCAGCAGACCCGAGTTCAGTTCCCAGCACCCAAGTCGGGCGGCTCACAGACACCTGGAACTCTAGCTCTAGGCAATTTGACACTTCTGGGCTCCTTGGGCACCTGCACTCACTCATCAACAAATCCATACACAGACATATACACACCTAAATAAAAACAAACCTTAATAAAATAAAACAAAACAGAGGCCTAAGGTATAGAGACAGACATGGACTGCTACCACCTTTAAAATATAACAGCTCAAACAAACCAGGATGGTGGAATGGCCACTGGGTAGGAAACTCTGGGTGCTGCCTGCTACTCTTGGTCCTGGCTTCTTTGTATTTTGCTATAAACTCTGAGAGGCCTCCCTCTGAGCTTTCCCCCATTCCTTCTTGGTTTTGTAACATGTGTGTGCCCTTCAGGCCATGTAAAAATAGACCCAGGAGCCTGGTGCAGAGGCAGCTCAGCTGCCCGAGGATCTCAGACACTCCCAAGGCACGCTGCTGGCTTGCTGGCAGCTGCCTGGAGAGCTCCTGGTCACTGTGCCTAGAAATTTGATCCGGTTGCAGATGTCCCTCTCCTGGCCCTGGAGGCTCTGTAGAGCATGAGGCTGAGAGACCTGGCGCCCAGAGGCATCTCAACTAGGGGCCACCTGCCCATGGCAGCACATGAGCTCCCAGTGACAGGTCACCTCAGGCCTTTCCCAGAAACATTCAGACTCCTCCCTTCTGGCTAACTCCTAGCTAAGTCTGACTGCTGCTGTCTCCCAGGTCAATACACATGGAGAACAAGGATGTGTGAGGAGGAATACACTATTCTTTACTGTGTCCCTTCTCCATGTCAGCAAAGACCCCAACTCTTCCTCCTCCTGGGTGAATAACCTGCTCCCCCAGATCCTCAGTTCCCATATGCAAATATAGATTAAGAACCATCCCTCCCTCTTAAAGCCGTGATGATCCCTAATAGTGTCAGCTTGATGGAATTTAGAATCACCAAGGAAACAAGGGCATCTCTGTGTGGGAGCTTCTACATTGGTTTAAGTGAGTTGGAAGACTCAACCCAGTCCAGGAGGCACTATTGCATGAGCTGGATCCCAGACTGAAGAAAAAGGAGACAGTGAGCTGAGTACCAGCATCCATCTCTCCCTGCTTCCTGAATTCAGGAACAGCATGACCCAGCTGCCTTAAGCTCCCGCCTCCATGCCTTCCCCGCCGCCATGGACTGTACCCTCAAACTTTGAGCCAGATAAGCCCCCCTTCTTAGCTGCCTTTTTTTGGGTATCTGTCATAGCAATGAGAAAAGTAACTACACAACAGTGTTGAGAACTGCACATAACCAGGTGGGCTCCTGGCACTCGGTACCAGTCGGGGAAATGTGATGCTTGCTCTGTGAGTTTTTTGTTGTTGTTTTTTGGTTTTTGGTTTTCCTCTCTCACATGTTCCAGAGAAGTGAAAAGCTAAAACTAAGTGGATTATCGGGGCCCACGCTGTGAAGAAGGGACTGGGCCAGGCGTGATTAATAGATAAGGCTGGACACTATGCTGGCTGTGTGTTTTTCTAACAACTCATCATCTGAAGAACTAACTATACTGAGTGGTACCCCATGCCCAGCACACAGACCATCTTGTGGAAACTGTAAAGCGCAATGCTACCAGGCAGGTGCTGTCCTGATCCTGGTGGTAACAGAAATGACATACCCTGTAATAATCCAATCACAGAGGGAAGAGAGGAAGGAGGACCAGAGCTGGCACCTGTTGCCTTGGCTCTGAGGCCTAATGCCACCTCGCTCCTTCCCTGTGTCTCCTCAGATGCTGTCCTTGGAAAGGTTGGCCAGGGTAGGCCTGCTCTAAGCTGCTTATCCCTCTTGTAGCAGCAATTCAGCTTTTATCACTAGTGAATGGGGGTTCTACACATAACTTTGGCGGGGAGGGGGGAAGGTATCTTCCCATGGAACTTGGAGAAAAGCCTGCGGAATCTTGCCATCCCCTTATCTGTACTTATGTGCAGACTCTGTCTTAGCAACCTGGGTATTAGCATTTTTCCACAGGGCAGAGTCTAAGAAGGAGGAGGAGTTTGGAGTTAGCCTGAGGTCTCTAGAGCCCCAGGGGGCAATGGGTCAACCTCTGGGATCTGCTAAGCTGTATGCAAAATTCTGGGTCTCTATCACTTGAGGAGGAGAGGATTGGCATTTTCCCTCCAATTTCTCAAGAGGTCTACATCCTTAAAGACACGAACCACTAAAATGATGGCATCAGCACCATGAAGACTGCCAAGGAAGCAGGAGAAGCGGGGAGCAAGCTCAGCTGCTGGCTGCAAGGAGGTGAACTAAGGATGTTTACCCAGGACTCTAACAGCGCCTGGAGCAAACACTGTCTGCTTTAGTGCATTTCACCATTTTAATTATTATCAACTATCAGTATTTTCATGGCTTCATTAGTTCACACACAAAAAACTTCATGAGCTATATGCTATTATCATTCCCACTTCATAGGACAGGAAACTTGAGGCTTCAAAGATTAAATGATTAGTTCCGGGCCACAGAACAACAGGAAGGAGCTGAATCTTGCCTGGCTCGCAACTCAGGCAGTCCTCAGTTTAGGTATTCCAGGGGAAAAGGCAAGAAGATTCCCAGAGAGCCACAGAGGGGCCAACAGGCAGTTGGAATGGAGGCCTAGCTGGAGGAAAAGGGAGGTGTGGGTCCCCTTTCTAAAAGACCCAGCTCCATGCCTCCCCCACATGAGGACAGAAAGCCAAGTTGCTTAAAATAATGAAAAAGAGAAAACCACCGCGCGCCAAGGCTCCACAGGGAACAGAGTCCCCCCCTACCCCGAGATCTCACGGGACATTGAGTTAGAGGCGAGAAGGAGCCACCCAGTGGCTGCTCAGCACCCTCTGGCTGAGCTCCAAACAATGTTTTCCTTCCAAACTAACACTTCATTCTGCTGAACAAATCATTTGAAGGCCAAAGAGATGCCCCCTCGGTTACCATGGCAACATCATACAGCCAAAACATTTCAACCAGCTTTGACGCACACACAAACTTACTTAAGGGTCAATGGAACATGTCTGATAGGGGGGAATGGAGTGGGGGCGGGGCGGGGAATGATGTTTCTAGAGCTCTAGAATGTCCAAGGATTTGGCCCCAGAAGATTCAAAGTCAGACTGAATCCATAAAAACAAGCCAAAGTCAGGCTTGCTCTGGAAAAGGGAAGCCTGCACTTTATCAACGATGTCAAGCTTCACTTTCTGAAGAGCTGGGCACTGAGAGTCACGGATGCTGAAGGATGAACATCAGGCTGAGTCCCGGGGATTAGTACTCAACAACCTAGCACCCAAGCCTCTACCTGCAAAGGGCAGTGCCGTGGCAGCCACAGCCAGCCAGGGCTGAATATCCCAGCACAGAAGGGCTTATAACCAAACAGCAGCACACATGTTAACACTGACACAAGCAATCAATGACTCCTTCCTTCCAGTTGGGCAGGTTTGCAGTTCCTAGATCCCACAGCTAAACTGCCATCCAAGTCGACGGCCTTGGATCTTATCCTTGAGAAAGCTTTGCTCTGGAACTGTCCCAGAAGCAGCAATCTGGAGGTGGAAAAGGAAGCAGGTTCATTCCAGGTCTACACAGGCCTCCATGTCTGCGAGGCCGGCCATACCTCGGTCTTTCCCAGGCCCCAATTTTCATCATGGGCACAACAGGGTGAGGGCAGACACTGCAGAGCAGCCAGAAGGGACTCACAGCTGCAGCCTTCCCAGGTACCTGCCTCAGAAATGATTGCCCTGGGCTGGGCTGGGCTGTAGAGTCCTGGTGTGCTAACTGTTCTCTTGCCCAGGCATCTGACTGTCCTTTGGGCAGAGACTGCTTCTTGCTGCTTGCTCCTCACCTGGCTTCGCTCAGGGCTTGGCATCAGGAGACACTCTGTTGGCTGACTGACAAGCTGATAGGATGCAATATCATGTCCCTCTTGTCTACGTGCCTCTACCCCTGGAATTCCAGCCCATTTCCAGTGTTCTCACTTTTCCATGCTTTTCTAAAGAGTGGGGCTTCTAGGAGAGTGGGGCTCACAGCAGGGGCTGAAACTAGAGCTCCTGGCCAGCCTGTGCACAGGGCATTGGAAGGGAGGGAAAGTGGCCTCTCTTCCAGGTTTGTTCTTCCTACGAAGCTCACTGCCCAGCTGAAGCTTTAGCCCTCTGCTTGGAACAGTTGCTTTTCTTCAGTTCCTCTCCTAAAGACTCCTGGTGGATACTCTTTTTCCGTATTTGAGAGAGTCACTCACCCTCCCTGTGGACCAGCCATTGCAAGTTCTTATCTCACTGTGTGTCATCTTCCCTCTACCCCAACGATGCTCTCCTTCAAACAACAGCAAAGGGTCATCACTGATCACCCTAAATAATGTTGCCGGGCGGTGGTGGTGCCTGCCTTTAATCCCAGCACTTGGGAGGCAGAGGCAGGCAGAGGCCAGCCTAATCTACAGAGCAAGTTCTAGGGCAGCCTGGGAAACACAGAGAAATCCTATCTTGAAAAACAAACAAACAAACAAACAAACCACTCATAAAACAACAATAATAATAATAGCAATGACAACAATAACAATAATAATAATGTCTAACAGAGAGATTAGCTTTTTAGGAATCTAGAGATGGTGGCTGGCATAATCTCAAGCTACATTTGACAGGTATACAGACATTTTAACTGTGCATGAATGTTTACACACACACCATGCACCCCACACAGGCATGCACGCACACACATAATTATTCAGTCAGCCTAAGCAACATCTCACTTCCTACATGACCTGGTAGCTCTGCCTCATGCATCTGTCACTGATTTATGTCACTGTAAAGGGCAATAATCCTTGTTGTACACATCATCCTCATCCTCAGTTTCAACAGAATAGAATGGCTATCATATACATTCTTCATTTCCCGAGACACATCATCCTCATCGTCATTTTCAACAGAATAGAATGGCTATCATATACATTCTTCATTTCCCGAGACTCCCATCATCTTCGCCGAGCCCTTCTCTGCTCTGTATGCCGTGAGACTTTGTCTGCCTCCCCACCCCAGACTGCAACCAATTATCACAGGCAACTGTAGACTTTCATATTGCTGTTCTAAAAAAGAAAAAAACCCCACACTGCCACCCTCCAAGTACTAACATAGCTGAGTTGTGGGGAAGCCACAGGATTGCCTTGCTGTTGTGATAGTATTTATAACAAACACATTTGCAGATAAAAATAAATTTTCACAGACGAGTCTGAGATGGTGATATTTTATAAGCTTGAAAGTAGACTTTAATAACAAGCAGCGTTTCCAATAAACTGTGCAGAAAATACATTTGTACCAAATAAAATGAAGAGCTGCCTACCTTCAAATGTCAGCTCTACACTCAACGACAATGGGCTAGGACAAATGCACTGGTATCTGTCCTAGAGGAAAGGAATGCCTCTCTTTTACATGAAGATAGTCCCGTGTAAGTAGAATGCTTGTACTAAAATTAAGTCTCCTAGTGTCCAAAAGTTTTCAATTATTAATACACTAGACAGCTGCAGTAGCACTAGTAAAAATAGCAGCCAAGGCTTCCCAAGAGTCAGAGCAGTTCCCAGAGTCCTGTCTGGGGATTTTCCTACGTAAGGAATGGCTGGTCTGTGGATCAAAGGAAAAGAGACAAGGCCTCCAGAGGCTCGCCCAAGAGAAGAAACTTGCTTCAGAAGTAAACTGGAAAATGACACTCTGACACACACACACACACACACACACACACACACACACACACACACACACACACACAGAGAGAGCACTTTATAATAAAAATACATTTTGTGCATTTTAAAAAGCTGTCTGAAAAGGCTGCCTGCTGCCCAACTCTTCAGGACATTAAAGAGAGAGCTGTGAGAAAATTAAAGAGAACTTGGGAAATGCCAGGCACTCCGGGGTCTGTGACACCTGTCAAGCAGTGGGGAGTCAGGTGGGGATGGAAAACTACTTTATGCCCTTCTTCAGATTTCTGGAAGCGAATCCATGTGCAGGTTTTTGAACTTCCTACCAGACTCTGACAACATGCATTCTCTGGGTGAAGCGGTAAATGCTCCCACATCACAGGCCCCCTTTCCCCCAACGCAGTGATCGATAGGAATTCAAAGACTTGGCAACATGAGGAGAGAACACACTAAACTAACTACAGATTAGTGTTTGCCTTTTAAAAGCTTAAATGCATCACACTAGTGAGGATATCACTTGTCAAGGTTGCTGAGCAGAGTCCGGACGCCACTGTTCATTTCTCACTTACCACCACAGTGCCAACTTCACGTCCCTTTCATCCTCACAGGAAACCAGACCACATGTCCCACACTGATCAGTAAGATCTCACCACCCCATCTGAATCTCTGTACCCCACACAGGCAGAAATGATCACAGATCTTTGAGTCATGGAGTGTCCATGCTCTAAGCATGCATGTGTTTGTGCCCATTCTGTATGATTTATTTTCAACATAAAGGATGTTTGCCGTCTGACAATCTATACAGATGTCACACCCATTTCTTAAAGAATGCCAACAAATGTGTCAGAAGCAGAAAGAACAGCTACTTGGGGGTGGCTGATGGGGAATTAACAACCTAAGTAACCCCATGGAGCAGAGCTTCTGGTGTGAATGTTTTTCAAGCTGGTCAGGTCTTTTAGAGTCCCAGCCTGCTAACCTTACACAAACATTACCGATGGACCCACTTACCATTTGCGATCTGTTCTTTGGACAGCCATTGATGTCTTCAATCTTGTCGTTCGCTGTAAAAGGAAACACAAGTTAGCAAAACAAATAGCACGGAGACACACTCAGGACTGACTGTCAGAACGCTTGAGTCCAGCCAAGGCCTAAGGCCCACATTGGGGTCCGTCTGATCAAGGCTGTGTGTGAAATGCTGAGCCGCATCTAGCAAGCTTCAAGACTTACTCATCAAGCTGCCATCCTCCAGGGACAGCTGGGGCAAGGTCATCATCACTTCAAGTAGGGACAACTGCAGTGACAATCATCTTGCCATGACAGGACATCATGGCAATGTCTGACGTGGGAAACAGTGAGCTAGCCAGAATTGCTTAGGAGGCTGCAAAGACACAGATTTAACTGCAGCCTCTCCACAAGGACAGGATGGTTCTGAGGGGATTGGCCCACCTCTGACTCAGCAGGTGGGGACAGAAGCCAATAAAAGCTGCTCAGAGCAGCTGTGTCCAGAAGTACCAGTGTTGCTTTTGGCTGTCCTGACATCACGTAGGGGAGTCAAATGAGAAGATGGAGAGAGTAAGACCCCAAAACACCTTGACCAAGACCACATAGTAAATCACACTTGCTTGAAGCCCAAGCACCTTGCTTCTGGGAAAAGTGAAAGAAAGGGGGTGCACTGAATGAACAGGAGTCAGTATGAATGAGGAGGAGCGATCCAGCTTCCTATGGTGAATGCAATTTACCACGGAGAAGTAGAATTCCTAGGAAAATACAACCAGGGTATCTGTGGAGAGGGGTCAGTGGGAGCAAGAGGAGAAAGCTAGTAGTGCTGTTTGTTTGCATCAGCTCTAGAGTTCCTCAGCCATGCTGCTCAACTTCTCTAGGCCGTATACTCCTCCTCTATGGATAGAAGCTAATACCACCTACTTCAAGAAGAGCAGTGAAAATGTGATGGCAGGATACTGGTAAACCAGCACAGTGCCCAGCACACAGTAGGTGCTCTGTGTAAGATAGAGTCTCATCTTGAAGACCCCATGTGCGGTAGGCGCGGAAACTTGGCTAGAGTTTCTTATTGGAATAAGCCTTCATCCCTGTGCCCTAAGAATGTCACTGGAGGGCAGCGTGTACTGGGGTCTCTGCTCTCCGGCACTTAGCTCTGGCCTAACCCGAACCTACTAATCTCACATGGAACACCCCCTCTTCTCGTCTCCCCAACCCAGGCTTTGAGAGCCTGGCAGACATGCCAAGGCTATGTCTTGCATTGTCTCAGAGCTCAAAAATGTCTGCAAATCCAATTCTTCCCCACTCCCTCAAATTTCTCATCGGACTATTATGACTCTAATGGCTACAACTTCCACCGAGAGGAAAGACTAAAATCCATCTAAAAAGGATAATGGCATCAGAGCCTTCAAAGATTTCAGAATACCAGCCCTCCAGCAGCTCAGATTATGATTACATTTTCTCTTGTGTTCTATCTTGAGAGAGAATCACGAAGATGGAAAGCAAGCTCGGGGCACCAGCCAGCCGGGTTAATACAGATTTGCTTGATTTATGCATGCCAAAATGATTAGACGTACAGGGTGGTGACCCACCAGGGGAATTTCAATATTCAGAGATAGAGTTGAGGATTTTCAACTCTACTCAATGTCAGGACACAGAGAAAGCAGTTTTCGAAAGCCTTAAGACCAAAGGAATATCAAGGAAAGATGATTAACGGCGCCCAGTTGGCCAGAGACGTGGCTCAGTAGTAGAGGACTTGCCTAGCACACACAGGCACTGGGTTCAATCACTTGTGAAGGGAAGAGAGAAAGGGGAGGAGCTGGTCAATGAGCGGAATGACATTTGTTCTTTAGTTCATGAGAAGATACAAGTATCCAGAACAGACTGCTGTCTTATAAATGCTGCAAGAACATAGATTTCCACCTGCCTTGTTTCCTACAACAATCTCAGGGCTTCGGGCAGTGCCCAGCATAGCAGTCATTCAAGAAATATTTGTCAAATGGAATGAAGAAGTGAGTATTCAGAATATCTCAAGGAAGCAAGGCTTTGCTGCTGGTTTTGAGGCAGCTGCCTCTTTGCTAGTAAATACAGATGGACATACTGAAGTTAGGAAAACAACCGAATACTCTGAACAGATGGTGTTCCTTCACACACGGGAAATTGGAGCAAGCACAAAGGCTGACCATCAACCTTCCTACGTTAGAGTTAGTGTGTGGTCCTGGCCAATTGATGGTGAAGGTATCTCCACTGCACACTTGCAACAGCCTGAGTTGTGAATCACACTGTTCTGATAAATGCACCTGATCAGTCAGTGTCCACCTCACTGGGTTTGGCCAGGACCCATGTTGCTGGCTCCTCATCACAGAGCAGGATGGGTAGCTGGGATTGCTAAAGAGTCACTTGGGGAGTGGGAAGGATCCTATTCAATGGAATGAAAGAGTTTGGTCTAACAACTCCTCTAATTCTCACTGGCAGTCTGTCACATAAATGTACTCATTCCATCTGTGAATTCAAACATCACAGCTCCTATGACCTAATACTGCCATTCACAACAGTGAAAATAAACCCGCAGGGTGCAGCCTACTTATCAGCACTCGGAGAGTCCACACAAAGACGGAAGTCAGATGGCTAATCCAAACTCAAATTCTTAAAAGAGCAAGGCTAAGTCTTGGGCCACCTAGTTTCTATTTTTATATAATTTAAACACTTCTTGACTTAAATCCCCAAATATTTCTATGGTTGTCATAAATACTTACAGTGCTAGAAGCAGCAGTGTTGGTGTTGACCCTTCAGAGCCAAACACATTAACTTAGGGCAGGGGGTTGGTTTGGTTGGAGCCCCAAATCAGATAATCAAAGAAGCAGACATTTGTCTGCAGAGCGCTCAGCCATGATTAAAATGGCATCGCTAAGAACCTATGGCAATTATCTATCCCAGCATGTTCAAGGCGTTCTCAACCCCACTAATGCAGTGACCTGTCTGCACACAGGGTGACAAGTTAGTGATTGGAATGCGTCAACACATACCTTCAGTCAGGACAGTGACATCAAACTCTGAACCTCTCTATACCACTTCAAAGCACACAGTACATTTTAACAGCTTGTAAACTGATGTTCTGAACATCCCTGGCTCCTGATGGCCCAGGAATAGGGAGGGATGCAAATGGCTTACACAGAGTCACACATCAGATCATTAACAGAAGGGGTAGAGTCCCCCATACATTGTCCTGAACTTCTGGGGTAGAGGGAGCAGAGGAAGCCCTGAGTGAGTAAAGTCTGCAGTAGACAGCCATATCAAGGGCTCCAATGCCTCACTTCCACAGCAGTGGCAAAGTCTTACCCAAGTGAGGCTCAAGAGGGATGGCAAAGCTTTCCTTAAGGGTCTGAGTGTGAGTATTTAGGACTGTGTATTAGTGTGATCCTCTGGGATATTTACAGCCAGAGACAGCTCACATGTACAGCCTGCCTACCCAAACTGACTCCCCCTCCCCTCCCCCCTCCCCCTCCCATGCTCAACACACAGAGCTTTCCTGTCCATTCCCAGTACCTGGGTATGGCATGTAAGAAATAGGCAGCACATGACTCAAGATGCTCATACCAGCAAGACTGAGCATAGAGACTCACCCCTCTGCTCCCGAAGGCCGGGTCTTCAACAGCAGTGCTTCCTACCTACCGTACGGAAGGCAACCCAGGGGAGCAAGGGTCACAGACAACCTAGCATTCAGAGTGTGTGTGTGTGTGTGTGTGTGAGAGAGAGAGAGACGAGGTGGGTGGGGTGTCTGGGACAGATAAAGACTGAGAAACACGGAGAGAAAGTGTGAAGGTTCTACATCTAAAGCCGCTTCAGAAATGAACTGGTTCTCAGGCTGAAGCTCAGCATGCCTGGTGGTACCTATCTGGGGTTCCTGCCTGATACTGCCCTGCTGACTCCACCCTCAGCCTTTCCTCATGGGCTCCTCCTCCGGGACTGCCTGGCTTCTTTTCTCATTTCCTTCCTTCCTTCCTTCCTTCCTTCCTTCCTTCCTTCCTTCCTTCCTTCCTTCCTTCCTTCCTTTCCTTCCTTCTCTTCTTTTTTTGGTTTTTTGAGACAGGGTTTCTCTGTGTAGCCCTGGCTGTCCTGGAACTCACTCCATAGACCAGGCTGGCCTCGAACTCAGAGATCCGCCTGCCTCTGCCTCCAGAGTGCTGGGATGTGCACCACCACTGCCCAGCACTCCCGCCTGCTTCTTGCCACCACCCTCCCCCTACCTAAGTTGAGGTCTGTCTGTTTTCTCTCCCTCCTCCTAGCCTCGTTTTCTCTACACAGGAACACGTTTTAAAAGAGAAATCTTACTTTATTGTCATTTCTTTGGACAGACTCTTGTTATGTTGCTTACGTGGTCTTGAACTCCTGGGCTCAGCCAGTCTCCACACCTTAGCCCGTCATGTAGCTGGGACTGCGGAGGCGTCCGGACACACCTGGCTTGAATCATTTTAGAGTAAGCAACACAGATCACATCTGGAGCCCCTTGTACTTCGGTATGGATTTCCAAAGAACATGGATATCATCTTCCATGGTATAATTACAAAACTCGGAAAATTTAGCGTTGATACAATGCCAGTACTCCAATTTTGTCAACGGACTGAAAAATGTCTGAGAGGGCATTTTATCCCCCTTCGGGGGCTGCAGGCCGAGACCACACAGCCCACTTTATTGTTGTGCCTCCTTAGTCTCCATCCTGGCATCAGTTCCCACTTGGTCTGTCAAGGTGTTGATGCTTTTGGGAAACACAGGCCAGCTTTGTTTTAATATCTATTTATTTTTTTAACAGAATGTTCCACAACTTGGGTTTGTCTGTGACTTCTTGTGATTAGTTTCACGTGCTCTATCCCAAACTGGAACAGAACTGAAGAAAGGTATACCCTTTTCTTCCCAGGGTTCCACATCAGGAGCCCAGGACTCCCATCTACCCCTCACCAGGGCCGCAGTCCTGATCATGTAGCCATGGTATGGGCTGATAACCCCTCCATAGCAACTAGGGTTCATCTTGCATGCATCCTCAGTCTGCATGCTCCTTATAAGATAAAACCTAGGTGCTGCAGAGGAGAGAGATAGCGGCCCCACCTCACCAAGCCTTCTCCAGTTTCAGGCCACACTGAGGATGTCACCAGGAAGATGCAGTAGTGTTTATCAGAGGCAGTGTTCTCCTATGTAGTCCTGCCCCCTCTTCTCCACTGCTGGGCTTATAGTTAAATTTCCTACTTATTATCAGTACAGTCCATATTTTACTCCATTGTTAGATCCACTAGTATCCTCAATTCATTCCAACACCCTAGATTTGACTGTTCTTTAGAGCCCTGGAGAGCAGAAGTGGTCTTTAAGAAGCAGTAAGGAGAGAGTCTGCTCAATGAAGGGACTTCTGTGTGAATGCATGTATCCCTGCACTCACCAAATCCAGAGGCAGAAACTTAATTTCCCATGTGGTTGAATGTGGAGGTGGGGTTGATGTGGGGTGATTTAGTCACAAGGACAAAGCCTTTATGAATGGCATAGAGAGTCCCTGATAAGAGAGGCTCCAGAGAGACTTCTCACCCCCACCACCCCTTCCACCATGCCAGGCTTTCAGGGAGTAAAATTCCTACCCCTGCTCCTCTCAGCTTTTCTGAACCTCACTATGTGCCAGCCCCAGATCTAGAGAGGACAAAGCCCAAGACCACAGGAGCTGGAGTGATGGAGGTCCCTCTAGTGTGGGTGGGCAGCTGGGGAAGTATCAGAAAGAACTGGACTCTGGAGCATGAACAGGAACACACCAGCCCAAGGGTAGACACTGAAGTCCAGCACATTACAAGCGTGGCCAGTAGGACTCTAATTCTGGAAGACTGCTGTGTGGATATACATTTGAATGCATTGGTGTCCACATACAAATACACTCTACATTTTCTCATAATGAGCATATAAAGGGGGGACCACTGACTTCAGAATTCAAGAGGAGGGAAGCTGGATAGTGCACACCAAGATCAGAAAGTGTTACTCCCCCTTCATCAGGAGAGCCACCACTGGATAGTGGTATGGTTTACACATGAAATGCTAGCCTGTGATAGCACACTTTTAATCCTAGCACTCTGGAGGCAGAGGCAGGGGGATCTCTTGTGAGTTTCAGGCCAACCTGGTCTATATAGTGAGTTCCAGGCCAACCAGTGGTACATAGTAAGACCCGGTCTCAACATACAAAACAAAACAAAGAAAAGTTCCCCCACAGGCTCATGTGTCTGAACACTTGGTCCCCAGCTGGGACATTGTTGGGAAGGGTTGTAGAACTCTTAGGAGGTGAGCCTTGTTGGAGAAAGGGTCACTGGGGGGAGGGACTTGAGCTCTTCTGTTTTCCTTTTCTTCCCAAGTATGGATGCAGTGTGAGCAGCCAGCCTCCTGTTCCTCTACCACACCTTCCTTGACATGATGGACTGCATCTTTCTGCAACTGAAAGCCAACATAAGCTGCTTCTCCTTTCAGGGGCCTCCGTCAAGTGGTTTATCATGACAACGAGAAAGTCACAAAGACCAGACTGTTCTAAGAGTTGCTAACACTGGCGGAGAGGCGCCGCCTTCCCAGTTCCCATCTTGTGGACCTCTGTGCATGTGCAGAGCACAGAAGTCAGCCCAGGCATAAAGCAGTCAGGGAAACAGCAATGTGCCAGCACCTAGCCTTCCTTGGGAAGCCCCCCAGTCAGAGCTGCCCTCTTCTGGAGCCTGAGGTGCCCCAAAGGCTGCTGTTACGTGATGAGCATCCCTCATCTGAGAATCTGAAATCCAAATTGCTCCAAAATCTGAAACTTTTCAAGCATCAACCTGATGCTGCATGTAGAAAGTTCCACACTATTAACCTTTTGTTTCACATACAAAATTATCTAAAACACTAAAGTTATCTTCAAGCCTTGTGTATATATATACAAAGTACCTATGAAACATAAAGATGTCTTGCTTAGACTTAAAACATTTCCAACATATCCCATGTACATGGAAATATATCAAACTCCAAAAACTGGAAATCCCAAACACATGTAAACCCAAGCCTTGGGATATGAGATACCCTGTGGTACTAACCTGAGCCTCCAGAACCACAGATCAGCAGCCTAGTTCCAAATGAGCCATTCATCTGAGTAACTCAGGGAAGCCTCTGATGCTCCTGAGCAATGATAAAACCCATCGCTCACCTTCGTAGCAGTGTTTAGCAAACTGACAGCACACATCCTATCATGAGCGTCTTTGGAGTCTGTGGTAGGCATGACTAATCAACTCTGACACTCGACATCCTCTTTCCTTTGCCTACTGTTCTAGACAGCTGCTACCGAGTGCTATCCCGGAGCACATCAATTTCACATATTTCTTATTTGATCTCTAAGTTGCAGTTCATGAAACACCCACAAAGAACAGAAAGCAAGCGTGGCTGACCCACTTTCAAGTCAGAGCTGGGGAGATGGCTCAGGCAGTAAAGTACCTGCTGTGCAGACATGAGGACCTGAGTTCAGGTCCCTGGAACCCACAAAAAAAGCCAGGCATAGTGGTGCACACCTACAACCCCAGCGCTGCACAGGCAGAGACAGGTGGGTCCCTGAAGTCCATTGGCCAGCCAGTCTAGCTGAATTAATGACCCTGTCTCAAAAAGAAACAAACTAACAAACAGAAGTGGAGGTGGCAGGAGCAATATCACTGTGGTTAAGAGTATTTGCTGCTCTTACAGAAGACCTGAGTTTGGTTCCCATCACTATGTCAGTTGGCTTACAACTACACACACACACACACACACACACACACACACACACACACACACACACACACACCCCTAATAAAATAAACCTTCAAAGAAAGTAAATGAAGGTGGAGAGTGATTAAGTAAGGTACCCTACATTGACCTCTGGCCTCCACACACATGGACACCTACCTCATGCACACACTTACATACCCAATGCTAACAAATGTACACGCCAAAACAACTGAGAAGGGGAATGGGGGAAACAGAGGCAACAGAAGCAGAGTAAGTTCCCACAGCTGTGAGGCACGGACTAAGGCAGAGAAAGACCCCCAGTATTATCCTTTCTCCATTTTCTCTCTTGCTGACAGCTGAAACCTGGGAGGGCTCCCAGCAGAATCACACAGCACCACCACCCCTAGACAGACCTAAAGGAGGCCAGGTGCCAGCCACAGGCCTGCTGACCTCAAACCGCAGATCACAACTTCAGCAAAGATACAGACAGGGTGGTACCAGAGCACCCAGTGATGCAAGCCCTGGAATCCATCTCCATCCCCAGGGAGGCAGTGAGGTGCACTGAGGTGAACTGAAGTGAAGGCAACGGTTGCACCAGGTAAAAAGTCTCACACAGTTCCACTCCTTACGGAGCTCCCATTTCCCCATCCGTAAAATGGGAAATCTATTACCTACTTCCTAGGGGCAGATGAATCTACACGAGAAAATCATGTTAAAGAATATGGTGTGTGCAATAATGGAGAGCAGGAGGAAGAGGAGGGGTTGGAAGAATGTAGTGCACCACAGTTTAGGTGTTCTCCCACGGTGCATGCTGTGGGAGCCATGCCTAGGACCATCCTCACTCTCCCTGAGTGCAGGCAGGACCTGTAACTCCAACATTATGGAAGAGAGTCCATCCCGCTGGGACAATTGCTCCGGAGACTGGCTCCCTTGCTGCCACTGAAGGAGTGAGATTCCTGTGTGCTAAGAAGCTTTAAGAGCAGCTGCTAGAGGTGAGGGTGATCGCCAGCTGGTAGTCAGCAAGAAGCCAGGACCCAGGGTCCCACAGTCACAAGGAAATGAGTGCCATCAGTAATTCAAGTAAGCTTGAAAGCAAACCCTTTTCCAGCCAGTCCTTATGTGAGGATGTGGCCCTGAACATACTGTGACCATAGCCGGACCTAGGTGATGCATGGAAGCCATGAGACAATAAGGACATGGTTTTAGTTTAGTTTTGTTTAGTTTTGGTGTGTGTGTGTGTGTGTGTGTGTGTAGTTTGTTTGACTGATTTTTCACGACAGGGTTTCTCTGTGTAGTCCTGGATATCTTGGAACTCGCTCTTTAGACCAGGCTGGCCTCAAACTCAGATCCGCTTGCCTCTGCCTCCTGAACACTGGGGATTAAAGCATGTGCCACCGCTGCTGGCTAAGACACGTTTTAAATGGCTGCCTTTGTGATGACTGGCTATAAACAGCAAGAGGAAAGTAGTCCTGGAATGAGAGGGGAAAGGAGAAGCCAATCACAGAAATTAATGCTAAGGCAGAGGGGACCCTCCTTCTCTGTCAGTGGCAGTCCACACTTCCAGCCTAGGCCCACTGTCTGTGTTTCTGTGGATCTTCATGACCATCAACCAATAATTCTCGCTAACAGACCGCCACAGCTCTGACTCTCAGCAGGACTGCAGGCCCAAGGCAGTGCCATGGCCGGCATCCACCCACTGATATGCCTGCCCCTACCAGCTCAGCTCCAAGGCGTGAACATTCCAGTGCTTAAGCTCCTTTGCCCTAGTATTAAAACCAGAGACCACCAACCATCTCTTGAGCTTTAGTCTTTGATTTCTCAGCCCTAGTTAGAGTTGGCAGGATTAAACAGCCCTGTGTTTTCTTTTCCTTTTTGAAGTATGCCCAATGTTTTCCAAAAATGAACATGCGAGTTGAGGAAAGAGAGTCAGACAGGAGGCAAAAAAACAGGTAGAGTGCCCCTTTCAAAGCCCCCAGCTTTCCCCCTCTGACCCTGGGCATTCTTTTCTGAGATGATCAAGGCGATCCTGTGTGATTTTTCTTCTTTTGAGAGCACAGGCTGGCCTAAAACTGCCTACGTAGCAAGAATGGGCTTGAATGTCTGATCCTGCCTCTATGTGCTACATCACCAAACTAGCATACTGGCATGCATCACCATACTGGGTTCACGCAGTGCTAGGGATAGAACCTAGGGCTTGCATATTAGTCGAGAATTCTACCAAATGAGCTATGCCCCTAGCTCTGCGTTTGAAAAGAAACAGCAGGGGGGGGGGGGGCTCCACACAATCAGAATTGAAAGAAAACCAAGGGCGTGGTCAACATGCAGGGGCAGAGAGGTCGGGGTCTCCATTTCCTCAGCCCACTGGACCTTTCTAGACTGGCCCTCAAAGGGAAATATAAACTTACCTACAACCTGGATGATCTGGGCCAGGAGCACGCCATCGGTCACATCTTGCTGGAGGTCCTTGATGAGGCGTTTGTGGCCAGATTTGGCGAGGTAATGATTGGCCCAATCGGTGTAGATCTGCAAAAAAAGCACACAGACAACTTCAGGAATCTGGGCAGAGTCCACTGCAGGGTCTGAGGCAACTCCTGGGACCCATGCTTGAGTGCCACAGTCACTGTCCTGCTGGCACTGTCGAGCTGGAGAACTTCGGAGTCGCCAGAGCCATTAACATTCAGTGCATTGTGCTGGCTAGGCATTCAGCTAGCTTCAACAGTCCTCATCTATTGAGAAAGCTGTGTCAGGGCCTGGGGAAAAGCTAAAGAGGGTGTCAAAACATGCAGAGGTCTGAATAGGCCAGGGGACAAGGAACCAACAGTTTGCTCCAGACGGCTTTGAGACACTGCAGCTCTGAACACAAGTGGGGCCTCTCCCACCCCTTCTCAATTTTTCACTTTATAGAGAAAACGTATGGGGAAGTTACCACCCAATGGGCATCTTTGAACGGGCCATTTTTGGGGCAAGGAGGGCTATTGAGTAAGCAGAGTTCTCAGGAGCCTGGCTCCCTTGTAAAGCAGCCAAGAGGGAAACACAGAGTCCTACCATCACACACGTGGAGCTAATTATGGCCTCACCATCATTGAAGATTTAACCAGGTCAATTAAAAGCCAGCCACCATTTTACTGTCATGATTCTGTAAATAAAACCCAACTAATTCCAATACCTGCTGTGGGGCTTCTCTCCCTGGAGAGATAATGTCAAGCTTTACAAAGGACCAGCCACGAAAGTATGAATGTACCAATTCTAACTTGGAGAAGCAGCAAATTTATTGGGCTTGCTTATAGAACACTGGTGACCTCAAAGCAGTCACAAGTATGATAAGACTCATCTCAGCATGATGACCACCTCTCCATGGCTGCAAAGATGCCATCTCTCCTTGAATTAACTTTTCTGCAGATTATACATTTTAGCACCTCCCTTGGCCAGGGAGCCACAGGCAATCATGGTAGAATTATATACAACTGGTCAGGAGGTATTAGACGGGGAACAGCTGGAATCTCAGTGGAGGGTCCAAAGATCCTCTCTACCTACTCCTTCTATGGATAAATGTCAGCAAACAGTAGTGTCGATCTTATGGGGCTCCTGTGAGTAGTCACAGGCTGCTCCCAAGAGATGATAGCTGTTATGCTCAGGAGAGCACTCTACAACATCTTTAAATACATCAGTGTGCACAGTGGTCCAGAAAGCAGAAGCTAGATGACCATGGGAAAGCAGATCTCTTGGGGAGCTCAGAACACCTGCTTTTCTATGTCACAGACTCATCAGAGCAAAAGGATATTATCTTCTAAGTGGGGAAGTAAAGAAAACTCATTCAAAGCCAGAAAAGACCCCCAGCCATTACCCCAATGATTTAGAGAGCGAAGTTTATTTCTGAGCTTGTATGGGAATGTGGGGAGAGGATGGACACACAGGCTCTTGCAAGATCCCCCATCTTTCTTGGTGACATGAATGACTGCCCAAAAGAAAGGACAACACCCTCCCAACTGGTCTGATGCTTTCTCCCTCCCCCAGTGGGCCTGACCAAGAATTCAAAAAGCTTACAGGGTAGAACTTCAACTGGCCCTGGCCTCTGCACCCCCATCTTTGACCTAAGGAAGCCTCACTTTGTTGGAGGTGCTGTTCTTAAGGCTTCTGGGGGAAACTGAGGTACACCCTTTGTGGAGAGGCAGCATCTCCAGCTGCTCAACCCCAGACAGTGAGACCCTTGTCCCAAGAAGCGACAAGACTGCACAGTCCGGTTCAAGGTGAGAGAAGCCATTTCTTTCTCTACTGCTCACTAGACATTCCATCTTCCATTAGGAGAACCATATGCAGACCGGAGAGAGGCTCACAGAAACCTTCTATTTAACAGCTTAGGTACCAGCTCTTACATCCATGTTTGACTCCTCCCCAAACTGCCAAATTATCCAAGACCAGAGAGAGAGCTGGTAAAGAAAGAGACCTTTCACTTTCTTGGTTTTTGTTTTGTTTTCAGTTAGGTCTTACGTAGCTAAGGCTGGACTCAAACTGTCTATGTAGCCAAGGATGACCTTGAACTTCTGATCCTCCTGCTCAGTAGTATGATGGCAAGTGTGCCTCACCATACATGCTGTTATACAGTTCTGGGCAGCAAACCCAGGACTTCATACATGCTAGGCAAGCAGTCTACCAATTGAGCTACATTTCCAGGTTCATCTTCAATTCATATAATTCAATTCAATAAATTCAGAGAAAACTAAGGGATTGAAATACCACAGTGGCAGTTAAAATGGGCAGACTAAAATTTAGGCAGTTAATAAATGAAATTATTCAGAGGGAGAGATGAAGAAAAACATGAAAAGGAAAGGAGATAGACCTGGGTTCCTGTCCCAGTTATGAAGGCAACTCTAAGGAAGAGACCTGGGTCTGTTGAATTCAGTGATGCTCCACAAGTCAGTACAACAGCACAGGGCAGACAGAACGCTGGATGGCTGGATGACAGCAGGGAGCCACCAAACCCGCCTGAGAAGTTCGCTTGTCTGTGAGATGAGACCAGTACTGTGCTTCCTGGCTATGGTGGGTACTGAACCAACCAATCAATGCATTTGAAGGCAAGTTCTGGTTTTTTGTTTGGAGACAGGGTCTCTCTACATAGCCCTGGCTGTCCTGGAACTCACTCTGTAGACCAGGCTGGCCTTGACTTCACAGAGATCCGCCTGCCTCTGCCTCTCGAGTGCTGGGATTAAAGGTGTACACCATGAGAACCAGCTGAAGACAAGTTCTTTCCCAAAAAACTGGAGCTTAACAAATCTCACCCAGACAACGCAGTGCCTGCTCCACTTGAAGCCTCCCCTAACTGTGCTCCATATACGGACTCAGCCAAGCCTCTACATTGTCTACATTCTGTGGGGTAGACATGTTTGCAGGAGCCACTTGTCAGCAGAGGAAACCGAAGTGTAGAAAATACTTTGTTAAGGTCATCATAGGTGGCAGGGCCAGGAGGGGACCCACACTGAGTTGTCCTAGCCTCCCCTACACATTTGTCAACACTGCTTCACTGAATAGTCTCTGTGAGGTCATTCATCCCATGACACCCCATAGGCTCATTCCTCTAGTCAGTTACACTGAAAGAGTTCAAATTCAAAAACAAGTCAAGACCCAAGGCTGGCTCTTTGCCTTGCTACCTGAATGCCGTGGAGAAAGCCACCCAACCTTTCTGAGCTTCCATTTATTTACCAAAACTGAAACCTTGAACTGGATCCAAGGTAAACCCTTCCTTATGTTGACTTTTCTCAGGCATTTTGTCACAGTGATGGAAAGATGATGGGCACATTTGCCAGCCAAGAAGACCAGTACCTTCAGGAATCTCTCAAAACGCAGAGGCATCTCACCAGCCATGTGAGAGAGACCACTGTAAAATACAGAAATTTAAAGCCATGTGCCCAAGGACTCAGCTGAGTGAGAAGCCCACCTGTGTCCCTCCCTAGGTGGCTATAGTTCTTCAAAGTAGGCATGCTGTTTAGAAAGCCAAGTCCTTATGTGACTCCACACATTCCAGTGGGAAGCCAGGGTCAGGCCACCTTCTTTCCAGGAGTGTATATACATATGTGCACACATACATGCATACATACACAGGGTGGGGACATAGAGAGACTATGCAGGTATCAGGTACATAGAACCTTTTATTGGACAAAGTGGACAAAAATGACTCTCCCTACTCCAAAACAAGAATTCTTACTGCTCATATAATCCCAGAATTCCTAGTAAGACTGTGGGTTTGAGGCCAGTCTGGGCTACACAGCAAGTTCAAGGCCAGTGTCCTAGTCTGTTACTGTGATAAAAACATTAACCAAAAGCAACTTGGGGAGGAAGGAGTTTTTTAAGCTTATGGGTCACAGTCCATCATCAGGGAAGCCACAGGGCAGGAACCTGGAGGTAGGAACTGAAGCAGAGACCACAGAGAAATGATGCTCACTGGCTTGCTCCTCATGGCTTGCTTAGCCTGCTTTCTTATACCATCCAGGACCACATACCCAGGGCAGCACTGCTCCCCATGGGTGGGGCCCTTCCACATCAATCATTAATCAAGACCATGTCCCACAAACTTGCCTACAGGTCAATCTGATGGAAGTACTTTCTCAATTACAGTCCCCTCTTCTCAGGTGGCACTAGCTTATGTCACATGGACAAAAAAAAAGCAATGCAAAAAAACAAAAACAAACAACAAACAAAAACCTCACACAACAACAACAACTAACCAACACAAGCTACATAGTGAGACCCTGACTCAAAAAGAAAACAAAAACATCAAGGGTTGGCAGAGGGATGGTTCAGTGGGAGAGCACTTACTTAGCAGGTGTAAAGCCCTGGGTTTGATCCTCAACCCTGTAAAACCAAACCCAAAGCTCTCCTGTGAACTTTAACCTCCCTGGCAGCACCCACAGTGTTGTGCTGAGTGATCAAGGCAACTTATTTAATTGGAGGCTTGCTTACAATTTCAGAGGGTAAGCCCATGACCATCATGACGAGGGGCAGGACAGCAGGCAGGCAGGTCTGGCACAGAAGCAGTAGCTGAGGGCTTACATCTGATCCACAGGTGGAAGTAGAGAGACTAGGCTTGGCCTGCATTTCTGAAACCTCAAAGCCCACCCCCAGTGACACACCTCTTCTAACAAGGCCACGCCTCCTAATCCTTCCCAAAAGTTTACAGTTTTACCAACTAGGGGCCAAGCATTCAGATATATGAGCCCATGGGGGCCATTCTCACACAAACCACCACACTCAGCTTCGTCACCCATAAAATGGGGACTACATCAAATATACTATGAGGTGGTACTGGCAAGTCGTGGCCCAGACTAATGCCAGCTGGGCACCTGTTTCTGTTAGTAAAGTCATGGGACATAGCCACATCCTTTTGTGGTCTCTGGCTGCTTTCAGGGCACTAAAGCAATGCTGAGCAGTTGTGACAGAGATTTCTGGCCCGTAAACCCTCAAATATTTGCATCTGACTCTTCCTAATAGTCTGCCAGTCTGTGCTCCTACAAGCCAGTGAGCTGACATGCCTGCACTGAAGAGGCGTTCAGCGGCAATCACTACCATCCACCCAAGGAAAACTCATCAGCTCTCCTGTCTCCACTCTGCTGCTGCTTCCCCCACTCGGGGGCTCCCTGGCTCAACTCCAGGGCCTGCCCTTCCATAAAATCGCTCTTAGTTTCCTGATCCAACCCTCAAGTTCCCAGCACCAGATGTGGGCAACCACCATATCTGGCCCATCTTCGCATGTCTGGCAGAGCCTCTCAGAGAAGTTGGCACATGGCAGGAGGCCATTATGTGCCTGCTGGGTCAAGCTGAATGGAATGAAAAAGAGCAGGCCTTGGGAAGATGATTACACATGAAAATGAAGGATATGGGTTCTTGGTGAGTCTTCAAACCAGAATTTCTTTATAAATTAAAAAGAGATAAGGGGGCTGGAAAGATGGCTCAGAGATTAAGAGCACTGGCTGCTCTTCCAGAGGATGGAGTAGGGTAGGGGGCATTCAATTCCCAACGCCCACATAGTGACTTACAACCATCTGCTACTCAACTCCAGTTCCAGGGAATCCGATCCTCTCTTCTGGCCTCTGCAGGCTCTGCATGCAAATAGTGCATATATATAAACACACACACACATACATGTAGGCAAAGCACACAGGTACACTAAAAAAAATGTTAGTTTTTTTTTTTAAAGAAGAGAGAGTGGGTATAATGGTTATACTTGGTTGTCAACTTTACTACATCTGGAATTGACTAAAACCCAAGTAGCTGGGTACACCTGTGAGGGATTTTCCTTGATTGAATCACTTGAAGTGGGAAGTCCTATCCCAAATCTGAATCTTTTGAGGTGAGAAGGTCACCTTTGTTCTGGGCCACACCTCCTGGTGACAGCCTATATAAGGACAAGGAAGAAGGAAGCCTTTGCTCTTTGCCTGCTTGTCCTCACTCAACAGGAAAGTGTCTTCTATCAGTGGCATTAGAGCCTATTTTTTGGTCTTTGGGATCCCAGCACATCCTTCCTCCTGGAGTGAACAACTGCGTGGTTCTTGGACTTTCTATCAGGAGACAGCCATTGTTGGAATAGTTGAGCCATATCTTGTAAGCCACTCAAATAAATTGTATGTATGTATGTATAGATAGATGATACACGATAGATAGATAGATAGATAGATAGATAGATAGATAGATAGATAGATAGATCGGTGGATGGATAGACAGACAGATAGACAGATAGATAAGATAGATTTATTGAAGGAACACTAGCCCACTTGAGCATGTGGCTCTGGCAGGCCTTGCCCTTCTCCCCATTCCCTCTGCCTTGCTAAAAACATTAGATTACATTCCTAAAGATAGTCACTAAGGTCTCTTCTCTTACTTGGTTACTTCCTCCTCCTGAGGCTGACTTTACCAAAGTCCAGCAATCAAAAGTGCCACCCTGCCCCCTTTGGTTCACCCAATTAACATGCCCAATTAAAATTAAACACCTCATCGTAACACAGGGTTTCCCCCTTTACCTTTATAAACCACCATTTGCCTATGGGCCACATCAGTCTTCCCTGTATCCAGAGGCAGTCCTTTGCCCTCCAGGACAAATACCCCTTCCTGCTTTCTCTTGCCCCCTTCCCCTATACCACAGCACCTAGCCTATTCTAGCACAGACCTCCCCTTTTCCTCCTCTTAAAAAAGGTACACCTGCGAGGTCATTTGCTGCTGTTTTTCTGCCCGAGTCAGAAAGCAGCCACTTTAACTTTTCTTCCCTACTTAATAAAGGATCTGTTTGTGAAAACAGGTGATAAGGTGTGTTTGTGCCTAATCTGGGGTCCGGGAGGAAGCCCCCGCTGTGTGGGGTTCTCCTTCATTTATTCTATCAGTTCTGTTTCTCTAGAGAACCCTGACTAATAGAGCAGGAAAATTAACTATCCCATTCAAGCTTAACCATCAGGACAATCTAACACAGATCCTTGATAATTTGGAATTTCCCTTCCTCTCCCATTTCTAGCTCTTGACTTTGGAAGACACGAACCACTCAGATTTATTTTTAAAGTCAGCTGCCATAGGCCATGCTAAGTGTAGCCATAAACTCAGCCCTATCTCCTTTACTTGATGTCTCAATCACACAAATGACACAGGCTTCCAAGGGACACTGTGCTCACTAGTTTTTATGTCAACTAGACACAGCTAGAGTCATCTGAGAGGAGGGAACCTCAACTGAGAAAATGCTTCTGTAGTCGGGCCATGGTGGCACATGCCTTTAATCCCAGCACTCAGGGATGCAAAGGCAGGCGGATCTCTGTGAGTTCGAGGCCTGCCTGGTCTACAGAGTGAGTTCCAGAACAGCCAGAGCTACATAGAGAAAGCCTGTCTCAAAAACAAAACAAAACAAAAATCAGGGAAGCCTGTAGAGCATTCTCTTAATTAGTGAGAGGTCCAGCATTGTGGATGGGGACACCCTGGACTGATGGTCCTGGGTTCTACAAGAAAGCAGGTGGAGCAAGCCATGGGCAACAAGCCAGTAGGCAGCATTCCTCCATGGCTTCAGCCTTGGAGTTCTGGCCCTGACTTCCTTCAATGAACAGTGATGTAGAGGTGACAGCAGAATAAACCCTTTCCTTCCAACTTGCCTTTGGTAATGGTGTTTAATCACAGCAGTAGAGACCCTAACTATTCATCCTTGACCCACTCCTCAGCTTCAGCAATTCTGCAACAGTGGTTTAAAGTGTGTTTGGAAGTTTTCAAGGCAGGATGAGAGCCTAAGGCTTGGGTAGTTAAAGCATGTCTCCAAGGCTCTCAATCTCCCAAATATGGGGACTTGGAGACCACTGCTGCTTTGCGTAGACACTCAGTGATCCTTGTTTTGCCCCAAGAGGGTAACTGTGAGTTTTCAACACAGCACAATTTTTGTAGAGAAAGAACAAAACCACCATCCCCAGTTGGATTTCAAATCACCAAACCAGTCCAAGGTAAAATTGGCTCCAGGACAGTCTCACTCCGAGCCCACATCACTCCCCCATGTCACTGACCTCTATTTTCCCCAACCCCTCTACCCAGGACAGTCTCACACCGGTGCCCGAGCAGTATCACTCCCCCATGTCACTGACCTCCATTTTCCCCAACCCCTCTACCCAAAGCTTCTGTGTGCACACATGATGTTCCTAGAGAAGCCGCTGTTAAAGTAAATAGGAGGGGAAGGGGAAGAAGAAGGCCCAGGCAGGAAATGGGGGCTTTCTACAGACCCTGGCAAGATTCCAGAGTGCCAAGTTCACTTGCCTCTCGCTCCATATCAGTCCCTGTCACTGGAGTTGAAACCCAAAGGGGAGGTTTTTGACAATCAGTGAAGTAAGGATCTGATTACCAGATGACGCCGACACTGTGCTGAACCAAGGGGACAGAATAATGTCTCCAAGTTTGGACTGCAATTTGCTCTCAAATGAGAGGAGGCCATTCTGTAACGAGGAATCCCATAGTGGGGAAAAACTGCACAAGCAGAGCTAGAATGGAGGCATAGAAAGCAGGCTAGAAATACAGGCTGGGGCATCAGACAGAAGGCAGGGTACCAAAAGAGCCATTCCTAGGGAACTAGGGTAAGAGGTGTCTTGGAAGGAAATGCCAACACTGAGATTGGTGGTGGGATGAAGCAGTCATTTGGCATCTGCAGCTGCTTCCTGTGTGTTCATTGTAAAGGAGATGCTACCGTCTGGCTTTGAGTCAAGACTTGGGTCATGTCATCAAGATAACATCCTGAGCACTGTGTAGTCAAATGTCTTGGCTCTGATTACCCAGTGCTACAAAAATGATACCATACCAGCTGATGGGGTGTTCTCACTGTTTTTGACTATAGCAAGGTCAGGGCTTCCTCAGTGGATGCCAGCTTGAAGGGGATAAAAATGCACATTTGTTATTCCAGATAAGGGTGGCATATGCATTTCTGCATCGCCAGCCAAACAGAGAAAGAGGGGTTGAGCACAGAGAAGCAAAATCTTCTGTTTGGGGCTGCACAGCACAGTGGAACTGGGCCAGAACACCAGCTCTACACCTCGGTTGTTCATTAGAGTTCACTTCTGCCCAGGGTCCTCAGAGTTCCCTATGCTCAACCTCCACTCCCATCTTTGGCATGGGATACATCACTCTAGTCTCAAAGGGAACGCTTGCAGCCTCATGTCTGCACGTGGACCAGGCCGAGCTACGTTTAGTGGATCTTGTCTCCTGTGGGCCTCGGTGTCCCACACCGTTCAGCTGGCACACAGGTGCCTTAAATTCAAGATGAGATCACACATGTAACCAGCTAACACAGTGTCAGTGTCTGGCACAATGTACTAAATATAAAACTGTTGTTAATACTCAAGTTAAACACCAAGTTTTAGAGGAAATGTCATTTCTGGTGGCAGAAAGAGGCCACTCTTTCCAGAGCCTTACATTTTTCAGTTATTCAATTGGCAATCTTTCCAAGGAGATTACACTGAGATCTATAACAGAGCCTGCTTTTCATTGCCACAACTTCCTCTCTTCTTGGCCACCCACGGGCATCACTATGAACACAAGGCGGTTGTGATGTACCCAGGGATGCCCCTAGGGCCACTAAGTCAGATGAACTCTCCTTTAAAGATTTTTGAACCCCATGCATCTCTAGCAGCCTGGTAAGTAGAGGCCTAGCACCCCAGCAGTGGGAAGGCAGAAGCAGAAGACAATTTGAGGCTAGCCTGGGCTATATAGTGGCCTATCTCAAAAAAAGAGCAGGGTTTGTTCAATGTCTTGACATGACTTAGCCTCAAGGAAAACACAAAGGTGTGGGGGACCTTCTGGACCTTTGTGCTGATTGCAAATTAGAAAGACTTGGCTCCTCCATCAAGAGGACCCTACCAGAAAGCTGGACTGCAGAAGCACTGAGATGTGACTGGGTTCTCTGTACCCCGACTTGAGCACAGGTGCACCCTACTGCCAGCCACTGCTCCTGGGATACACTCTGAATAGAGCCAGCAAATAGCATGGACATGGAACCCTGTCTGCACTCAGAAGGCAGCAGGTATAGGGGGGCACCCACTGGTTCCCTCCCTTCTTACCTGCAGCAATCTTGCCTACATCACCACCAGATTTATTTATACTCCCCAACACCCACCATCACACATGCCTTACTTCCCAAGGGACCTGCATGCGAGCACATCGAGCAAGGCACTGGAGTGGCATGGCTGTTCGCTAATGTCAACTCTAGTCTTTTCCCCCCAAAGCTGGGATCTACCTCCAAGTGCTGCATGTGTGCCTTGGTGCATTGAGCAAACACTTCCTGAACCGCTAAACTGTGTGGGGTGCTGCCCTGACTGCTGGATGCAAGCTAACTGCCACCAGGTTTCAAATATGCCTCAACGACTTCCTAGCAGGGTGATCCTCCATAATAATTACGGCGTTTTCTCACCAGTAAAATGGGTCAACTCCTTATCTGGGTTACTGTGAGGTCATGAGACCATTTACTGGTTCCTGGTTCCTAGTATAGGCTGACTGTGCTGTCTGTGAGCATAATGTCCAGGAAGAAAGAGGATGACACCACATGGACACTGGGTAAGCAAGGGATTTCTTTGTTCTCATCTCGCCTTTGAGGAAGGTATCATTTCTCCCAAACTGAGACACTAAGAGCTTGTGGCAGTGACCCTTCATTGTCAACTCAACTGATTTAGAATAACCTAGTAGACGCCTGTGAAGGTCTTTCCAGAGGGAATTAACTAAGGAAGGAAGATTAACCCTGAATGTGAGCAATACCATCCTATGGACTGGAGTTTTGGAAAAGGGGAAAAGAAGAAAGCAAGCTGAGCATCTGCATCTGTGACCCTCTGCTTCCTCACTGTGGATATGATGCGACCAGCCGCTCGCGGTCCCACCGTCACGACTTCCCATGAAAACACGGGTCAAAAGAGACCCTTCTTTCAAGCTGCTCTTTGTCTGGGTCTTTGGTTTCACTGATGAGAAAAACTACTAGTATAGAAGTCAAAGGATTTCCCCAGAGCTGAAGAAAGTGGGCAGTGGTGGCTGTGGTGCCTAAGGGCACTGTACCATTTGTGAGGGGCTCACACTGAATGCACAAGGCGCCACAGAGGGTCACAAGTCACGGCAGTGTGGGAAAAGCCGTAAGAGGGAATGTTTGCACAACAGCCATCACAGCGCCACCGCCCGTCCCTGGGAAAGGGGCTGGACACTTGTCACTGGCTACTGACAGACCTACCTTCACAGGGACGCTGACACTTTCCCATGTCACCACAGAATCAAGCAAACAAAATTTCACAACAGCATTAGGAGAACAAAAATAAATATGCCAATATAACACATGTCCCCTTTGTAGGGTTGTGCTCAGGGGTAAAGTCCCCCTTGTTCTTCCAGTCTGTAGGGCCAGACTGACTTGGGACCCTGTGCAGAGAACGCTGGGGTTGGGCCTGGGAACAGCCCAGAGCCACACAATGGCAGCATTGTGTGTTGAGAACATGAATAAGCTACAGGTGGGTGTGCACAGCAACTCCAGACGTTTTGAAACCCTGCCTTCGGAAAGAAAGGGGGGAAAAAAAAAGCCAGGCTGCTGAAGGTGTTGGAAGGCACTGGCCACATCCTAAGGATGAGCATGTAGGTGTCTGCTTCTTCCACACCCCAGCTAATCCACACACAATGCCCAGGATCATCCTCCCTACACCCTGCTCTCCCACAGCACATGATACTCTGCCCCACTCACTCACCTGAGCACTGCCATCCATGTGCTGGTGGCACGTGCCTCTACCCAAGGTCTGTTGAGTGCCAGTCATGACTGTGGTCTCATAGGCAGTCTTTCCCACTGCAGTAGCAGCAGCGGACAGGTAGTCTTCCTAGTTGGCTAGTCCAAGCTTTCCAAAGTCTAAAATACTTCCTGGCACACAGCAGGAGCTCCCTAAATTGATGTTGAGTAAGTAACTGCTCATGTATCCCTTCCGTGGTAGTCAATCTTCATCAGATTGACTGGAGTTGGGATCACTGTGAAAACACACCTTTGTGTGTGTCTGTGAAGGAGTTTTCAGAATGGTTTAGATGAAGAGGGAAGACTGCTCTGAATATGAGCAGCGTTATTCCATGGGCTGGGGTCCTAGACTGCATACTAAAGAGACTGTGAGCTGAGCAAGCATCAATTACTCTCTGCTTCCTGACTGTGGATACAATGTGTCCAACTACCTCCTGCTCCTGCCAGAGAGCAGTATCTCCAATTATGAGCCCAAATACATGCTTTCTCTCTGAAACTGTTTCTGCCAGGTGCTTTGTCTCAGTGATAGGAAAAGTAACCAGTATAAAACCCGAAGAAAACAACAAACAGGCTCTGAAAGGTCACGTTCAATCCAGTCACACAGCCAATCCCAAGTAAAACTCTAGGTGACCCCGGAGGTCCTAAAGTAGACTGAGTCTCCCAAGGGCCTCCTGGGAAGGGCAAAGAAGGCCACATAACGATGGATACTGGAATTCTTACTGGACATTTCTGAATAAGGTCCCTCATCAACCTTAGGATGCAGATATGCACAACAAATTCCAGCAGCTCCAAGAGAACCGGTGTTGGTACCAAATAGAACTTCCCAAGTACCAGCCCTCTCCTCCTACATCCACAGGGTACCGAGTTGTTAGGAAGATTCTTTCTCATCCCCTGTTGTGATGTGAAGGGTGGAATCAAGTCCTCCCAGCGGGTGGCTAGGGCAGCTGTAGACAAGCAGCATAATCCTTCCTTTAACAACAAATATCAATGGACCCATCTGGCAGGGCAGCCACACCTAAGGGTGGTGAGAACCCAGACAGGATGCAGACCTCTCTGGCTGCTCCCAGCCTTGTTAGGCAGGAGGCTAGCTCTGGGAGGGACTGACCAATGAGATCCCAAAAAGGAGATCTAAGGAACACTAGGAGGCAGCAGTGGACGCCAGCTAGGTCAGCTCACACTGGCTCCTGGGACTTCCTTCCTCATCAGGAGAGCAGGTGCAGAGCGCTGCTTCCCGCTAGTGAACTTTTCAGCCACAGGCACACTTCAACCCCTACATAGGGCCTTATACTTTATATACTGACTTGGGCTGAATTCTAGGTAAAATGGGCTTCCAGGAAGAATATGCCCCTTTACTTAGAAGTACCTGGAAGAGACACGTGGGAGAGGCCATCAGGGATAGGAGATACAAGCCCCAAGCCCACCAGACCACTACTGCTAGAGATGGCTCAATGGTTAACATCACTTGTTACTCTCGCAGAGGACTCAGGTTTGGTTCCCAGCTCCCACATAGCAGTTTACAACCACCCTTAACTCCAGTTCCAGGAGACCCAGCACCCTCTTCTGGCCTGCATGGGCTGTCAGTGCATGCAGATAAAACATCCATATGCATAAAATAAAATTTTTGAAAAATTTTAAAAAAGAAAGCATGCTTGCTATGTCGTGGGTTTGCAGGCCCTCTTCCTTGTAGTTGCAAGGTAAATTTATGGTTCTGTCTAATGTCTGCTTCTATGCTGCTTGGCACCTAGGCCAGGCCAAGCTAGATCACGTGGTATTAAGCACCCCCCCACACACACATATACACACACACACACACACACACACACACACACACACACACACACATACTGAAAACCTGTAACAGCAGAATCCCCCTTCGTTCTGTGGATTTGAAGGGAAGGCTCTCTTTTTCCCTATAAGGTTGCATTACAGCTGCCTATGGTCATGATGCTGTTGTCTCTCCTGATATTCCAGGGACTGAAGAGTTTGTTTCTTCCTTCAGAAACCCTGTCTTGCTATAGATGGTGGCTATCTATCCCAGTACAGCTGCTTCTTGGATCCGAAGGCCTGCTCTCCTGCACCAGGACCCCATTTTGGAGTAATTCTGAAGGGTAATCTCAGGTAAGCTCCTTCCTGGGAAGCTGCATTTTAAGTTACTTATTTTGAGAAAAAAAAAAAGAGATCGCTTTATTTTATGTGTAAAGACGTTTTACCTGCATGCCTGTATGCACACCATGTGTGTATATCCCAGTCAGAAAAATGTATTAGATCCCTTGGAACTGCAGTTGCAGATGGTTGTGAGCCACCATGTGGATTCTGGAAACTGAACCCGGGTCCTCTGCAAGCTCTTAATCACCGAGCCATCTCTCTAGCCCCTTCAGTTTAAGTTATAACATACTTTTTTGAACCGAGAGGCTTGATGCTGAGGCTTTGTGACCTTAGGTAAATCACGACTCCATGAACCTCAGCCTTCCTGTCTGTATAGTGGGATAATAAATAGTCTTAATTACACATAGCAACAGCTGCTTCATCTACTGGAAGGTGCCTAACACAGAACTGGGACCTTTAACTACTAGTTCCTGTTCTCAGTTGCCATCCTTCAGCCCATAAATGTCACCTGTTCCCTTCCACGTGTCCCTCAGCAGGTGTTCTCGGCTGGAATACCCTCCTAATCCCTGCACCGGGGGAAACACATCAGAGAGCAAGCCTGTCACCTTTTCTCTTCTTTCTCTAAAATCCCAGCATATCCCGTAAACAAGCCTGCAGTCCAGGGGGCCTTCTACCCCTGGAGCCTTCTGGAGCCCGGTGCCTGCAAATGCATACTCCATATATGGAGTAAAACCCTGCTCAAATCCCTCGCTGGAAAGCCATCAGCAGCCCATTTTCAACTCCTGACAGAGAACTTTGTACTTCATTCACATGGCCAGCGGCTAGGAGCCTGGCTATCCTAAAAGCAAATCTGCATCTGAAAGACCAGTGCACTACGGAGTCCACAGGCAAACCATAGTGACTTAAGGGGTTGGGGGTGGGGTGAGGGGGTGGGAAGGGGAGGGGGGAAATGGATGTGCAGAGGGTGCAGAGGAAGACTGGGGAATGCGCAGGTGTATGGGAGTGTGGGAAAAAGACATCAATGGACTGGGGATTTGGATGAATGGGTGAGTTAGAAGACTCCGTTGCCCGTCACTTGCTAAATCTTAAAGCCCATGAAAACAAGTTATTTCATGTACCTTAAACCAGTCACAGAAGAGGTGCCTGGAAGGCGCACTTGGCTGAGAGGCACTTTTCATGCTTGTAGGACCCACCTGATCACAGATATCAAAAGCACAGTTTAAAAAGAACAGTGACAGAAGGAGGTGACTGTAAAAATTTTTCTGAGAACTTTGGGAACTGGCTCACTTAGACATTATGCTAAAATCATGAAAGTTTACAATCAAATTACATTGTAAAGTGGTAATGAATACTCAGAACTCATCGTCTCCTAATTATTTCACCACAACTTACTGTTTCTGAAGCTCCTGGGGTAAGCAGCAGTTGCTGCTCTTCTGGCTGAGTGGGAGGATTCACCCCAAGGGAGACCGGCAAGTGCTGCCTGCCAGGTGGTTTCCCCGAAAGCCAAGTGTGGACCATTGCGAGTGAACGCAGGTGGGAGAGGAAAGGAAGGATGAGTTATTGTTCTCCCTCCTCCCGCCCCAAGAGGGAGATTTGTTTTGTAGAAGGAAGAGCATGAATATGCAAATGCAAGGGAGTAGAAACGACAAGAAAAAGTTTTGCATGAGAATTCGGGGTGGCAGGTGGGATTTGGGACTGCCAGCAGAAAGAGGAGGCTGTGTGGGTGGGGCAGAATGGAGGGCACCCCATCAGTCAAGTCCTGCCCAATCTACCCTCTCCTGGAAAATCTTCAATAAAATCTGTGTATCTTCCCTGGGTTTCTAGGGCAAGTAGAGGATTCAGGAATAAAAAGACAGATGCCAAGTTCTGCTTCCCAGTGCGTAAAGGGACAGCAAAGAACAAGCCAAAGCTGTGGTTGGGTTATTTCTGGTTCAGGTCCTATGACGCACTGGGTGCACGGTGAGCTTGCGACAACCCTCTGCAGCCCCACTGTGCCTGGCTCAGGGAGGAATCCCTCCTGGCTGATGATTCTCAAGTCTCAATCTCGGAACTGGCCTCCTTCGCTCTCCCTGCCGCCTGCACTGACTGCCGCCCACTGAGGCACCCCCACTGCAGCTCACTGCCACCCAAGTGGCCTCCTCAGGTGCTCCCCAAACCCCTCCGTTGGCCTTGGCTCTGTCCCTGCCTGTCCTGGGTGACCCAAACTCACCTGACCCTTGTTCCTTTCCATCAGGGCTGAGAGGTCTGAAGAGGCAGAGTTCTCTCATTGAAGAGAATGAGTCACTCTCCCCAACTAGCATTTACATTTCCAGCTCAGTCTGGGCTTTAGCATTGGGAGGGTGGATGTGAGGGAGGATGTATCTATGCAATCGATCTGGAAAGCCTGCCAGGAGTGGTTTTTGTCTTGTAAAAGGGGTTTGTTGTTGTTTAACTTTTTAAAATTATCTTATGTGTTTGGATGTTCTCTTTGAATGTGTGTCTGTGACCATGTGTGTGCTTGGTGTGGAAGCCAGGAAAGTGCATCAGATCCCCTAGAACTGGAGTTACAGGGGGTTGTGAGCTGCCATGTGGGTCTTGGGGAATCAAACTCAGGTCCTCCAGAAGAGCAGCCAGTGCTCTTATCTGCTGAGCCATTTCCCCAGACCCATAACTTTTTTTTTAAAGGGGCACACAGGCACAAGGCAAGTGTATAGAGCTGATTAAAATTTCCAACAGCCAGTCTAAATCATGTTTAGAAAAAAACCTGAGTGGTGGTTGGTGGTTTAAGGAAAGATTGATGCACCCAGATTGCTGCAGGCAGTAGTCCAGAGAGGTGCAGGGCACAAGGCAAAGGCAAGCTAGTAGGGCCCTCCTGTGGTTGCACCCACAAAAAAGTAGGAGCTAGATTGCTCAGAGCCCAGGAATATGATATGCGTGCATATGCATTATATCTAAATACGTGCACACACACAGATTCCTATCATTTCACTCAAGGGATGTATCAACCATTAATAGCCATTCATGAAGCATTGACTTTGAGATGCTCAGGTACAGATGTTTCAGGCCCAAGGCTTTTGGTTAGGAGAGCCAGCATTGTATGATGAAGTTATTCTGAAATTCACAAACTCTCAAGCATGTGTGAGCGATATGCAGGGAATTCTACACGTGGAGTGTGAAGTGAAACCTGGAGTCAGGTCCTGGCTTCAACCTCTTCATACACTCAGGCCAGGTAAGTCACACACACCCTTCTGCCTCCTCCTGAAGCACAGGTACGAACAGCATTGGAAGTCAACACCCAAGCATGGCCCCTGGCAGGCAGTTAGTAAAGCACCGGGATGCCTCTCAGGAAGGCACTGACAGACTCCAGAAGGTCTGACGCTGTCCTAAGGGATCCGAGTACCACGTGTCACTTGTGGAAGAGAATCAGGACTTGCCTGACAGACACACTTCTGTGTTGTGGGTGGGAAAGTTGCGTGGAAATAACTTAAAAAACTCTGGACTGCAGGCATTCCCAGCAGTGACTGGCACTGCCCTACCCTAGGAACACATTCCACTCTCCTTCCCCACATGGGAGCCTCATTCCTTTCTCAGCAACTCCACAGCTAAGAGACTTGGCTTCCATAGAAGTGACCACTGTGCCTTGTGCCCTGGGCCATTCTCCAGCCCAGATGTCAGAGCTCCCAGGCCTAGGAGGACGTCCCAGGTTGCTATGTTTTGTGTTTTCATAATAGGCTTTTACCAGGAAGAAGGGCTGTCCCCTACCCAGTGGACAGTGTGGCCTGGACACAAAAGGACAGTTTGCACAAGATTACTCTTTATTCTAGAGTCCTAGAAAGAAGCCCTGATGGCGTCATCTCAGGAAGAATAATGGCGTCCTCACATCAAAGATGTGTCTGCCTCCCGTCTACAGGACTTACATGACCCACCCTTAGCCATGTTGGAAGACAGAGTGGGAGCATGTGTGTGTCCCATGGAATACATAAGGCCACTGGTGCCAGCACAGATCAGCATCAGTACCACAGTTAGTTAAGTCTTCTAATTTGGTCCATATACCATCATATCACAAGGGAGTTACAGAAGTCAGCTTGCTTCATTCTGAGATAGCCAAGATCTCGGAGAGAACTTTCTAGAAGAAACTTAAGGAAGTATGCAGTTCCTAAGAAAGGGGAAATTGACTCTTGTGCCTATCCAGGCTCAGCAGGGGATGGAAATCCCCACCCATGCACCCTAGTTGTGTTTGTCAAGGCTCAAAACACATTAATAGCCTCCTCCTTGCGAAGTCTATTTTTAACACTCTACCTCAAAAGAAATCCATTCCACAGGGCAATGAGTCTGGAGCTCAGGAGTTAACAAATATAACCCAAGATGACGTTTACTGCCGGGCCTACACAGTGTTAGACATTTAAAGTCAAGGAAACTTGTTCCCAGCTCCCTGGCACCTTGTTGCTTTGATGAGTTAGCGCATCAGGAGAACGGAGCAACAAGAAGATGGGAAAGGCTTGGCAAGATGCCTTAGCCAGTAAAGGCACTTGCTGTGCAAGTCTGGTGATGGGAGTTCAATCCCTGGAAGACACAAAGGCAGAAGAGATGCTGACGCCATGGAGATTTTCTATGAGAAGACGCGGGGGCTACCCGCCTCCCCGCCTCAGCACAGCAGGTTGTCCCACACCTGTGTCAAAGGTATCATTACACAGGGGCTTTCCCTTACATCATTCATATTCCTGCAACACAGTGTCTGCCCACTAGGCAGACGCTGTAGGGGTTAAACATTTCACAGTCCACCATTGTAAGTCCAGATATATACAGTAATCACTAAGCACACAGGAATAGCACTCTTCCCCAAACAAGGCTTGCCACCTTGGGATGCTAATGCTGCCCCAGAAGCTGGACTAGAGACTCAATGGGGAGGGGAAGAGACGCTTGGGGAGGAGCACACTACATTATTTCTAAAGAATAAGCTAAGGAGGCGCCCCCAGGCATGAGGCTATAGCCTGTGACCACTCTCTCAGACCATACCAAAGTGACCGCTCTGATTGTTAGATCACACTGCCATGCTGCCAGTGTCCAGGATGGCCATTAGCCCTAGGTGACATGAATCATCTGAATGCTAAGGAGATACTGAAGAAGAAAAGTGCACCTCGACTCTTTGCTCTGTGAACACACACCCCCCCCCACACACACACACACATACACGTGGATTCTTCACAAGTGCGAGGCTAGGTTGTCCTGGCCTGGGGGCAGGAGAGGTTGTAGTACCCTTATGAAATATGCCCAGCAGAGTCACAGCTGGGCAGGTGTGGTGGCACATGCCTTTCATCTCTGCACTCAAAGAGGCAGAGTCAGGAGGATCTGAGTTCGAGGCCAGCCTGGTCTACAGAGCAAGGTCCAGGATAGCCAGGGCTACACAGAGCAACCTGGAAGGTGGGAGAGAGAGAGAGAGAGAGAGAGAGAGAGAGAGAGAGAGAGAGAGAGAGAGAGAGAGAGAGAGAGAGAGAAGGGAGAAGGGCCAGGGTCTGAAGATGTAGGAACTCCTTCCAGCTCCCCTCCCCCTCAAATTCTCCCCACAATGAAGCCCTCTGGACTACCTGACACTTCCAAACCTTGACACAAGCTCATCTTTCTCCTCTTTGCACCTGCTGAGGCCCCATTAAGAAGCCAGATGGAAATGGCTACACCTGCTGCCATGGCGACCCTGCTCATCTGGTCTCCAGCGTCCCCTGACCACCAATAACTTCCAGACAGACTCTTCTCCATCTGCTCTAAAAATACACACCTAGCCTTCCTGCCACCAGGACATACGACACAGGAAGCAGCAGGGAGAGGTAGAAGAGAGAGATCTCAGAGAACTCACAGCCTCCCACAGGATGGACAATAAACCGGAACCATCTCTAAACAAAAACCCAATTCAAACAAGCTTTACCAGCTCTCCCCAGAGCCCCTGCCAATGTCCCTCACTTGCTCACCCCTTTATAATGGTCACAGGAATCACGACTTTGGTCCCGGGCAGGGACCCATACGTTGATGCTTATAGGCATAACTGGACCCCTGCTGGCAGGCAGTAGTGTGATCCTCAGTAGTCAGCAGCCGGTGCCCTCTCTGGGGGTGTTTAGTTCAAAGCAGTGTGGAGGCGTGTGAAGCCTCAGAGGTTAATTTTAGCTGTGGTCAGATTTCCTTACACGGGCCACCTCCTGAACAGCCGCAGCTTATGTTACCCCAACCCATGGGCGGCCTCCTGGCCCCCTGCCCTGGCTCCTCGCTGCTGCGATTCCTGCACCTCCATCACCCCCACCGGATTCTCTTCACCCTCTAAAATAATCCAGCTCTCTGTGCTTACATTTTCTTGACACATTCAGGGGAAATACATCACGGTTTCTTTGACTTCACCAAGCAAACAAACCTGGGGAGCCCCTCCCCCTCGGCCCATGCTTGGCAAAGACTACCGTGGAAGCTCAAACTTCACTGAAGTCTACAGGCTTCCAGCTCCTGCATGGCGGTTTCCAAGCCCTCCCAAATCACAGGGTGCCCCCCACGCCTCTCATCTTTTGCCTAACACCCTGTTCCTTGCCCTTCATTTCATTGCTTTCTACTGCCCACGGGGAGCAGCAGCTGCATGCTTCAATCCTGCAGAGAGGGAGTTCACCTTGGCTCAGTCTTCGCAGGGATTTTGATAAAGCTATGGGAGCCTTAGCACAGGTGCTGGCCCCACGGGTTTAAGCAATGGACAAAAGCAGACTCCAGGAGGAGACTCAGCAGAAGCAGGTATTTTCAGCTCTCAGACCCTGTCAAACTCCAAGACAAGGGCATGGCAGCTTACCGACCTAGTCTGTGCTGAGTAGGATGCTGGTCTCCTTGAAATGGCTTTGTTTCAATGTAGACAAGAACATGGAAAAATTACATCAATCTAGAGCGGCCTCCACACAAATACCTTGTAGACAAAACCACTAACTTGTGATGTTTAAGATGGGCATGGAGGCCACATCCAGAACCTATACTAAGTCGGGCACAATGCAGTCTTTGCCTGCCTTACCCCTCCTTGTAATTCTCCAGGGCACCTTTAGGCCCCTCCTGCATAGACTCAGGTCCTCTTCTATTAGAGGATTGATCATGAATAAGAAAGCTTTTCCCAAGGTACAAGATCGATAAAATGACAAAGAGCAAATACACAAACTAGTATCAGAGAGTCAGTGCTATGAAGGAAATGTAATAGAGAGTACAAGATGATGAGCAAAGAGCTGATGTGGTGGGATACATTCAGGGCCGAAGAGATGGCTCAGAGGTTAAGAACAAATATTGTTTTTGCAGAAGACTTGGGTTTGGATCTTAGCACCTAAACCAGGTGGTTCACAACTGCCTATAACTCCAGTTCCAGGTGGCTTACAACTGCCTTCTGGCCTCTGCAGGCAACTGCATGCATATGGTACACATAAACTCATGCAGGTATATACACACACATACACACACACACTAAAAATAAATAAATGTAAAAAGAACCCAAAAAACCAGAGGGATGAAGAGATGGCTCAGTGATTAAGAGCATGTGCTGTTCTTCCAGTAGATCCAGGGTTGATTCCCAGAACCCACACAACAGCTCACAACCACTTGTAACTTCAATCCTAGGGGGTCTGATGCCCCTTTCTAGGTACCAGGCACTCAAGTGGTATAGACATCATGCAGGCAAAACATCCATGCACATTAAAAATTAAAACTTTTTTAAAAAGGGGGAAAAAAGAATAGCTTCTCCATGGAGGTGATATTTGATTAACAGGAAGGAGACAACTATGCTAAGACTGGGCAGTGGTTTTTCTGGAGCCAGCAGAGCAGTGTGGCTTGACAACATGTTGGAAATGCAAAGTTTTAGACCTCATCCCAGGCCTGCTAAATCAAGAACTCTGGGGAGGGGGAGGACACAGCCTGGATATAGACAGGTGGTTCTTAAGCACTAGTGTGTGGGAAGAGCTAAGCTGTGAGAAGAGCATTCTAGATGGAGAATTCCACAGACAACATAACTCTGCTATCCCTGGCCACTAGCCCAGGACCTAGCATATACTAGGAATTCAATGCATTTTCTTGCCTGTCTGCCAGGCTGGAAGCCCCAGTCCTCACAAGCCCAGATAAAAATCACCAAAAGATAATAATTGTGAAAATATGGTATTCTTAAAACTTCAGCATAGGCACCAAAAAAGGAAGAGAGAATGATGTCATTTAGAATTCCAGGTGGCCAGAGGAAAGTTCTCTTTAATATGAGAAGCTGCCAGCCGCTAACACTGACTATTCCCAATCTAATAAAACTTGGCATCTCAAAGTTGTCAATTAGATTCCCTGTAAAAGGCTAAATGTGTTGGCCTTCTGCTTCCTAGTCCTGAAACCCAATGAGAAAGGCATTAGCGTGTGGCAGCTGGGATAATCATTTAATTAATCTTTTCCACTCATGGAAGCAATCTTCCCTGCCCCAACCCAGTGACTTGTAAATCAACATTGCCTTCATTGTGATCAGGAAAGACAGAACAAACACCTACCCTCCCCAGGCCAAATTGGAGCCAATTTCCTGATGGGGCCAGAGTGACACTTTAAATGGGTGCTGCCGTCTCTGCCCCCTGGCCTCCACCAGCACCACCCACATGTCTCCACCCAACGGTAAAGAACAGAAAGGGAGAAACTTCCAAAGGGCCCCTAAAACACAAAGGGCGTGGATTCTGAGGCCAGCCAGTCTCAATTCAAAGTGTTGGGATGAATGACATTTTGCAAGCAATTTAAAAAAACAATTGGTGTGTAGGAAGAATTAGAAATATCATGTATTTTCTTCTCTTCTTCCTCTTGATTGCTGTGTGTAATTCTACTCAGTCAAGAAATACTTATTTATTCATCAGATGCTTACTTTGCACCTTCACTGGGGACAGGATGATATGCAAAGGTGACAGGCAGCTTGTTGTTTTGAGGGAGTGACAGATATTAAACAGGGAGGTCAAACATGGAAATTATAGAAAGACGTTCAAGGGCAATTGTGATGAAGAATGTGAATGTGAAGTACTTAGTGCCACGAGAGCCTATGCTGGGAGACTTGGACCTGTCTAGAACTTTCTAAAATTCAGACTTCCAGGCCCCAGGGGGCCTCTCCATCAAATTCAGGGGTACTGATAAGCCTCATAGGGTGTTACCATCACAGAGTGGGAGGCTACCAGCACACAGAGGTAGAAGCTGGGGGACCTGTAAGGCAATGGATTAGAGCTGGAGACATAAAACTATAAAATAAATTTCTAAACTAAACCATAGTAGAGTTCGTTAGTAAGAACTGCATAGTATATCACTATAAGTTAATGTTTATTTAATACAGATATTTATAGATATATAGATATATGTCTTTACACAGGGAAGTAGACACACACACACACACACACACACACACACACACACACACACACACAAACATCCTTGTCTGTCACCTTAAGGGATCTAAACACAATGACATCCCAGTAGCAACATGTATCTATTTTAGCACCCAGACTTTGGTTTCTAACACCATGCTCTGAGAGAGGGAATCAGAACTTCTTGCAAATTTTGGATGATTTCACACACTGGGACAAGATATTTTCATAAAAAGTTCGAGTTTGTTCTAACCCCCAAAGGTAACACTGTTATCTCCACCTCAAAACACAGCGAAGGGTCATATCATGCCAAAGGGGTCAGAAGCCAGATGAGCAAGCTCATAATAGTTAGAGCCAGCCTGATCAGCACACCTCCTAGAAGAAGAAAGCAGCATTAGATTATAAAGTACAGTAAGAAATGAATAGTCAAGGGTTCATACTGATAACAGAAATGGATAGACAAATAAATGGGAACAGGAAAACACCTCATGTAAGAAGAATTCCAAATTAGTGGAAATCAACATTCTTTGTCAAGGATGAACGTGGGCTACACAGAGAGTGACCTGGGAAAGAAGACAAAGAGAACATTCTATGGGAAATAGCAAAATACCACCTGGCCAGGTGATCCAGGCCAGTGCAGGCACCAAGTCAAGATAACAGAATGTACCCCCACTCTGTGAGAACATAGGGCACTTTAACTGAGGTTTTCCTATCCCAAACCCATGACCTTCATCTAACTATGAGAAAGTCTAGTATATCCGAGTTGACAGTTGGCAGGAGATGGCACTCTACAGCAGTGGTTCTCAACATGTGGGGCGTGAAAACCCTTTGGAGGGCGAATGACCAGTTCACAAGGGTCGCCTAAGACCATTGGAAAACACAGATGTTTACATTAAGATTCATGACAGTAGCAAAATGACAGTTATGAAGTAGTGACTGACAAAAATAATTTTATGGTCGGGGGTCACCGTAACATGAGGAGCTGTATTAAAGGGTCACAGCACTAGGAAGGCTGAGAACCACTGCTCTACAGAATATCTGGTGGGGGGTATGGTGTGGCGATGAATGCCTCCAATCCCAGTATTCACTCCAAAGGTGGAGACAAGAGGATCAGGAGTCAATGCCAGCCTGAGCTATATGAGATCCTACCTAAAAATCAAACAAACTAAACTAAAAAAAAAAAAAAAAAAAAAAAAAAAAAACCCAAACCAAAAAAACCATAATATTCTTGGACATTATCAAGGTTATCAAATCCAAAAGAAGTCTAAGAAACTGCCAAAGCCCAAAAGAGCCTAAGAACACCTAGCTACTAAATTTAACATGGTATCCCAGGAGAGAGTCCTGAGTTGACAAAGGGCATTAGATTAGAACCAGGAAAATTATTTTTTAAAAAAAGTGTAATGTACTATTAATTTGTAAGGTCTACAACATGTTCTGTTTTCTGTTCCATATTCACAACCGCTCTATAAAGGTAAATCTATTCTTTTAAAATTATTTTTAACTATGTGTGTGAGTGTGGGTGTGGGGGCATGCACATGTGACTACAGGTGCCTGTGGAGGCCAGAAGAGGGCATCAGATCCTATGAGGCTGGAGTTATTGGTAGTTGTAGGCCACCTGATAAGGATACTGGGAACCAAACTCACATCCTCTGTAAGAGCTGTAAACATTCTTAACTGGTCAAGCCACCACTCCAGCCCCCCAAAATCTATTCTTAAAAGTTAATTTAGCTCTGCATGGTAGTCCATGCCTTAAATTTCAGCACTCAAGAGAAGCTGAAATAGGACCGACAGAAATTCGAAGTCCATGTGGTTTGCAAAGTGAGTTCCAGCAGTCGGGGCTACACAGTAATACTATGTCTCAAAATCATAACAACAACAATAAAATGGCAACAAAGGCCGGGCAGTAGTGGCACATGCCTTTAATCCCAGAACTCAGGAGGCAGAGACAGATGGATCTCTGTGAGTTCCAGGCCACTCTAACAGGGTGAGTTCCAAGGCAGGCTCCAAAGCTACAGAGAACCTCTGTCTCAAAATACCATTAAAGAGAAAAATAGCAACAAAAAAGCTAAATCTATTCTTAAACTAAAATGTGGCCCTGGTATGGTGGTGCATGCCTGTAATCCCAAAACTCAGGAGGCTGAGGACTACTACTACAAGTTGAGATCTGAGCTATACAGCGGGGAGATTCTATTTCAAACTAACAAGCAAGCAAAACAAAACAACAACAAAAAGGTTATTAAAAAAAACTTCAAAGTTCCATATTGGCTATGATGTACAGTCAGATTTGAAACCCAGTTCTTCATTAGCAAGATTAGCAAAGGGATTTAGGTATTTCAAGGTGCGGTGCTAGCTGGGTGTCTGATTTGAGATCACAGGGTTTCAGAAAAGCCTCATGTTAGTATACACACAAACACACAATGTGCATGAGTCTATGCAAACAGGTTTACACCCCCCTGGTCATTATGTACTAGAGACTCCACCCACAGGGGTGAATTTCCCAGAATGCTCATTAGTAACTGTTCAGGAAGATAAAAAGGAACTAACAAAAAAGAAGCCATTCAGAACTCCAGGTTTAACTTTGATCCATTCAAAAGGGCCATGAAAGAACTATTTGTGTCTGAAGAATAAGTATGGGGAATCTCCCAGTTAACAGCCCTGAACCTGAAATTCAAAAGATTTCATTTGTTCTTAGGTCAAGAATCTGCATTTAGTTCTTTCTCACCTTTAAAAGACAGAAATCAAGAAGTCTGGAATTCTCTAACATTTACCAGGCCAAAACTCAATGCAAGACATTGGAATGAAAAACGTGTACTGCCAGACACAAGAACCTAAGGATATCTGTGCTGTGAAAGTCACTGAAATGAGTGAACCATCCAACGGCCCATTATCTAAAGATTTAAAGATTTCCCCATATAAAGACCCCCCTCTCTAGCCATATAAGCTTTGTATGGAAGGAGGAAACAGAGCCAGTCTTACCAGCACTAGGAGGCAGCACTTCATTCTCTGGGCTATGCCAACTCTTTTTTTTTTTTTTTTTTTTTTTTTTTTTTTTTTTTTTTGGTTTTTCGAGACAGGGTTTCTCTGTGTAGCTTTGCGCCTTTTCCTGGAACTCACTTGGTAGCCCAGGCTGGCCTCGAACTCACAGAGATCCGCCTGGCTCTGCCTCCCGAGTGCTGGGATTAAAGGCGTGCGCCACCAGCGCCCGGCTCTATGCCAACTCTTAACAGGCAATTGGAAGATGATTATTTTTTAAATCCCGGCCGTATCTTTGTTTTCCATTAAGGTGGGGGCTCTTTCTACAAATTGCTTTTGCCAAAGATAACAAAATCACATCTCTTTTCTTGTTTCATAAACAAAAGAAAAGATAATAAAGTGGCAAATTAATTTCCCCCGACATGATAAAACTAATGAAATCATCTCGTGTGGGCCATCTGCTTCATGGCTGCAAACTGAACTGCGTCTTCTGCTGCCGGGTAACTTGCTTAATTCAGTTAGCGTTCCTACTCTGCTTTTGTTCTAGTTCTCAATGGGACCATCTCCCTGGTGACTTCCAGACAAGGAAGTTGCTCAGCCGGAGGAGGGTGACACATGGGATGGTGATGCCGCCCCTCTCCAGCTGGCTGTCCACCGGTGAATAAAGTCTTCAGGAGGGTAGCTAAGATAGCTAGACCTTTAGCAGAACTGAACTGCATGATGGGTACTGTGGAGCACTTCCTAGACATCACCCACTAAAGCAGGTGTACGCATTTGTTATGTCTCACCCTCCCGATCTTAGAGTTAGTTTCTGTGACTGGTCTTGTCTGGCTTACAAGGACTCTGAAGTTCAGGGAAGTTAAAGCATCTGCCAAAGGTCTCTATTCTATGCCAGCGCCATACTGTCCGGCTCGGCAACCATCGGCCACTGTGAAAGAAACTCAGCATCCCAGAGTGGGTGTGTCTGAGTGTTGGCTTAAACTTGAAGCACCTATACAATTTGTATCACTGACTGAAGAATGGGGCAAAAGGGCAAACCAGCATTCCAGAAACACAGGAGGGAGAATTCCACAGCTTTTCCCTGTCCTCACAAGTGGAAGACAGGCATGGGAAGAGGTAGGAGTGTGGAAAGGGCCTTCTCGCTGCAGAACACTGGGTTGCTCTCACACCCTCTGCCCACTGACAGCTGAGAGGAATGTTCTTGTACTCAGAGATGCTGTGTGCTAGGGGCTGACTCCTGTCCCGAGCATCTGGAGGGAGATAGAGTAGCATGGCTGATGGCTTCAGGGGTATTGCCAGGATATTCTGACAGGATGCAATTGGCTAATGCCCTCACAGTGGGATGGGGGGGGGGGGAGTATGTCCGTAGAGATGAGCTGGGCTACATCAAGAGAAATAGCTGACTTCCGGTAGAGCAGAAAACCAGCTCTAGTGGGCATCATCCAAGGACACGCCTTCCTCTCTCTGTAACCCCCATGGGGATAGAGGGAGAAGGCTCACTGCTCCCACCTTCCCTCTGTAGGTTCTGACCCCAGTTCCAGGGAAGGATATTCTAGCCAATGAATGAAGGCTAGAGCCTTCATCCCACGGCAGGCACAGCCTGTGGCCTTGTGTGCCATCCCCATACTACTCTTGGGATTTCCTGGTCCCCATTCTCCTTCCCCTTGCACATCAGATGCCTGGGCCCAAGCTGGAAGAGTGAGGTCATTGGTAAGGTTTAGATGACCCAGCCATCTGCTTTTCCTTTCTAAAGTTCCCTAGAGGATGCAGATGGGCGGCAACGTCAGTTACCAATCGCATTCTACATAGAGACATTGGCTAATTATCTCTGGAAGAAGAAAAAAGGTCCATTTCAGTGGCACCAGAGCCACTTGCCCCAGGGATCCCACTGCCTCTACCTCCCTGGCCTAGAATTAGAAGTGAGCATGTCACCGCTGACCCTGCTTTTTTATGTGGGTGCTGTTACCAACTGAGCGACCGCCTCAGCCTTGGTGCTCTCTTTTTTCTTATTCTTATTTCCAGACAGGATCTCATGTAACCCAGGATGGCCTCAAATTCACTACATAGCCAAGGATGACCTTGATCCACCTGTTTCTATTTCCGGAGTGCTGGGATTACAGATGTGCACTACCACATCTGGCTAGGTGGCACTGGGCACCACACTAAGGTCTTCACAAATGCTCGGCAAGCTCTCTACTAACTAAGCTCTAGTCCCAACCCCACTGGTATTTCTTAATATCGAACAAACAACATTGTTACAGGGCGAATGAGTCAGTATGGTTCAAGGGTGTCCCATCAAAGAGGATCTAAGCTCCCTTCCACTCCCCCTCCTTTGCCTCTCCTACTCTGACCTTCTCTTTCTATTGTTTAGACAAGGTCTGACTGTGTTGCCCAAGCTGAGTGTGCCATTGTAGCCCAGGCTAGCCTCCATTCCTTGATCCTCTAGCCTTAACCTCCCAAGTGCTGAGATTCGCTACCACCTATGGTTTAAGTATTGTTTTTCTTAACTTGTGAAGTATCAGCAGCATCACCATAAGAATGCTGAAATAACACCCCCACTCCCTCCCCAGAAATAAACCTCCCCTTTAAAATAAGAGAAGTGAAATTCAGAGATGGTCCAAGAGTGAAGAAGAAACAAGGAAGGTCTTACATCGAGTTCTCAACTGCACACCTTCCTCCTTCTCCGAGGCAACATGGAGGGGAGAGAGGAAGGGGTCTTCTCTCTCTGACCTCAGGCCTGATCATGTTGCACATTTTAAATAGAGGAAGTGCAGGTACCAGAGACGAAAGGGATGTGATGACAGAGGAGGTGTCCGGTGCAGGACTATTTCCTGCTTAGACTGTCAATGTTGATGCCGCTAAAAACCATTATCACTTATGATGTAACATATCTTACCAAAGAAGAATATCTTGTAGATGAAAAGTCTCCTGGAAGGACTCAGTCATCTATAAAATGCATTGGGCTACAGGGCCACAAAGAATGTGGCCCAGCATTTTATTTATTGTCATAGATGGAAATGGAAAAGAAATTCTGAAGATGGAACAATGCAGCTCCTAAGACAGGAGGTTGGCATGGACAAGCTGTTAAAAATTGCATGTTCCATCAATGAATTAATGCCAAGTGACTAAACTGTCATCAGGCAAAATAAATAAATAAAAACCTCTAAGGTGGCCTTCCAGGTCCAGACATCAGACACGCATGGTTTCACGGAAATTACCCAGGCTTTGATTCCCGGCAGAACTCAGGCTGACTTCTGCCTCTGTCACTTAACTGGGTGAGTCTAGGCAAAGGGGTTAACCTTTTGACCCTCAGTGTTCCCCTGTGTGAGGAGGAGCTATGCATACCCTAGTTCAGAGAGCTGTAGGAGGTCTGGGGGTCCATTCAGTGACATTCAAGTGACTGGACTACACAGCTACCCAGTGTAGCTACCTAGTGAGGAACTGAGATAAACACGGCAGATAGTTCAAATAAATGGAAAGAGACAGCCAGATAAGACAAGGGGGCTCCCAGTCCATGAAACTTTAATGACAGTGACAATTCAGGTTTGGCTCTGGTCAACAGGAACCATAAATAGCTGTTGCCTAATGGCCATGTCCTCTTGAAAATGGGTTATTCGTCTGAGTCCATCTCCCAGAGGACAGCTGCAAATACCACCAATCCTGGCACTAGGCAACAGCCTTATTTATAGCCAAGGGAGAGATTCCAAAGATAGAAGAGGCCGTGGAGGCTGAACCCCCATCCCCAAGCTCCCATATTCCTAGAACATGGAGTAGTGGGGCTGGAAAGTCAGTCTTAAAGGAATGACTGAGACAATGGGCACGTGGTGCATGAAAACGGGAACTACCAGAGAGTGGGTAGAGCTACATGTGCCTTGCTTCCTGGACTCAGCTGCCAGTCCTCTGCCAGCCCTCACCAAGACTGCCCCAACTCTGGGTTGAAATGGAACCTGGAAAACTGAATATGTATCCAGGTTCCAATGAAGTTCAGAAAGTCTTCTGGGGGCCACACCTGCCATGAGAGCCTTTCCGAGCTCCTGGACATGTGAGTCCCAGCTCTTGACTTGTTCGAGACCCCCACACTGTTAGCAGGTGCCCTGATCTTCTCCTGCTCCTTCCCTCCTCATTAGCTCAGTGAGGTGTCTGCAGTTCCTCAGAGAGAGTGGCCTCTTCCAGCCCCCTAGCACTAAGTTCTATGGCTGGGATGCACAGGCCTCACAAATTGGAGGTCATCTGGGTTTCTCAAAGAGATCTAGATTAAAACAGTACTCCTTTCCCCCACCAAAAAAAAAATTCCTGTACTTTTCATCAAAATATTTATATTTCTTGACTCTTATTGTACCTGTTAAGGTCTCTGAGGATAAGATCCACAGTCACTATTGCTACTAGTTTCTTAGAAATTGTCTCTACAAGTAACAGTAAGTACTGGATGGATGGATGGATGGATGGATGGATGAATGGATGGATGGAAGGAAGTAAGGAAGGCTAGATGGATGGATAGATGGATGGATGGATGGATGGATGGATGGATGGATGGATGGATGGATGGACTGAAGGACAAAAGGAAGAATGGATGACGAATCAAAAAGAAACCAACCAGGGGAATAATGATCCACTCTGTCATCTGTTGTTCAACATAGCTGATAATGGACTGTCCTGGCTACCACAGCACTCTGCTTTATATTGTACCCTCCTGAACACCACCTGTAGATCTGATCCCTGAAAACTGACCTCAGCATAAAATCAACCTTGCACTTCAAAAGGGTGAAACAAGACCATCTTTTGTTGATGTTTCATCAAGAATTATGTTGTCTTGTAAGAGAGGCATGGGAACCATGGCTACCATTGTACCACAGTGGCCAAGAGAGATGGCTTCCTGAGTACCCATGAAAGACTCCAAGAGTTTAACTGGGCATGTGTTGGGGAGACCACAAATGAAATGACTCCTTTTTCCATTGTAATTGCCTTCTTTGGTGAAGTTGTATGAAACTAGATGAATACATACTGTAAGTTTTCAGTCAGAGGAAGCTACAGATCAGTAGAGACATAGAGGAGGCATGCCCTCCCCTAATTGCAAGAAGCCTGGCTCCTCCCACTCTGATCCAATAAGCACACTTGAATTAAGGATGTGGCTAGGAAAAGTCACCAAGACAACTGGCTATGGACCACATTACATCCTCCACCACCTCAGCCTTAATCCTAGTGCACCCCCATGTTTCCCTTTACCCTGGCCAAACATTCCTAAACAAGGCCCATGTTTGGCAATTTCCCAATCCTTTAAGCCACAAATTGGGTGAGGCAGAGAAAGTGCACGCCAAACCAGTTGGGCTGCTGTTATTTTTCACTTGGCTCCTTCATGCTTGCAGGTAGAACTGGTTCTGTTGTACAGAGAGTTTCTCCACTGCCAAGCAGGAGAGTGAGAGCCTTCTCAGCCTGTGTGTTATCCTTCACTTGTGGGGGAGTGGCCTCCTGTGTGTCTGGCCACTCCCAGCATGCACCGGAACTCTGATCGATTTAGGTTTACCACATGTGGCACCTCAGGGAAACTTCACGATATCCTGTGAGGAAAAGACCACTGTCCCGTTTCACAGCGAGGACACTGGCACTCGGGATACATAAGTGACTCCTAAACCACAAAGGAGGACCTATACTCATACATGTAGTCATCATGAAGCTTTGGTCCCACCAGCATAGAAGAGAGCCTGGAAGGATGCAGAGCTTCACATGGTTCATCTTTCTCTTGGCCCATAACCTGGTCCTAGACAGAGCAGGCCACGGCTGCCTCAGCTAACCGGGGAGCTGGCACTTGCCAGAGGAGGCAGTCCCTGCTCTGCTCGTACCCCCAAGGTCAGTGCTGCACACATTGTGATCAGAGGCTGCATCAGAGTTCAGCAGATGCCTGGTGAACCTGTTGTATAGTTTTGACGTATGACACCAGCATAATCTGTCCACCTGGGAATAGTTTGGTGCCAAGAATGAGCAGAAGGGAAAGCCCTGCAGCAGTATTGACCTTGGCAATCTCCTGCCACAGTAACTCCCCGGAGGAGCTTTAATGAAATCTTGTGAGTGAAGAGAAGTGTCTGCATTGCTGGAGGAAAAAGAGCCCAGTGCATGGGGGCACGGTGAGCCTTGAGAGCAATGGCCTGTCTCTGTGATCTAAAGAGCTGCTTATAGCAGACAGGAAGCCCCCGCACACATCTGTCTGTGCTCTCCAGTTAGGGTTAATGGAGTCTCAGGATGGGGAAACATTCTAAATTTATGCCTTTGAGGCTTCTCTTGAAGCCTGGTTTGTGTGTCAGAGATTCTGCCAGTGGCCTGTGCCCAGTAACTGTGCCTTGTCGCCCAAAGCCGTTTCTCAGGAGGAACAAACATTGACGTCCTGTTCCTACCCAACATCACTACGATGAGGTCT